>NW_016811396.1:2457103-2561767 GCF_001698545.2 Rhinopithecus bieti | reverse complement strand
AAAATCTGCAATGCTTTTGGCAAGCACTATAATTTATATTCAACCAATAGAGAAACTCTTTCAAATGTATTTTTTGGAATGCTAATCAGCATTAATCAAGCAGAAGCATGTTTTGAACTATCTTCTTCTGTAGCCCTATTTTCTCCTTTCTGTGTTCAGTTCCTTTTGATTAAAAAAAAAAAGTCTGTGCGCATGGACTTGGATCAGACAGATCCTGGGGATGGAAGCTGTGCCCAGGAACAACTCTTGGCAAAATTGGAAAATGGGCTCTGTTGGCCTTCATCAAATACAACTGAACTCAACCTCCCGCACACTGCCTCATTCCTTGTTACCCACTCCCTGCAGGCCCATAAAGCCCTAATCAGTGGTTTTCTTGTAAAGCATTGCTTTTTAAAGCTCCAATTTATAGTATTTACCTTTTTCCATGGTTAAATACTTGCACAATGGCTGATTGCAAGCTACCAACTTGAAGTCTCATTGAAGCAGGGAAGGAATATGCAAATTGAACTCCTGCAATCTGATTCAGTAGAAGCTGGCTCCTGCACATCACTGCCCCAGCACTGTCAGCTTCTCCTGCCATCTGTGTCAAAACTCACCATCTGAACGGGATTGTATATCAGTCCCTTACACCTTTGTGAATTCCAGCCCCTGAACTCCCTGCCTCAGAGAATGTGTCTTTCCATTTTGGAAAAGAAAACAGGCTTTTTCATGTCAATGAGCAGGGAGAGAAGATAATCTAGGGAAGAAGAGAAGACTGACCTCCAAAAGCACATATTTGTATCATGAGAAGAACATGGGAGAAGAAGACATGAGGGCTGGGTTTTTGTCCTGAGCCTCTCACCTGTGTGACCTTGGACAAGGCATGCATACCTCTTCTCTGGTCCTTGGATTTTGCATGACAGGGTGAGCCAGCTGGCCTCCCTGAGCTCTCCCAGTCCTGATATGTTAAAACTCCATGTGGCATCTGATGCCAACCATGCTTAATCACAATACTAGGGTCAGGGATGAAGTGTGGCAATGAAGACCAATGAAATTGTTTTATCATGTTTGTCCAACCAATTGATATTAAAAAAGTGAAGAGGTATGTGAAGGAGTTAATGAACCTTCTTAAGTGACAGAGACTCCACAAACTTTGGAATAGTTTTAGCCTTTCACCAGTATTTGTTCAGCGCATCTATTCCTTGTAATAAAGTGGTATGTATTTATCATACAATCGTTACCTTATTAAGCTATAATAAATGCCCAGTGAAGTGCATATAGGCCATTTCTGTTGCAATTTAATTACCAGCACAGTTAATTAGGCAATATACTCTATCACCATTTTTATGTAAATGGTGTCTTGACTTTATTAAACAGTTTTGAGGAGGGACGGGTGGTCCTAAAGCCCTTGATTAGGAGAGAGAGAGAAAATCATTAAGCGCTACCACCATTTATTGAGTGCCTACTGCGTGCTAGTACTTTACAGAAACCATCTCTGTATCCTCACGATGACTCCTTTAAGGATCTCCAGACATGGAAAATACTGACTAGAGTACTCATGGCCAGAGGGCCAATGACACTTGCATCTTTCCAGTCCCTGGCAGCAGGTATGCTTGGGAACTACAGGGACAAGAGTTAGGTGTTCTGCACCTAATAGGTATCAGTGCCTCAGAGCTGCAGCCAGAAAGCCCTCACAAAGCTTTTCAGGAGTCCATTCGAGTGCCAAATTTACCTGAGGGATGATTTTAGAAACCACTGGGAAAGCTCAAATTCATGAATGTTTCTTATGTGGCTAGAGAAAAAACAGATAAAATTCCATCATTAAAATTTCTGGCCCTAGCTTAAAATTCTGAAAGATGTTCAGTACATCTTCTCATAGGAAGCTTTGAATTTTCAGCTGTTGTTGATCCCTTGTACTTCAGGCAGAATGGAAGACCTCAGGGAATAGGTATTGGTTGATAGCGGAAAGGAATGAGGGTGGTGGGAGATTGGGTATGGTAGGCAGAGACAAATTTCCAGACTTGGAACTTGTGCTGAGTCCTAAGTCCTTAGGACTTGTGACTGTTCTGATAGAGCTTGGCAGACTAGCTCTGAGCAGAAACGACATGCGAGGACTAGAAAATTTGTGGCAGAGGTCTTTTAGGAGACTAATAGAAGACATAAGATTTGGAATGTGATTGTCATGTATTTGAATCTTCACTTGATTGCTAAAAATGAAGGGATTATCTTCTGACGCTTTGTTACCTCATTGTGAAATGAGACTAGGAATGCCTTTTTCTTATGTCAGCAGTGAGGGGTAAGTGAATCAATGTATACTTGGTGTACAGTATCTAAATTCTCCCTTCCAGCCCCAAGGCAGGTGCTCAGTAAACACAGGATAGATGTTAGTACCATGTTCCCTGATTTGTTATTTTATAATGCATGTGACTTTGTGCTGTGTAGTTGGTTACAAGGCCAGCAAGCAAAGGGGTGGTATCTTAACATTTTAAAACACTTAGAAGAGGACCCTACACACATATGAGCCATTTATTAAATATATTGTTTGATAAGGTTTGGCTGTGTCCCCACCCAAATCTCATCTTGAATTGCAGTTCCCATAATTCTCACTTGTCATGGGTGGGATCTGGTGGGAGGAAATTGAATCAGGGGAGCAGGTCTTTCCCATGCTGTTCTTGTGATAGTGAATAAGTCTCATGAGAGCTGATGGTTTTATAAAGGGGAGTGCCCCTGCACATGCTCTCTTGTCTGCTGTCATGTAAGATGTGACTTTGCTCTTCCTATGCCTTCCACCATAATTGTGAATCCTCCCCAGCCATGTGGAACTGTGAGTTGATTAAACCTCTTTCCTTTATAAATTACCCAGTCTCAGGTATGTCTATTAGCATCATGAGAACAGACTAATACACTGTACTTGAGTTTGTTGATGGAGTCATAGGATCCATCTTGATCACTTCGTAATATGATCCATTATGTGCCATTTATAAAATAGACATTTTGTTTTCTTTTTTTACTCAACAGCAATCTATTTCTGAACCATATTTATTTTACTTGTTAATTTTTTGGAGGAGGGAGGTGTCTGTCTACTCATTGGGCATTGGAATAAGAATCTTGTATAACTTGCTGGCCATTGTGTCTTAGCATCTCATGCAATATCTGACACACTGTAGACATTCAATGAATTTTTGTTAAATAAACATACCTTTTTTTCCTGGACTGACGAGTATGTAAAGGTCATGGGGTTTGTAGCTAATGGGAGAAAGAATGTACATATTTAAACATCTAACTTGAAGCCAAACTGACAAGATGGAGCATGCAAAGGGGTTAGGTGCTGCCAATGTCCACCATGTACGAGGTGTGCTCTGGGCCCTGGGGACAGAGCAGTGAATGAGCTATGAAAAGCAAAAATCCCTGAGATGACAATACTTGGTAAATATGTAGAGAAGAAATAATGAGCTGTGATGGTTAATTTTAGGTGTCAACTTGACCGTAAGGGATACTCAGATAGCTTGTAAAGCATTATTCCTGAGTGTATTTGTGAGAATGTTTCTGGAAGATATTAGGATTTGAATCAGTGGGCTAAGTAAGGAAGATTCACCCTCATTCAACATGAGCAGGCACCATCCAATCAGTTGAAGGCCCAGACAGAAGAAAAAGACAGATAAAAAACAAATTCACCTTCTCTTCTGGGACTCCCTTCTTCTCCTTGCCTTAGACATAAGAACTCCAGGTTTTCTGGCCTTTGGACTCTGGGACTTGGGACTTGCACCAGCACTTCCTACCTCCTCAGGTTCTCAGGCTTTCAGCCTTGAACTGAGAGATTACATTATCAGCTTCCTTGGGCCTCAGGTCTTCAGACTAGGACTGAGCTATGGCACTCAGCTCCCTGATTCTCCAGCTTGACAATGGCATACTGTGGGACTTCTCAGCCTCCATAATTGCATCAAGAAATTCCCATAATAAATCTCTATCTATCTATCTATCTATCTATCTATCTATCTATCTATCTTCTCTTTCTCTCTCCCTCTCTGTCTCTCTCTCTCTCTCTCTATCCATCCATCCATGCATCCTACTGGTTCTGTTTCTCTGGAGAATCCTAACACAGGAAGGGAAAAAAATAGAGAGGGAAGATAATGTGTGGGAGTAGGGATTACAATTCTAGATAGAGTATCCAGGAAAGACCTCACTGTGAAGGGGACTTTTGAACAAATACCTGAAGGAAGTAAGAAAGTGAGCCATGAGGATATCTGGGAAAAGAGCATTTCTAATAGAATGAAGAGCAAGTGGAAAGACCCAGGGATAGAAACAATCCAGGCACATTGAGGAAACAGTGAGACAGCCAATGAACATGAAATGGAAGGAGTAAGGGGGAAGAGTCATAAGAGATGGGGGTCACAGAGATAACAGGAAACCAAGTCACATTGGACATCATAGGTCATTATAGGTACTTTTGGTTTTACCTTGAGTAAGATGGGGAAACAACTGGATTCTGAGGAGATGAGTGATATACCCTGACTTCCAATTTAACAGGATCACTTGGACATAAGAATTGAGAACAGACCGGAAGGTAGATGGGTTTGGAAATTACAACTGCAGTAAGAGATGATAATTCTAAGGCGGTAGCAGTGAACATGGTGAGAAGTGGTGATAGACTGGATATATATATATGTTTTTTGAGACGGAGTTTTGCTCTTGTTGCCTAGGCTGGAGTGCAATGGCGTGATCTCGGCTCACCGCGACCTCCGCCTCCCAGGTTTAAGTGATTCTCCTGCCTCAGCCTCCCGAGTAGCTGGGATTACAGGGATGTGCCACCACCCCGGCTAATTTTGTATTTTTAGTAGAGACGGGGTTTCTCCATGTTGGTCAGGCTGGTCTTGAACTCCCGACTTCAGGTGATGTGCCTGCCTCGGCCTCCCAAAGTGCTGGGATTACAGGCATGAGCCACCATGCCTGGCAGCTGGATATTCTTTGAAGGCAGATTAAATAGGATTCTCTGATTATGTGGTGTGTGAGTGAAAGCAAGGGGAAAAATGATCCCACGATTTCTGACTTGAACTATAAGAAGGATGAAGTTGCCCTTTACTGAGATGGGGAAAACTGTAGGAGAAGCACGCACATTTTGGATGATTGGGGAATTAGGAGTCCAGTTTTTATCTTAAATTTAAAATGCCATTTTAGTATCAAAGTGAAGATGTCAAGCAGGTAGTTGAGTGTATGAAATTGGAATTCAGTGAAGAGCATTGGGCTGGAGATATGAATTAGGAATTGAGCCATGAGGAAAGGCAAATTATTATAAACAGGCAAGGGAAGTAATCCAAAGACTGAGCCCTGGGACCTATGAGAGCTGAGGAGAAATCAGGAAAAAGGCCTGAGAAAGAAAATCAAGTATTGTAGGAGGAAAACTATAAGAAATATATTCAAAGAAAATACTTCAGGAGGTTGGAGGGATCAACTGTGTCCCGTGCTACTTATGGGTCAAGTAAGATGAGGACTGAGAATTAATCAATATGTTCACTGTATTTAGCAAAGTAGATATCACAGAGACAGTGTGAAGAAAATCTTGATTGGTGTATGCTTAAAAAATGGGAAAGAAGATTTAAGAACAGAAAATTTTCAAGATACATTGCTGTAAGGGAGAGCAGAGAAATCAGGCTATCATGTAGATGGATGTGGTGCTAATGGCATTTTTTAAAGATGAGAGAAATAATAGCATGTTTGTGTCCTAATAAACATGATCCAATAAAAAATAAAGCAAACAATGAGTCAGGGGAGAGAGGAGAGTTAATGGAGAAGAATTATAGAGGAGAAGTGAAGAGATGGGTCCAGAGGACAAGCACATATAGAAGTGAAATATATATGACAACAAATGCACAGAGGGCAGAAGGATGATAATTGGAAATACACTTTCTTTCTTATGTTTCTTCATAAAGCAGGAGAATGTTTTATAAAGATAAACTGTGATCTGTAAGAGAGAAATAATAAATCTCCAGAACAATCGCTAAAACACACAAATATACACAAAGAGGCCTAACTAAAATATCAATAGCCAAAATAAAATGGAATTCTAAAATATATTCAATTAACCCAAAAGAAAATAATAAAGGAGGAACTGATGAACAAAGATCAAGTGGCACAAATAGAAAATAAGTGCTCTTTGGGAGGCCGAGGCAGGCAGATCATGAGGTCAGGGGTTCGAGACCAGCCTGACCAACATGGTGAAACCCTGTTTCTACTAAAGATACAAAAAATTAGCCAGGCGTGGTGGTGTGCACCTGTAATCCCAGCTACTTAGGAGGCTGAGGCAGGAGAATCACTTGAATCTGGGAGGCAGAGATTGCAGTGAGCCCAGATTGCGTCATTAGACTCCAGCCTAGACGACAGGGCGAGACTCTGTCTCAAAAAAAAAAAAAAAAAAAAAAAAAAAAAAAAAAAAAAAAAAAAAAAAGAAAACAAATGCTGAGAAAGTGGAATTTAACCCAAATATAATAATTACACTAAACACGCATATAACAATTACAATAATTACGTTAATAAATTACATTTACTAAATGTAAATGGACTAATCACTCTTAGTAAAAGTGCAGAGATTGTCATACTAGATTACTAAAAATGATCTAGCTACATGCTGTCTATAATAAGCACACTTTAAACATCCAGCCACAAATAGGTTAAAAGTTAAAGCATGAAACAATATATACGCCCAAAAAACTGGCTTGGCCATGTTACTATTAGATAAATTGTAGACACACTCTTAATCCAGATTTTATTCACAAATAGACTTTCAGATGAAGAGTATTATACCAGAAATAAAGAAGGACATTTCATAATTACAAACAGATCAATTCATCAGGGAGACATAACCATCTCACATGTATACATTTAACAACAAAACTATATAACACATGAAGCAAAAATGGACAGAACAAAGCTGATAAATAGGCAAATCCACAGTCAGGATAATTGATACAACAAATAAAAAGAAATCACTAAGTATATAATTTGAATAAAATTTTCAAACACTTGGCCAAATTTACATTGTATGGAACCCTAAACCCAACAACAATAGATTAAACATTCTTCTCAATCACACATGAATCATATACCAAAACACACCATATGCTTAGTAATTAAATAAGTCTCAATAAATTTCAAAGAAGTGAAATCATGTAGAATATATTTCCTAAAGACACATTAAATTATAAATCAATAACATAAAGATAGCTAGGTATACAAATGTTTGCTAATTAAACAACACACTTCTAAATAATTCATGGGCTAAAAAATAAACCTCAAAAATTTTACAAATATTTTGAACTTAATGATAATGGAGATCTAATATATCAAAATGTGTGCAATATGGCTAAAACAGTACTAAGGAAAATTTATAGCTTCAAATGCTTACATTATAGACAAAGAAAGTTACAAAAAACAGTGATTTCTCCTTCCATATTAAGAAACTAAAAAAAGAAGAGCAAATTACAACCAGTCATTAGAAGAAAGGAAATAAAGATGAGTGAATATTAACATCCTACAAATGAACAAAAAATAGAGAAAATGAACAAACTTGGTTTCATAAAAGGATTAATAAACTTTATAATCCTCTAGCAAGATTATTCAAGGACAATAGAAAATAGAAATTACCAATATTAGGAATAAATGAGAATTACTAAAAGTCTCACAGATATTAAAAGGATATTTTTAAAAGGCAGAGTTTAAACTTTATTATGTCAAAATAGTTGACAGTTTAGATATATTCAATGAAAACCATAACTTTCAAAACTGATACAACAAAACTTGAAAATCTATTTTCATTAGAGATATTTAATTTATAAATAAAAACCTTCCCACATCAAGAGAATGAGAAGGCAATCACAGACTGGGAGAAAATATTTGCAAAAGGCATTTCTGATAAAAGGCTATTGTCCAACATATATAAATATGTCTTAAAACTGAGGCGGGCGGATCACAAGGTCAGGAGATTGAGACCATCCTGGCTAACATGGTGAAACCCCGTCTCTACTAAAAAATACAAAAAACTAGCCGGGCGAGGTGGTGGGCCCCTGTAGTCCCAGCTACTCGGGAGGCTGAGGCAGGAGAATGGCGTGAACCCAGGAGGCGGAGCTTGCAGTGAGCTGAGATCTGGCCAGTGCACTCCAGCTTGGGTGACAGAGCGAGACTCCATCTCAAAAAAAAAAAAAAAAAGAAAACAAACAGCCTGATTAAAAGATGGGCCAATGGTCTTGACAGATACCAAAGAAGTTATACAAATAACAAATAAACATATAAAAAATGCTCCAACATCATATGTTGCTAGAGAAATGCAAATTAAAACAATACAAAGTACTGCTACACATCTATTAGAATATCCAAAATTCACAACACTGCAACACCAAATGTTGATGAGGATGTGAAGCAACAGCAACTCTCATTCATTGTTGATGGGAATGCGAAATGGCACAACCACTTTGGATGATAGATTGGCAGTATCTCACAAAACTAAACATATTCTTACCATATGCTCCAACAATTGTGCTCCTTGGTATTTACCCAAAGAGTTAAAAACTTATGTCCACACAGAAACCTGTGCACAGATGTTTATAGCAACTTAATTTATAATTGACAAAACTTAGAAGCAATCAAGATGTCCTTCAGTAAGTTAATGGATAAACTGTGGCACATCCAGACAATAGAATATTAAAATTTAGCACTAAAAGGAAATCAGCTTCCAAGCCATAAAAAGACATGGAGGAAGCCAAAGTGTATATTACTGAGTGAAAGAATCCAATCAGAAAAGGCTACATACTATATGATTCCAACTATATGACATTCCATAAATGAAATAACCATGGAGAGAGTAAAGTGATGAGGGATTGCTAGGGGATAGGCAGAAGGGAAGGATAAATAGGCAGCACAGAGGGTTTTTAGGGTGGTTAAACTACTCTGTATACTAATACTATAATGACAGATGGATGCCGTTATACACTTATCCAAACCCATACAATGTAAAAACACCAAGAATGAACACTAATGTAAACTATGAAATTTTGGTGATGATGATATTTTAATGCAGGTTCATCAATTGTAACCAAGATACCAATTGTTGGGGCTATTGGTAATGGAAGAGGCTATGCATGTGTTGGCACAGGAAATATGAGAAATTATCGTACCTTCCTCCCATAAAATGTAAAGCATAAAATTGCTCTTAAAGTCTATGTAAAAAAGAACAAACAAAGTAAACAAAAAGCCTTCCTTAAAATAAAATTCAGGGTTTAGACGGCTTGTTTAAATGAACTGTATCATACTTTGAAAGTGTTCTACAGACTCTTTCAGAAGATAAAAGAGAAAGGGACACGTCCTAATTCATTTCATGAGGCAGTGTAACTTTGCTAACAAAATCAGTCAAGGACATTATGAAAAGTGAAAATTACAAACCAATATTCTTAATGAATATAGACACAAAAATTGTTGACCAAATATTAACAAATAGAATACAACAAAATATATAAAGAATAATCTTTTATGACCAAGTGAGTTTATCCCAGGAATGAAAGGTTGTTTAACATAAAAGCATTGACCAAAATAATTACTTATATTGGCATTTCAAGGAGAGAAATCACATGATCTTTTAAATAATTGTAGATAAAGCATTTGATGCAAATTAATTCCAATTTATTATTTTAAAAAAACTCTCAGTAGAATATAGCAGAAAGTAGCAAGAAAGTAAAAAGAAACTTCTCTCCAAAAGGCTGCCACACAAAAAAGACAAAAATATGAATGATACAACTGAACTCAAACTTACCAGTAATTACATAAACATGAGTTTAAATAATCAATTATAAGATGGAAAAAAGCAGGGAGTATACTGATCTGTGTAATGTGTCCTGAAATATACCAAATAGTAAGATGCATAGATAGTTATATAGAGGAATGAATCAAATAGATACATGATAAAATAAGTATGTTTAAATACTAAAAGTAGAGTCGAGATGGTGATTATAAGGGCTTTCAATGCAAAATGCTTTCAGATTTGCTATGTTTGAACATTGTCATGATAACATATTGGAGGGAAAGGGAAAAATAAAGCTTATATTTATATAGCTGTTGATCATTAAAAAATAATAGCAACTGGATTTAATAGAAACAAAATTCTGAGAATACTTGCCTCTAAGTAACAAAAAAGTAGATTTTGTTTAAATATAAATAAAACAAAGAATTTTAAAATTAAGCAATGCAAAAGGACATTTTAAGCAAATACTAAGCAATTCTAATTCTTAAGCAAATTAAACATACACTAATTTTAGACCTTTATAGAGACAGTTAGAGATTTTATCTAAAGAAAATAGAAGGCCCAAATGAATGCAGAGATATACCATGTTCTTAGGGGAGAAGAGTCTGTTTCATAAAGGTGTCAATATACTCTTCAGTACTCCATAATTAAATCCATTCCAATTGCAATCTTGACAGTGTTTTTCATGGAACTTGACAAGGTGCTCTTAAAATTCATATGGAAATAATCAAGGATATTTTAAGAATAATAAGTGAATCTTGCCCTTCAGCTATTAGGAATTAGTAGAAAGTTACAGTAATTAAAATAATGTGGTTTTGGCACAGAGATAAAAAAATACATCAAATGGTAACCACAGTCTAGAAACAGACCCAAGTGTCTATCGAAACTCTATATATGGTATTATAAAGCAGGCTGGGAAAGGGTGGACTATTTAATAAATTGCACTGCCAGGAATGATTTTCCATGTGGAAATAAATTGGATCCCAATTTCATATCAAAAAGAAGCAAAAATTCATGTGGATTACAGACATAATAGGAAAAGCAAACTTTATTGTTTATAGAAGAGAATATAGAAGTGTATTTGTATAATATAGATGTTGGCAAAGATTCTTTAAACAAGACATACAAAGTAGAAATCAAAAAGAAAACATTCTATACTTTTCTCACATTGAATCTTAAATCTTTTGTGTGACTGAAGACACCATACACAAAATTCAAAGACAAGTCACACAGCCACACATATGGAGGTGTTTGCAGTACCTTTAGTCAGCAAAGGAATGGTAACCAGAATATGTAAATAAGTCCCACAAACCTTTAAGAAAAGCTAAAGAATATAACGGGAACCTGAGCTAAGGAAAATAACCTGTCAATTCATTGAAAAAAAAACTCAGCCAGTAAACATTTGAATAGGCATGCAAATGTATCAGTGATTAATAAGAAGCATTTGAAAACAAATTCCTTTTTACACATCAGGTAAAAAGTTTAATAATTCCAAGTCTTGGTGAAGCTTCGGAGACACAGGGATTTTTGTACACTGTTGATACACGAATAAGTAGGTAACAATGATTTTGGGGAGCAATTTAGCAATGTGCACTAAAGTCAAAGATGCTAATGCTTTATGACCTTATAATTCTACTATTTGGTGTATATATGCTAAAGATACTCAGACCCAGGTGCTGAAGTAAGATCCCCACAAGGAAGCCTTTTTTTGGCATGGTTTGTTGTGGCAAATTGAAAGCAATACACATGTCTATCAATATGGGAGTGGATAAATAAATTGTATATTATAAACTGTATGTTCACCTAATATACCTGCACAGCTATTACAATGAATGAACTAGGAGTCCTGCACACATGTGGAGCATTTGAAAACCTTAATCTCATGTAAAGCGTGCAGTGCATACAGCTGAAAAGCTTGCAAACAATGTCTATGTTTTTATGGCTATGCATATGTAATAAAAGTAAAGTCACAGGGAGTGATGTGGTTACACTTGTGGATAGATGCAGGTGAATGGGATTTGAAGGGTTTATAAAGGGAACTTCAGCTGTTTCCATCTGCAACCATCTATTTTCTCAGAAAAAGTGCAATTTGAAGAAAACGTGAAAATATTAATGTCTATTATATCTAGATGGTGGGGAATACAAATGATTTTTTTCCCCCTCAGGAATATATCATAATTTGGATAAAGATGTGGTGAGTGAATAAGTTATAGGAATTTTAAAAAGAAAAAAATAGTGAAGAGTAGTAAGGGGCATTTAACAGCCAGACACCGCAGCCCTTATTTGTGCTTTCTCACAAATGAATGCATTTGCTGTCCCTGCTGACTGCCGGGTTACTAAAAACCTTTTATCACAGATGCCAAAGCAGGGATTCTTGCTTTGGGTGAGCTTCTTTTAGACACCTTAGAACTTCAATTTTTTAAACAGACTTAATGTGCTAGTGAATCTTTGACCAAAAATATTTGTCAGCATTCCAGGTGTGAGTACGATAGTGGCCTTTGGAATGACTGTCTAGGTCAGAGGACCCCAACCATTTTGGCAGCAGGGACCACTTTCATGGAAGACAATTTTTCCAACAGGGTTTTGAGCTCCTATGGAAGTCTAATGCTACCGCTGATATGACAGGAGGCAGAACTCAGGCAGTAATGCTCTCTTGCCTGCTGCTTGCTTCCTGCTGTGTGGCCTGGTTCCTAGCAGGCTACGGACCAGTACCACTCTGTGGCCTGGGATTTGGGGACCCTGCTGTAGGGTGTTTTGAGGGTAGTGGTTGGCCTGGAGCAGGCATATGTGGAGTGTTAGGAAGGGGTCTGTCAGAATGAATGGGGCAACTTAGAAGAAAAGGCTTTGCTCTGGTCCTCTCCTTTCTCCTTGGTGGTCAGAGCCACTGCCTGGTGTGGTTCCTGCCACAGTAAGTTCTGCTGACTTTCATCCTCCCTGAGCCCTCTGCATTGTCCAGTCTGCTATTTTCAGGTGCCTGGTGTATAGGCCTTCAGATTATCCTCCCTCAGGACTGTGCATCATTGTGTGAGGGGCCTAAAGGCAGCTCAGTTAGAGACTGGAAGCCCTGAGTTATACTGAATTCATCAGGACTCTTTGGTTGTAAATGACAGAAAACCAAATTAAACCAGTTTAAGTCAACAATAACATATGTGTATGGCAGAGTAGAGTTCTGTCTCTTTTGGCTTACATCATCGAATCCCAAGGAAAAGCAGGCCTGGAATAGAGCCTGCCTCAGGGATGGCTGGTTGTGGGGTCAGACCTCACTGGGGCTCCCCATCTTTTCTCTAATTTTGGGGTAACAGCCCAACCAAACTTTTCTTAAGGCAGGAAGTATGACTGCAGGCAAATCCTAGTTTACATTGTCCCAAGCTTACTACCAGAGAAAAAGGAGGACGGTACAAATGGTCCCAATGGCACTACACTGCAACCTTCAAAAATGTCCTTTCCCTGATTAAGTGTGGAAAAATCCCAAAAGTATTCTGATCAGCCTGGCTTAGGGTGACTTAATTTACCTAATTTCTCTTTAAATTTCCTTTACAAAGGAGTAATAGTAGAATAATTCTAAGAATAGAATATCCCTCATAAGCTTGTAGGGATGATCCGTGCAAAGCATTTAGTACTGTGCTGGGCTCAGAGTAAGCGATAAACACAGTACCAAACAAGCCTTCGGCTGATGTCACCAGGCTGGTGAAGAGCTATGAATGCCTGAGCCTGGCTGAAGATGCCTCACCTAGTGTCAGGGGCTGTGACCTGTTTAACAACGATGCTAGGCAGTGCCAAAGGATGGGCACCCTGGTACTTACTCCAGGTTTTCCACTTCTGCTGCTGCAGATGCCCCCTTGGTTCTTGAAGAATGTTCAGGGCTCCAGTACCTCTCTTTCCTCTGATAGCTGTGTGCTTAGCATTAGTTTTGTTTTGTTTGTTTATTTGTTTTTTGGCAGACCTTCAGGGGGTCTGATGCACTATTGTCCTGAACTCTGCGGCTTTGAATGCATGACTTGGTGGGTTATAGCTCCTTATCTGCTCCTTGAAGTGAGTGATAGCTACAAATGGTCCCTGAATTCAGGCATCCCTGGCCCATTACTCTCTCCACCTAACCCTTAACCTCAGCTCCTAAGGCTTGAGTGCTGAATGAATGTTCTGTCAACCAGATACCTCTGGGAAGATAAAACAAGGGGTGGAGGGGCATTCCTTTTGTCAAGGCACCCTGGGTAGACAGGTGTTTACTCACTTAACCAGAGAAGTACAGGCATTTATACATATCTGTGTGGAAAAGATTGCAGAAAGTTAAAGGTGTCAACTAAAAGTAAAAATTTAAGCCTCTGACTTACTGAAGAGACCATCTATTGGCCAAAGGGATCGCAGAGTAACCTTGAAAATGGAATTCTTTGCCATGGGGGATGGGGGATCAGACATGCCTCCTTATACCGGCTCCCTTGCTAACCATCATGAGGCTTTCTTCCCTAAGGGTTAAACAGAAACCAGCCCTTTTGAAAGACTCCACCACCGCTATCAATCAACTGCCTGATTCTCCCCCTCCTTTTCTGCCTGATAAGAGACCAATGACCAGAGAGTGGTTTAGACCAGTCTAAGGAGAATGCAAAGTAAGGCTTTTTGTGACCTATGCTTCAGCTATTGATGTCAGAGGGCCAAAAACTCTACCCTCAGATCATGAAAATGCTGCCATTTTTTGAACATGGGTCCTATGGAGGGGCATGAAGCTCAGTTTTCTCCTTTTGGAAATATTAATGACTCCTCCTATAGCTTATTGAATATGTATTTTTGGCTACTGCTCTCAGCATAAATTCCTGTTCCCTTTGCCTCTTCCTTGAAGGGTCTGCTTTTGCCTTCTGGCCAGAGGCTATGCTTCCCAGCCTGTCAGAATGGCCAGCCTGCAGCCTGCAACCCTTTATGAGAAATAAAGCTCTCATTTGCAAATTTGTGAGCCTAATTCTTCAGTTGACAAAGGAAAAATCTGAAACAGGAAGAAAGAAACCTTTAGTGATTGTTTTTACTGCACTCCCACATCATCTTATTTAACTTTACAAAGAGCCTACGATGACAGTATGTATATTCTAATTTTGTTGATGGAGAAATTAAGGCTTAGAGAAGATAACTTGCTCAAGGTTGCACACACTTTGCAGAAGAAAGAAAAGAAAAAGAATGAGGATGAGGAAGTGTGGTTGTGGCAGCATGGTATGCTTGACTTCAATTACTTTTTCAATTATTTTCACTTACCTTTCAATTATTTATGTACTGTTCTCTGTGTGCTAACTACATGCTCAGCCCTGAGCCAGGTCATGGAATATGCAAACATTTTTCTCGTTCAGAAAACTGAAAGTCTGTTGTGAAGACAGTTTGCAAAATCAAGAGAGGCCGGGCGTGGTGGCTCACGCCTGTAATCCCAACACTTTGGGAAACCGAGGTAGGCAGATCATGAGGTCAGGAGATCGAGACCATCCTGGCCAATGTGGTGAAACCCTGTCTCTACTAAAAATACAGAAATTAGCTGGGCATGATGGTGGCATGTGCCTGTAATCCCAGTTATTCCAGAGGCTGAGACAGGAGAATCCCTTGAACCAGGGAGTCAGAGGTGGAAATGAGCCAAGATTGTGCCCCTGCACTCCAGCCTGGCGACAGAGTGAGACTCCATTTCAAAACAAAACATAACAAAAAACAAAATCAAAAGAGATGAGGGTAAATTTAAAGTAATAGATAAAATGGGATCTACTATAGACAGGATGTTAGAACACCAGGTGGTGGTATCATGAGTTGAACAACAGCCAGGTGAGGCCTGAAGGGAGAAGGCTAGGCTCTGGGTCACACATGTTGACCTAAGTGGAAAATTAAAAAAATAAATAAATAAAAATAAAAAGGAGGCAACCTCTATATAAACAGTTTATTGGGACCAAGTTTGAGAATTGTAACTCAGGAGCATAATTTGAGTTGTCCTGAATATAGCCGTAGTTACCAGTGGGTTTTATAAAGGAAAAGAAGAAGCAGTTTCTAAATTGCTTGCCAACAATTTACATAAAAATAACATAAGCTATTGATTGGCTATACATTGTTCTTTGAATCATAAATTCCAGTAACATGAAAATAAGCTAGTCAGGAACAAAATGCCTTTAAACAATTGCCCCCAGGCATGAGTGGGGAAGTGTGACTGAAGTCCCATACTCAAGTCTCCCTGGGCCTAATAAATTTTGCATACCTCACAGAGCTCAGACTGCCGTGAGCTATTTTTATTTTCTCACACAAAGCATACCGGTGGATATCCACTCTATTGAACCATTTGGTTTTGCAGAGGAAAACTCTCCTCTGCTTCTCTTAAATGTCTCTCTGGATGCAGCCCCCAGGCTGTAAGCCCATCTAGTATTATGAATCCCAGGAAAGAGAGAGGAGATGGTGTAGACATTCCATTTTTCATTGAGCTTCAAACTTCTGTTTTGCAAAACGAAGGGCAACTTCCATGGACCAAAACTATTATTTTGCTGAGAAAGCGGTTTTTGAGACTAAAAATGCTGACTTTCCATGGGAAAAAAAAAGCCAAATTCATGCCTGCAAGCAAATTTGCAGAAAATGTGTGCGTGTGTTGCCATAGCAGAATTTTTTTTCATCTCACCTTCCACTTTTTTCCCCCCATTTTCACCACAACATAACATATTCTTTGGAGGCAAAATGATGTAACTAATCCCAGATCCAATAAGTAAAAGATGGAAAGTGATTCATCATTTTGAGTTGGTGATATGTTTCTCTGATTCTCTTAATGTGCCCATGTAATCATGCATAGCACATGAACACTGTGGGGGTTAGGAGAATAGATTCCATGTACATTGCTAATTAGCTGTCAATTTGCATGAGTCACTTGTATTTTCTGGGCCCTTTGCCTCACCGTGTCCCAATATGCAAAGTGGCTCTCTGGTTTTCAAACTCAGCTCTGCAGAGCCTTCTTAGGGGTCACCCTGAGAGACACAGGCAAGATGCAGGGGGTTAAGTACATGAGCCTCTAGACTCCTTCACTTCTAATCACTACTTCAGAGTAGATGTGCTTTTATTCATTTGAAAAATTTATACCTTCTGGTTAAATTTCAGTGAAGAAAGGCTTTTGCTGATTGGTTTCATTCTAACACCCATGGCTTTAGGTCTTCAAACTGAGTGTCTCTAACACATTGGGACTTGCTGCTGCTCTGAAACAGATGCTGTTTTTTCTTCAACTGAATTCATCATCAAAGGCTAGGTTGGAGCTACCTATTTGGGCTTCAGAAAAGGGATGGAGCCTCAATATTCGGTGCAGTCCTAGCCTTATGGGAGAGGTAGAGATGTAACTACAGGAGGTAATTTGTTAACACAAGTTATATTCCTGCCATGGCCAGCTTAATCACAAGTGTAGCCTGAGTAGTCCTATGTGATGGATTTCAGGAAGTCACTGCTTCAGGAAGCTATTACCTTGCCCACCTGCCTGATGACTGATATTCTACCCGCAACATCTGCCTTCAATGTTAATGGGAGTTGAACTTTTAGGTTTAGGCTTTAACCCCATTGGTCGAGTTAACAGCCTTGGGAGTGAGTCTCTAGACAGTGAAGCAGACACGTGCTCTTTTTTACGTATTCAATAACTGAGAACATAGTTTTCCAGGGGTACTTGAGCTAGTAAGATATCATGGGATTTGGGGGAGAACTGAAAGAAAAAATGCCAAAAATGGATCTTTCCCCAGTTTTCTGGTTCCCAGTATATAGCCAAACTGCAGCTGTCAGAAAGTCATGGAATGTCCAACAGAAAGACTTCTTGAGGCATGGACTCCAATCTCTGACCAGCGTAGAAGTTTTTTCTACACTATCCAGACACATCGTGACCCTGATTTTGCATACACACTTGATGGAAGTTGTCGAAAGACACAATTTCGACAAATTTAGTTTGAAGATCTCTTTGGCCTTCTTTAACATTTTATGAGTGGGAGCAGCCTCTTATTCTATAAAATAGAATAGGTGCTCCCACAAGCTAAGCAAAGGAAGTGAACTTTATGGCAGAAAGGGTTGAAGAAAGCAGAAATTGGTAACAAAAGAACTGATTGTTTCAGAGTTACTTTCAATATAGGGTTATAACAGAGGGGACTTCCTTATCAAGAGGATTCCTGTAAACTGGGCTTCTTCTGATTCGCTGCAGTGAGTCTCTCTCTCTCTTTCTTTCTTTCTTTCTTTTTTTTTTTTTAACTGAGCCATTTCAAGTTCATTTTGATTGGTGGCACATAACATGAGTGACCATATTCTGGTTTGGTCTGGTATGTTGGAGCCTAGTGCTGGAGCTCAGGTCAAAACAATTGCTTCCCATACATTTTTGTTTAACAAAGAGAACTCATTGTTTCACAATCAAGACTAGTCCATGTATGGTGCATCCTGGCTAAGAGGAAAGTCTTCCTTATAATGATTTAAAACTCTTAGTATCTCAGTAAATTGCAGCCTTTATTCTAGGAGCTCTGCAGGATTAATCTGTTACTTCTCCAAACACAGTCTCTCCAGGGGTTTAAATGGCAATATCTCTCATGTCCCCTGCTGATTACTCACCTATAACCATGTGGCTTTTCTCCTCTGGTTAAACATTTCACTTTTCTTTCTTCTCTCATGACTGGGCTTCTAAGCCTCTCAACCTCTCTGGCCTCACATCTGGATGCATCATGGTAACCTGTCCGGGTCCCTTTTAAGGTTCCAAGCCCAGAACGTAACGCAGTCACAGTGAGCATAGCAACATGGGACCGCTCCCCCGTTGGCATAGATGGAGGGTTATACTTGCTAGGTTAAGACTATCTCAGCTTTTCTAGTGTCTGCATCCAGCTGTTGATAGATTTGTACTTAAGAAACATTTCTCAGTCCTTCTTCATGTGAATGGCCCTTGAATCCCTTTTCTTTAATCCTGTTCCCAAGGAGTTGATTTTTTTTTTTTTTTTTTTTTTTGAGAAAGTCTCACTCTGTCTCCCAGGCTGTAGTGCAGTGGCACCATCTTGGCTCACTGCAGCCTCCACCTCCCAGGTTCAAGCAATTCTCAGCTTCAGCCTCCTGAGTAGCTGGGATTACAGGCATCTGCCACCATNTGCATCATGGTAACCTGTCCGGGTCCC
The DNA here is from genome assembly GCF_001698545.2 of Rhinopithecus bieti. Lineage (NCBI taxonomy): Eukaryota > Metazoa > Chordata > Mammalia > Primates > Cercopithecidae > Rhinopithecus > Rhinopithecus bieti. The sequence continues at coordinate 2,542,891 of NW_016811396.1, read as the reverse complement.
TTTTAAGGTTCCAAGCCCAGAACGTAACGCAGTCACAGTGAGCATAGCAACATGGGACCGCTCCCCGTTGGCATAGATGGAGGGTTATACTTGCTAGGTTAAGACTATCTCAGCTTTTCTAGTGTCTGCATCCAGCTGTTGATAGATTTGTACTTAAGAAACATTTCTCAGTCCTTCTTCATGTGAATGGCCCTTGAATCCCTTTTCTTTAATCCTGTTCCCAAGGAGTTGATTTTTTTTTTTTTTGAATGGCCCTTGAATCCTTTTTTTTTATCCCTTTTCCCAGGGGTTTTTTTTTTTTTTTTTTTTTTTTTTTTTTTTGAGAAAGTCTCACTCTGTCTCCCAGGCTGTAGTGCAGTGGCACCATCTTGGCTCACTGCAGCCTCCACCTCCCAGGTTCAAGCAATTCTCAGCTTCAGCCTCCTGAGTAGCTGGGATTACAGGCATCTGCCACCATGCCCAGCTAATTTTTGTATTTTTAGTAGAGACGGGATTTCATCACGTTGGCCAGGCTGGTCTTGAACTCCTGACCTCAGGATCCACCCGCCTCGGCCTCCCAAAGTGCTGGGATTACAGGCATGAGTCACCATGCCCGGCCCCCAAGGAGTTGATTTTTAAAACTTAGATGGAAGCCTGTACATTTTTCCTTGGTAATCTCAGTATTGTTAATCATTGGTCAATGTCTTCAGTTTAGGATTTGTTGCTTATACTGTTCACCACCTCTCTGGATTCATTTCAGGAAGACAACTGAGGAGATCGCTTGCTGGAATTCACTCTGCTTGCTGGACCCTGGGTCCGGAGGCCCCAGGAGTAGTGCTTGGGCAGGGCAAGCCCTAAATAAGTAATTGAAAGAATGAATGAATGAATGAATGAATGGCTAAGGTGAAGTAGAGCCTTCGTGGCCCACCCCAACATTCTGTGCGGGTGGTCAACACATTCAGGCATAAATCTGCTTTCTGCATCCTTGGATTGTATGCCATCCCATAGTTCTCTATCTCGTCTTCATACCATGAGCTATTTTGTTAAATCACTTACAAAAATTAAGATACATTTTATCTAAGAAGAAAATGAGACTATTTTACCTTTTTTTGGTTAACTCACCCATGATTTCTGTGACTGCTTTCTGATCTAAGACATTCCAATCACTTTCTCCTCCCTGGGGTAGAGTTTTAGTTTGAGCCCAAAGACTTGAACTAATTTAAAGGGACTACATATTAAAATTCTAATTAAATACACACACATACACAGGCACATACAGACTAATGTAGTGTTATAGAAAATATGAGTAGTATTTAATAATGTTCAGCACTGAACATTATGGTTTGTGGATGTTTGTAGAGGTTTATTTTTTTCTTCTCTCTGCCTTTCACTTTTTTCCAATTGGTTTACCTTGTATATGAATTACCCATTTTATAATCAGACATAGAGATTTTTAAAAAGTGGATATGTGTTTTGCCACCATCCTTTCAATTATATTGGGCTTTAATTTCATCTTAGCCACGTTATTCTGCTGTTCCAGTTAAAGTTCATTAACATTGTCAGAGGAAACAGAGCAAAACAGGAAGTGAGGAACTGAGATTTCACACTATTATCTCTTAACCTGATATCTTCAAAGACCAATAGGCTTATCCTTCCCCTAATGTCTTCAAAATCACAGTTGTACTTTTTGTAAAAATGTTTAATGGCTTCAATCTCTTCCAAACTGTAGCCTCCCTGACACCATTTATATAAGTTCATGGGATTTATGAGGTATATATATGTTATATGTGCATATATATAATATATATATATGTGTGTACACATATATGTGGAATGTGTATGTATGTGTGTATATATGTATATATGTATATTTATTTACACACATATATGTATATATACACATACATATATGTATATATATACATATACATTTACACACATACATACACACACATAAAAACAAAACTGATCAGGGTAAATAGTTATGGAGCATATGATCTGCTAAGCTTCAGGCATATAGATGATTTAGGAAAAGAAAAGTTGTGGTCTCTGACCTCAGGAAGCATCCATTTTAATTGGGTGGTAGGACTTTCATATAGAGAGCTAGCATAGGCCATCCAACAGTGTGAGATTATATAAAGGAAGCTATAAATTTTCTCCAAAAACCATGATAAAGGGCACGGAAGGAAATATTAAATCCCAAGGCTAACATGAGCAAATTTTGGAGAGGGTTATGAATCTTTTCCTAACATCCTGATGTGAAAGAAGGCATAGCTTTGATTATTCTGATTCATTATATGAAGAAACTGAGCCACAGAGAAAATATCTTAGTTGGTCAGTAATTGTACACTGGCACATGTGGAACTAGAATTCAAGATTTTCAGCATAGGCTATTGCTGCCTCTCCCCTCTCTCTGTCTCTGATGCACACACACATTCACACATAGTCTCTACCCCACACCCGATTCTGCTGCTTCTCCTTCAAGTTCTGTGTCCTCTTGCCAGATGTTGTCACCTGTCTTTTCTCAGAAGGCCTTGGTAAAGTTACACAGCTGAGCCCAGCAGGCGCCTGCCCCAGGCCAAACAAACAAACAGAAGAGAAATCTTTCAGGCTGGGCACCAGGGAAAAGTGATCTTGATGCCGTCCGTGGCATGAGCCGAGGCAATTGATGACTTGGCATTCTGTCCCCGAGTCATCAATCATACAGAATCAATCTCGGCTCCCTCAGGAGCTAGCCCCCAGCTCACATAATTCTCTCCCTGCCACCAACCTGAACAGTCTGATCCCAGTGGTGGGAACTGTTTTGTTCTGCGTTCAGCATTGATTCACTTGGCCTTCAGTAGTATTTTCTACATTCCCCAGAAATGTCACTTAATTTATCCTCTCAGAGGTGGCTAAGTTGCCTGGGCCTCACTGCATCAAATGGAGCAGGCAAGCAAAGAAACGTACTTGGCTTCTCACATCAAAGGCATGGGACTGAGGGCCCCTAGACCTGAAAATCAGAGTCTTAGGTTTCTCTACTCAACACTGAGGATAGGGCAGGCGTTTAGCACAGAGATCCAGGGCAAGCACTGTCAGTCAGAAGGGCCTGCTTCGTTTCCATGACTTGGCTACTTCCTGGCTGTGTGATCTCGAATACGGTGCCTAGTCACTGTCACTTAGTGTCTCAGCTACCTCATCAGGTAAGTAGTGATAATAATAGCACTTACCTCTTGGAGTTGTAGGATTATATTAAATGAAGATATGAACCAAAAATAAAATCCCACGCCCCCCAGCCAACTGAATGGACCCCCTCTGGGCCAAGAGAACCTGAAAACTAAATTTCCGGTCACGTCAAGAAGGGAGGTCAGACACACCTCGTTGTATCCCCTTTCTTTTGGAGTTTAGGCACAGCTGACCAGCATTAACAATAACATAGAGATCATAACACTCACAACAGACTCTTTGTGACAAAGACACCAAATTCCAACCAGACTCTGGGATAGCATCACATGACAGATACAGGCCCTGAAGGACATAAAAATATTTTACCCCCAAATATATTTCTTTGACATATTTTGAAATGGTCTTGCCAAGCTGTCTTGTGGGGGAAATTTATATCTGTTGAGAAACCCCTTCCCTTTCTAAATCTTTTCAGATCCAGAAGAGATTTAAATTTTTTTTTTTTTTTTTTGAGACAGGGTATCCTTTTGTCACGTAGGCTGGAGTGCAGTATCACGATCATAGCTCACTGCAGCCTCAGCCTCCTTGGCTTGAGCGATCCTCCCGCCTCAGCCTCCAGAGTAGCTGGGACCATAGGTGCATGCCACCAGGAGAGATTTAACTAAGAGTCTGACACCTTTTAAGGTCTGAAAAGAGAAATTAACCATCTATTCTCTCTGAAGCCTGCTACTAGGAGAGACCTCTTTTACATAACAAGAACCTTGGCTTCCACAACCCCCTTTAACTCAAAACCTCTTTCTACTGACTTCAAGTCTTTATACAAAGCTTAACTCTTTCAACCAATTGCCAACCGGAAAATCTTTGAATCCACCTATGACCTGTAAGCCCCACATTTTGAGACATCCTGCCTTTCTGGTCAAAACCAAAGTATACCTTCCATATATTGACTTATGTCTTTGGCTGTAACTTCTGTCCCTCTAAAAATGTATGAAACTAAGTTGTAACCTGACAATCTGACCACCGCAGGCACACTTTCTCAGGACTTCTTTGTTTTTGAGATGGGATCTCACTCTGTCGCCCAGACTGGACTGCAGTGGTACGATCTTGGCTCACTGCCAACCTCTGCCTCTCAGGCTCAAGCCTTTCTCCTGCTTCAGCCTTCTGAGTAGCTGGGATTACAGGCACACCACTACCGCCCAACTAATTTTTGTATTTTTAGTAGAGATAGAGTTTCACCATGTTGGCCATGCTGGCCTCGAACTACTGATTTTAAACGATCCACCCACCTTGGTCTTCCAAAGTGCTGGGATTACAGGTGTGAGCCACCGCATTTGGCTCAGGACCTCTTGAGACTGTACCTCAGGCCATGGCCACTCATATTGGCTCAGTATAAACCTCCTAATATTTTACAGAGTTTGTTTTTTTCATCAACAAGAGACATAAATGCTTCACACAGTTGTACAGGGGGCAGACATGTTCAATAAGTGTGTTATTAATATTGCTATTGTTAGAACACACTTAGGATTTGTAGGGTTGACTATACATTTAATACAGTTGACAGCCATGAGAGAAAAGGTTTTCAGAAATTGGCCTATCCAGAAAGAACTATTCTTTTATTTTCTTTTTTTTTGATACAGAGTCTCGCTTTGTTGCCCAGGCTGGAGTGCAGTGGTACAATCTTGGCTCACTGTAACCTCCACCTCCTGGGTTCAAGCAATTCTCTGCCTAAGCCCCCGAGTAGCTGGAATTACAGGTGCCCGCCACCACACCCAGCTAATTTTTGTAGTTTTAGTAGAGACGGGGCTTCACCATCTTGGCCAGGCTGGTCTTGAACTCCTGACCTCGTGATCCACCCACTTTGGTGGAACTATTCTTCTAACTTGTCTCAGAATCCAATATCTGACCAGCACTTACTCACTTCCATATCTGAAAACACAAGCCTTTCCTTCCCGTACAATAGGAAGTAGGTCCCAGAGAAACTGGCTCTGCAGAGAGTGGTAGGTGGGAGATGGAAGAGAAGGAGGAGATGGAGGAGGTTAAGATGCGACTTTGTGAACTCAGTCAGTTTTCTGAAGGCCAGCTCAGAGGGATGTGCACAGATGAAGGGAGAGTCCTCATGCCTTCCATGCAAAGACCTTCTCTTTATTCCATTTTGTAAAAAGAACCTTTCTGATAAGTGATATGGACTTGCTGGGACCAAGCAGGGAAAAGAGGAAAGGAAGGACAAAGGGCTCAGGAGTGGGTCAGACTGCAATCTCTGGGAGGAAGCACTGCCCAGAGGGGTGTGGGATCCTGACAGGAGACAGTTACGGAATTCATGGAACTTCCCTCCCAATCTAGATGGTGGTGTGTCTCCACATCTGTCTGTCCCTCTCTCCTAGCAACTGGAATTGTCTTTTCCAAGAGATTTGGAGGGCTGCTTTATTTGTTAGGAGACAAGAAGGCACTAATAAATTCCTCTGTGTGAGGTATTTAATTACATAATAATGTGTACACTAATCAGGGTAAATGTGTTTGTGAAAACACCTTGATATGGGAACAGTTAATCACCCAAGGCATTCCTTCTTAACACACCTTGGAAGTTAACTTAATTAAATTAATTAGAACAATGAAAAAATTGAACCATTTATTGGTCCACAATGGCCTGAAGAAATGCTCCCCTAAAATGCAGGAACATTTCCCACACTGCAAACTACTTTTCCCCAAACCCTCAGACCTTATAGTTATGGTCACACACCAGGAGCTTGCAGACAGCAAAGACCCCCTCTGTGCCTTACCCTGGAGTCATTTCCTGTTAGAGACATAAGACAATCAGTCTATGTGCCTGCCTGCATGTGTGCACACACACATACCCACATACAGGCCCCTTTTGTGCACTTTACCAGAAGCTCAGGGAAACTGAATAAGTTTTTACCCAGGATTTCACAAGTGTGCAGTTTGTAGTGAACCACTGTGAGGGCCAGCTTGTGTATTCTAAAGGGAGGAGGGGAAGAATGATTTTTGAGAGATTATTATAATTACCGTCACTGTCATTACCACATCATTGTTCTCTGTTAATCATGATGATGTTAATAATCTGAATTTGCCTATTGCTTAAAAAAAATCCCACTATTTCTTAACCCCACTGCCCTTTCCACTTGAGTCTTGTATAAAGTGATAGAAAAGGCAAGATGCCTGCCCCTGGGGGGTCTACAGACTGTGTGATCCAACCCTGACAAGAACAAACATAAAAGCCATTCTGACAACTGAACAAACATTGAACAGTGTGCACGTTAAATCAATCATTGTCTTAGTCTGATGCTATAACAGAATACCACAGACTGGGTAATTTATAAAGCAAAGAGATTTATTTGGCTTATGCTTCTGAAGGCTGGAAAGTCCAAGATCAAGACGTTGCATCTGGTTAGGGCCTTCTTTTTGCATCATAGCATGGTGGAGGGCATCCCATGATGAGAAAGGGTGCTTTTGAGATAGAGAGGAAAATGGGCCAAACTCATCCTTTTATCAGAAATCCACTCCCTTGCTAAGTAACCCACTCCAACTATAATGACATTAATCCATTTATAAGGGCAGGACCCTCATGACATAATCACCTCTTAAAGGTACTACCTCTCAACACTGTTACAATGGTAATTAAATTTCAACGTAAGTTTCAGAGGGGACTTTCAAATCATAGCAATCATTGAAGAGTGAGCTTCTTGCACAGTACAGAATCTGAGGGCCCTGGGGGGAGAGTCTGTTTGGGAGAGGAGTGCCCAGGGTAATGAGGGTAATAGGACCCTAGAGATTGTCCATCAAATCCAGGAACAGAAGGGCTCAACTATGTAGTGAGTTGCATACACCGTGGTCAGCTTCTCCCTTAGGAAGCACTAGGTCAGCAACCTTCTTGACTTTGACAACCCCACAAAAGGACCTACCTAAACATCCTGTAGCAAAACCACCTCCCTGATGGCAGCAAATAAGCACAAAGCTGCTTCTATAACCTGAAATTCCTGCTGCAAAAATAAGAGACAGGGTGATATATAACCAGGAATTACATGTGTACTCTTTTTCCTTATTTCAAAAAATGAGAACAAGAATAAGTGAAAAAAGCTCTCATGGGCTCAGCATAAACCTCCCTTTCTGAAGTTCCTATTAGCTCCAACGTAAGAACATGGACCAGGGCAGAGTGCAGAGAAGAGGCCTCCTCCCACAATGTGCTGAATGGCAGGGCCTGAGTTTACTTTCTCTGAGATGTTTTGCTGTGCTCATCCTAAAGGTATTGATGCAGCTTTTCGAGTTGATTTGATAATCAAGATGGAAACTTAGGATTCTGAGCAAGTCTATAGGAGCAGTTCTTCAACTGACCCAAATACCCAACTGTCTCCGCATAACTTGGAGCCATCTCAAAGATCAGGCTGATCCTGGCTCTGGGAATATAAATAGAAAAGTGATCATCCTGTTTCTCCCTGGACATTTCTTTGGTCAGTGGGATCTTGTGTCATTCAAGGGTCCTTGCAGGAAATGGGAATAGGAAACACCCAAATAGGGTAAGGGCTTGGCAACATTAAGAAAAATCAACAAAAGGTGTCAAAATGCCCCAAGGCAAGCAAAAGCAATGGGGCATTACCAGTCTAGGGCCTGATGGAGCAAGGCAGTTGCTGGATCTGGAGAGACACGTAGCTGAAGTTGCAGAAAAGGAGGCTTTGGTGGAGAAACAAAGCTCCCGCAAACCCACAGTCCTATAGGAAAGGAGCTGAGGGGCAATGCCTTGACCACTCTCTCCTCTCACCCCCTAACCTCCTGCCAGGGCCTCAGGAAGCCAGTGGTCTAGAGAGTCTGGATAATTCAGTCCATGAAAGTCACCCTGGAGCAAAACAGCAAGAAAGAAGGTGGAGAGTGGAGCTGGAGGGATAAATGGAAAAAGTCCAGCTGAGACCAACTGATTCTAGTGCAAGAAAAATATCCTACTAAAGGAAAACAAATACAAAATACATCATGAATTTCATTTGGATGAATCCTTTGGCATTGGGATGATAACATTTATGTTCCATATTATTTAAAATCTCCATAGATTGAAGCAGAGACTCCTGTTTAAGCTACTGCTAGGCCATGACTTCAGCTCTTACAACTTCTTTCGACATTCTTCTCTCTTTGGGTTTGCATGGGAGTGTGTGTTAGGGAGAAACTTACAGGTGGAGATTGTCATTGAATCTAGTGAAAAAGCTGTAATGTGGCCTGTGTTCAGCCTACAAAAGACATGTAAAAATGGGAAACACTCATAGGCACCGCACAGCCGTGCACTGGAGCTTTCTTCACATTGCCAGGTTTTCACGTTTCTTATCTGTAAGATTTGCCAGGGGCAGTCAGACCTCCACCTACCAGGCAGTCCAAACATGCCCATCACTCATGAATAAATTAATAAATCCAACTAACCTGTACTAAATTTCTAATATGGGTGAGGTGCACTTTAGATCAGGCAGGTAAATAACACCAGCACAAGGCAATATACAATGCATGCCTTGAAAGGCATGAAACCAACATGTTACCAGAGTTCAGAGGAAATGGAAGACATGGCTCATTCGCAGTGAAACCTCCATGGACAAAGGGGACCCAAAAGGGGGTCTCAAAGGATGGAGGCTGTCAAAGGCATTTGTTCCCAGTGCCCTGTTCCCCTTGCCATGGTCACTTCAGTTTCTGGGACTTTGTTCTGTCATCACATTACCTGGAAGGCCCTGCTCCATGTCTTTTCTTTAAAAGGCATGTCTTCAAGGCACAGATGAAGTCCTAGCTGTTCCAGGGAGTTTGTCCCCACTGAGCCAAGCCCCACTGACTTCCAAGTATTTGGACCCTCAGAAGCTCAACCTCCCCCTTTACTATCACTTACTCTTCATTGGGGTGAGATGTGTTTCTTCTGTCCACACTATGGGTGGGCACTAGGCCTTTTTCATAAAGAGCTTCCACAGTGACTATGTACGTTCTGAAGAGAGCACTTTCCAAAGAGGCCTTGGGGATAAATACTGCAGATTGCTGTTGTTTTGCTCAGAGATCTGCCTGAGTACCTTGAGAAGTGTACACATGGGGCAGTTGGATTTGCTGATGGTGGGGTGGTTCTGGATAAACTTAGCCCAGTTGCAGAGACTCCACACCCACCAAGCAGATGATCTGAGGTTTCGGAGCCATTTACCCATCTCTAAGTTAACGTTTTTCTCAAAGATGATTATGGAGGAAAGATGCAAACGTAAGCAGAAAAGGTCCCCTGTGCCTCATCAGCTCAATCCCCCGGTAATTACAGCCCCATCAATTGGGAAGGACAAAGTGTTCCTGGAAGGGGATTTCTCAGCGCTCCTCATTCATCACAGGCACTACCTCCTTTCCCCTGCCTTTCCCCTACAGCCCCTCCTTCTCACTTCTGGCCATTTGCTTCCTTTTCTGCTTTGTCCAGGACCTGGGCGTGTATCTCCCTGCACCACATGCTATTCACAGTTTTATGTATGAACTCTACCATGGAAGGTATCCAACTGCATGGAGGAAATGGAAGATATTTTGATATTTTCTTTCTTTTTTTTTTTTGGGGGGCCTTTTGGGGTTCTTGAAGGGCATAATGGAATAAGAATTCATGAATAACGCCTGTAATCCCAGCATTCTGGGAGGCTGAGGCAGGCAGATCACAAGGTCAGGAAATCGAGACCATCCTGGCCAACCTGGTGAAATTCTGTCTCTACTAAAATACAAAATTAGCCAGGTGTGGGGCACATGTCTGTAGTTCCAGCTACTCAGGAGGCTGAGTCAGGAGAATCGCTTGAACCTGGGAGGTGGAGATTGCAGTGAGCTGAGATGGCACCACTGCACTTCCAGCCACCAGGGCTGGAAGACCCCAACCCTGCCATGTGGCCATGGTAGGAATCTGAGGGCTGCTCATCCAGATTCAGGGAATCTGGATGTTCTATCTGTGTTATCACCATCATTTTATTCATGAATTCTTTTTTTGAGATGAAGTCTCACTCTATCACCAGGCTGGAGTGCAGTGGTGCCATCNAATCGAGACCATCCTGGCCAACCTGGTGAAATTCTGTCTCTACTAAAAATACAAAAATTAGCCAGGTGTGGGGGCACATGTCTGTAGTTCCAGCTACTCAGGAGGCTGAGTCAGGAGAATCGCTTGAACCTGGGAGGTGGAGATTGCAGTGAGCTGAGATGGCACCACTGCACTTCCAGCCACCAGGGCTGGAAGACCCCAACCCTGCCATGTGGCCATGGTAGGAATCTGAGGGCTGCTCATCCAGATTCAGGGAATCTGGATGTTCTATCTGTGTTATCACCATCATTTTATTCATGAATTCTTTTTTTGAGATGAAGTCTCACTCTATCACCAGGCTGGAGTGCAGTGGTGCCATCTCAGCTCACTGCAATCTCCACCTCCCAGGTTCAAGCGATTCTCCTGACTCAGCCTCCTGAGTAGCTGGAACTACAGACATGTGCCCCACACCTGGCTAATTTTGTATTTTAGTAGAGACAGAATTTCACCAGGTTGGCCAGGATGGTCTCGATTTCCTGACCTTGTGATCTGCCTGCCTCAGCCTCCCAGAATGCTGGGATTACAGGCGTTATTCATGAATTCTTATTCCATTATGCCCTTCAAGAACCCCAAAAGGCCAAAAAAAAAAAAAAAAAAAGAAAGAAAAATGTCAAAAATATCTTCCATTTCCTCCATGCAGTTGGATACCTTCCATGGTAGAGTTCATACATAAAACTGTGAATAGCATGTGGTGCAGGGAGATACATGCCCAGAGGGAGCCGCAGGCCAGTGCAGGAGGGGCTGACTGCTGGGACCCTAGATGATCTATGTGGCAGTCACACAGCTTTGCAAACCTCCTATGATGACACCAATTGTTGGAGAATCCAGATGTGTCTTTGCAATTATATGGCTCCAATCGGGCCAAAGCAGAGCTAAAAGTCTGGGTGGAAGTTCCTGTCTATTTAGGTGCATTTGGCTCATGTCTGTTCACTTGTCCATCTTGCAATTCAGTTCTGTTCATTTCATTTGATCTTATTAAATTCAAATGTATATTGAAGTCTGAGATCTGACCTTAAGAATCTTCATGTTGTTTTGCCCAATAGTTTCAGTGCCCCAAGAAATAAAGCAGAAGGGCAGCTCGCTGCCACGCAACCTGGTGCTTTCCTTTAATTTTGGGCAGATTTTGAGTCCTGAGTTCCTGCCTTTATCCCTAAGCTAGAAAAGTAGCTGAACAAACAGAGGAGGACTAGGATCCCTTTTAGTTGGCCTTTCCATGGAAAACTTGCAGCAGAGACAGGTCCAGAATTCATTCATGCATTTTGGGAATTCATTAATTGATTAGTTATTGCCTCATGGATCCAGGCAGTTCACTTTTATTGGTAGCAGTCACTGTGCTAAGTGCTAAGGGTATCATATGAATGTCGAAGATTTTTACCTTATAGAATTGGGGAAAATCCATGGATTTCTGTCTTTTCAACCAATTCTCCCCCTCCACCTGCCAATGGACTTGCTGATCAGCCCCAACTTTTCAGCTCCTCCAGCTCACCTGGTTTTTAACTTCCTTATTTCTACCTGAAGTGGCATGCCATGCTCCGGGGTGTGGAATATGCCCTTAAGTGGAGGGGCAGGCCATAGTTTTTCCTCCCCCTAACTGAAGAGACAGAGTTTTCTATCTTTAAGTCTTTGACAGCCACAGAGAGCATCTTTTCCCTTTCGGAGTTGGCCCCTTCTACCCTCTTCCTCTTTGTATGCCCTCTGTTCTTCCAAGATTGCACAGCATGGAAGTCCAGGGAGTTAGTGATGCTCTCTTTGGGCTCACATGTACTTTTTACTGAGTATGTCTTACACCAAGAGCCATGGGGGTAGAAGGCTTGAGGATTAATAAGATCTACAGTCTACCTCCAAGAAGCTTATGATTTTGGTGGAGGAAACACCTATTCCCCAAGTAATTTTAAAACAAAAAAGGAAATTAGTAACATAAAGAGTATACTTGACATTCTTTTTTAGTTTAGGATAAGTGGTGAGGCTTTTAAGGAATTTAGAGAGCTAGAATTTGCTCAGACCTTGAAGGATGCTTCCTATTCGAGGAGAGAACACCTCCATCTTTCCATTCTTCTTCCTGTCAGGCGTGCCTGCCTCCACTCATTTCTTCTTAGCTTCCTTTCTACCCCAACAAGGAAGAAAGATTAGTCCAATTGCGTTAATTGAGCCTGGCATAATTGATTGGGTTGGGTTTACTGGTGGGCGGGGTCTCAGAGTTAAAAGGCACAGATCCTCGTGCAGCTGTTGATCTTTTTCTCAATGCAAGGCTGGGTGGACTTACTAGGCAAGTCAGGCCCTGGCTACTGCCTGGCTTGCCTTTCCTATCTCAATAGTGAATGGAGCCAGGATTAGCTGTGTCTCCACTCACCCTGCAGACCTAAACTTCATTCTTCCTGTCTTTCTTCAAATGACTTCCACTACATTTCCACCCAGGGAGTGACAAGATTTCCATCATATTATACTGGTATTACTTGGTGGGGGATAGGGACAGTGGTTAACAGGCCCAATAGGTCTCCAGGCCAGAGCTATTTGCTTCACTGTGGGTTCATAGGCACTTTGCACTGGGGTGTGCATATGTTATATACTGCCTGGTTTTGTAGACATTTGTGAAATATCCTACTTTACCTCACCCCTGCAATGTGATTAGGATAATGTTTCATGTTTTGTTTACTTGTTTGTTTGTTTGTTTGTTTTGCAAATGAATGGAGCATTCAAGCATTGATCTATGGCCCCTATTTCTCAGCATACTTGTGGATGCCCTCTCTACATGCACTCTTTGTGACCTCAGTAAATGGAAGTATATTTGTATCAGTTCACCATGCTCCCAGTTCTCCAGGATTACTCTTGCTAGGTCACAGCAAACTACCCTCTTCTCTCACACTCCATTCAAGGTTGGTCTCTAAGTTTTCCGAGTCTCTCTCCTCTTCCCATCATGGTATGTCTGAATGTTGCAAAAACCCTCATTCAAGCTGTCTACCTCAAGGCCTCCACTCCAAGGAGACATGTCCAACCCATGGCCTCCAGGTTAAATCCTCTTAATGCAACATGTTCACATTTGTACTCTTAGACTCCTCATCTTCGATAGTATTCTCCTAGTTTCTCCAGAATATGAATCGAATTTATTATTCTTATCAAAGTTCACCTTTCAATTTCCTCAGTATAAATGGCCAATTCTGATCAATCTGGTCATAAACATTCTGCTAAAATCAATGTACCTGTTGCTGTGAAAAATCTTCAAAAGGTTTCATGCAAAATTGGATTCTATCACAAAGACTTGATACTCTCTTATATTAGGTTGATGCAAAATTAATTGCCATCATTACATGGAAAAGAAGAGAGACTGGGTATTTTAAAATATTATTTAATTTCTTTTTCTTGCAGATAAAAAATATTCAGAACACTTGAGGGATGTTCTAAAGGGCTGTGGGAGTACTTGTATGAATCCTAGCTATCTGAAAACAGCTTGGGCTATTGTTGAAAGATCATGTTGCCTGACATGGATTGCAGAAACTGAGGTTTTCTGATGTCTTGCGGGGCTTTAGAAGGGGCACTAGAGTACTAGAGGGGAGATTGGAATTCTAGAGTTTTAAGTCCTTCCTCAACTCAACTTGAGTTCACCATTATTAGCATTGTTAATGTGTCTTTCACTTTTGTGGTTGTGCCCAATACTAAAATAAGCATGTAATAATAGTTTAAAACTACTATTGACTGATACTAGGTACTCAATAAAATTTCAGTTGAATGAATGGATATTACTCTGTATAAAATAAAAGAAAATTGCAAAATAATAATCTTCCAGTAAAACCATGCAGTTCAGGCCAGATCCCAGAATAAATGACCTCTGATTTATCTACTCTTTTTGGAAGTGCCAGAATATACCTTTACTGTGCATGCTGTTTGTCAAGAGGGTTGGTATGTACTGAAGCACTTCTATGTGATTTTTGTATGAGTTGATATTTTGCTGGTTTGTGAACTTGTCTGAACCCTGATCATGATGTTGTGCTGCTACACATGGCGAGGTTTGTGTTTCAGCTGAGATAATGCACTGGGCCCAAATGCCCCACAATTATATGTGCTGTGTGAAAACACACACACACACACACACACACACATTGAAAGAAACAGAGTGGGGAGATGGTGATGTCATTGGTGCAGGGCCCTTGGGTGCTGACCTTTGTAGGACTTTCAGCTGAGAGCTAGGAGAGGTGTACCCAGAGACCTTGTAACTGTCAGCTTCCCTCCTATGCAGGTGGACAGAATACCTCAGAAAGATCCAGCGTTTATTTCATCCACGAGGGAAAGTGTAGCTGTGACAACACTGATGGCATGTGGTCGGGCACAATGAGAGAGAACAAGAGGCAAAAAGACACAAAGCTACCTTGTGAAGGGGCCTCATGTCTAGTTCACTCTCGGCAGGTGAAATAATGAATCTGTGTCTCAGCCTGAGCCTAAAGCCATAGCCATATTTATAATATCTCGGCAAAATGTGCTGAAGATTAAGGAAATTGCTCTTTTGTTGGTCCCTGATGTGCTCAGGTTGGCCCTTGGCAAAATCCATCACACTCACCTCCTCCCTGCTTCCTCTTTCAGGCCTCCTCTGCCCCAGATTAAATGTGAGGACCTCATGGGGATGCCTCTGATTGCCTGGGTGGCACATCATTAGTCCTCTGCCACCCCCAGAGCACCAGAGCGTTTGCTTGCATCTTTCTTATGGAGTTCACACAAATTCCTCTCTGTGGGGGCCAGTCCTCCTCCTGGAGCTTTCTGGCCTCATGACTAATGAGAATTGCCTCCTCCCCAGGCCACTGGTTACCTAAGGAGAACATGTTACCTCTTCCCTGGTATTTGCCTTCGAAGGAAAGTTCTCTGGGGAACTAAGGAGCCTTGCAGACCTTTTAGAATAAACTTCTAATGACAGAATTAATAGGAGGAAATTTAAAAAAAAAAAATAAGGGTAAGAACTTCAATACATAGCTTTTAAAGGATTTCCTCCCCTTGTCCCCAAACCAGAAAGCCTAGTTGGCTACTTGGCCCCGACCCTTTCCATATTCTTCTGATTTACAAACCCCTTGAGTGGCACCACATTCCCCCAGTGACTCTGCTTCCCATCTTGGAATCACCGTTAACTGCTTTCCCCATTAACCAGTCATATGAAAAGTACTTTCAGTTTTACTTCTTCAGTGACTGTACTTTCCTTCCCAACCTTGGTGGTATCCCTCCCTTCAGCCCACCACTGCAGGCTCACTCTTTTTCCCGGATCTGATCTCTCTTTCCTCTAAAGTGCCACACAAGCTAATGCTATCCTCCTCTTCTGCGAGGCTGACATGCTTGTGCCCTTCCCTGCCTAGTAAGTTGCTCCTATCTCCCCAAATACTGAAGAAGGAACCCTTATCTTTGTGATTCATGTCTATGTGGGGGCTTCCCTAGTCTAAAGCAGAGAAAAAGGAAGTGAAATTGAAATGTCCAATTTCCCATTTTTCTGCTTTATACATACAAACACATACACATTATACTAACACACATGTGTGCACATAACCATATACCAGTCACACTCACACACACAGACTCACATGCATCCAGACATACATATACTACAGACATAAATTCACTCTCTTCTAACTAGTCTTTAAACTGCACTCTTTATACACACTGTCTTCCCATCTTTTCTCAGTCCATTCCTTCCTCCTGAAACACCTCTTATCCTCATTTCTTCTGGATCCCTGACTGTGGAAGTTCAGTTTATGTTACCTACTTTGTGAAGCTCCCACTGATTCTCCAATATGGTGCAACCCCATTTCCTAAACTCTAAGGGAGGGTCAGAGATGGATGGGTTACTATTTATTGGATATTTGCTTGAAAACATACTTTGTGTGTTTTATATACATTTAAAAATTTATTTTGACAATAATCTAAGAAGGTACTACTGTCTTCTTGCAGATGAACAAGAAGATTCCAAGCAGTTAGGCCAATTTTTTCTTTCTTAAACATTGCTGAGCCTGCAAATGGCAGAAACAAACTTAGAATCTTATCTTTTCTGAACCCAAGCCCCTGTTACTTCCCCTTTTTCATGACATCTTGCTAAAGCCCTTCTGAAAGATTTGTAACAATGTGTTTTTGTGTTTTTCTTATGAAATATGCACCTCTTCCTTTGCCTTACCTCCCTTCAATCTCCTGCTGTGTAAGATCAGTGACTTGCCCACAGTGCAGAGTCATGCATCCACGCTCTTCAGAAGCAACTCAAGTTCACACAGCGTTTCATTTTGGTTCCACATTTTCAAAATGGAGTTAAAATATAGATCTTTCTGGCCTACGCTAAGGATTGTTGTGAGGAATACCTAAAATTTCCTGAGACGATGAACACAGAGCATTTTATTTTATTTTTTGTTTCTGTGAGTATTGTAGGTGTATGTATTTATGGGGTACATGAGATGTTTTGATACAAGCATGCAGTGCATAATAATCACATCATGGAGAATGAAGTATCCATCCCCTCAAGCATTTATCCTTTGTGTTATAAACAGTCCAATTACTCTTTTAGTTATTTTTAAATGTACAATTAAATTATTATTGACTATAGTCACCCTGTTGTGCTGACAAATACTAGGTCTTACTTTTTCTAACTATTATTTTTGTACTCACTAAACATCCTTACCTTTCCCCAACCCTGCTACTACCTATCCCAGCCTCTGGTAACCATCCATCTACTCTGTATGTCCATGAGTTCAATTGTTTTGATTTTTAGACTCTGCAAATAAGTGAAAACATACGATGTTTGTCTTTCTGTGTGGGGCTTAATTCACTTAACATCATGATCTCCAGTTCCATCCATGGTGTTGCATATGACTGGATCTCATTCTTTTATATAGCTGAATAGTACTCCATTGTGTATATGTACCACATTTCTTCATACATTCATCTGCTAATGGACACTTAGATTGCTTCCAAATTTTGGCTATTGTGAATAGTGCTGCAGCAAACAGGAGTGCAGACATGTCTTCAATATACGAATTTCCTTTCTTCAGGGTATATATCCAGCAGTGGGATTTCTGGATCATATGGTAGTTCTATTTTTAGTTTTTTGAGGAATCTCCAAACTGATTGCCATAGTGGTTGTACTAATTTACATTTCTACCTATAGTGTACTAGAGTCCTTTTTTCTCTATATCCTCACCAGCATTTGTTATTGCCTGCCTTTTAGATATAAGCCATTTTCACTGGGGGTGAGATAATACCTCATTGTAGCTTTGATTTGCACTGCTATGATGATCATTGATGTTGAGTACATTTTCGTTTGCCTGTTTGCCATTTGTATGCCCTAATTTTGAGAAATGTCTATTCAAATGTTTTGCCCATTGTTTGATCAATTTATTAGATTGTTTTCTATAGAGTTGTTTGGGCTCCTTACATATTCTGATATTAATCCCTTGTCAGATGTGTAGTTTGAAAATATTTTCTTCCAATTTGTTGTCTCTTCAATTTGTTGATTGTTTCCTTTGCTGTGCAGAAGCATTTAAACTTTGTGTGATTCCATTTGTCTAGTTTTGCTTTGATTGCCTGTGATTATGGGGTATTGCTCAAGAAATTTTTGCTCAAATCAAAGTTCTCAAGATTTTCCCCAACGTTTTCTTGTAGTAGATTCATAGGTTCAGGTCTTAGATTTAAGTCTTTAATCAATTTTGAACTGATTTTTGTATATGGTGAGAGATAGGGGTCTAGTTTCATTCTTCTGCATACAGATATCCAGTTTTCCTGGCATCTTTTATTGAAAAGACTCTCTTTTCCCCGGTGTATGTTCTTGATACCTTTGTCAAAAATGAGTTCAGTGTAGGTGTATGGATTTATTTCTGGATTTTCTATTCTGTTCCATTGGTTTATGTTTCTGTTTTTAAGACAGTACCATGCTGTTTTGGTTACTATAGCTCTGTAGTATAATTTGAAGTAAGGTAATATGATTGCTTCAGTTCTTTTTGCTAAAAATAGCTTTGGCTATTGTTGGTCCTTTGTAGTTACATATAAATTTTACAATTGTCTTTTCTGCTTCTCTCAAGAATGCCATTGATATTTTGATAGAGATTACATTGAACCTATAGATTGCTTTGGGTATTGTGAACATTTTAACAATATTGTTTCTTCCGATTCCTGAACATGGAATATCTTTTCGTTTATTGGTGTGCTCTTCAATTTCTTTCATCAGTGTTTTATAGTTTTCATTATAGAGATCTATCACTTCTTTGTTTAATTCCTAGGCATTTCATTTTATTTGTGGCTATTGTCAGTGGGATTATTTTTAAATTTCTTTTTTAGATTGTTTACTGTTGACATATAGAAATGCTAATTTTTTAATGTTAATTTTGTATTCTGCAACTTCACTGAATTTGTTTATCAGTTCTAATAGTTTTTTTGGTAGCATCTTTAGGTTTTTCCAAATATAAAATCATATCATCTGCAAATAAAGATAATTTGACTTCTTCCATTCCAATTTGGATATCCTCTATTTCTTTTTTTGTGTGTGATTGCTCTAGTTAGGACTTCCAGTATTATCTTGAACAACAGTGGTGAAAGTGAGCACCCTTGTTGTGTGAGAGGAAAGGCTTTCAGTTTTTCCTCATTCAGTATGATATCAGCTGATATCATATATATATAACATATCTTATATATTATATATAATATATGTAATTATATATATAAGCTATATGTTATATACAGCTTTTATTATTTTGAGATATGTTTCTTCTATATCCAGTTTTTATCATGAAGGGATGTTGAATTTTATCAAATGCTTTTACCACATGGATTGAAATGATCATATGGTTTTCAACCTTCATTCTGTTGATATGATGTATCACATTGATTGATTTGCATATGTTGAATGATCCTTGCATCTCAGGGATAAATCCTACATGGTTGTGATGAATGATCTTTCTAATGTATTGTTGAATTCAATTTGCTATTATTTTGTTCACGATTTTCATATCAAAACATCTTCAGAGACATTGGCCTATAGCCAGCTTGCTTTCTCTCTTTCTTTCTTTCTTTCTTTCTTTCTTTCTTTCTTTCTTTCTTTCTTTCTTTCTTTCTCTCTCTCTCTCTCTCTCTCTCTCTCTCTCTTTCTTTCTCTCTCTCCCCCTCCCTCCCCCTCCCTTCCCCTTTCCCTTTTCCTTCCCTTCTTCCCTTCCCTTCCATCTTTCCATCTTTCTCTTTCTCTCTCTCTGTCTCTTTCTTTCTTTCTTTTCTTTTCTTTTCTTTTCTTTTCTTTTCTTTTCTTTTCTTTTCTTTTCTTTTCTTTTCTTTTCTTCCTTTCTTTTGTGTCTTTGTCCAGTTTTGGTATCAGGGTAATACTGGCCTCATAGAATGAGTTGGAAGTATTCCCTCCTATTTTGTTTTTTGGAAAAGTTTGAGTAAGATTGGTATTAAATTCTAAAATTGGGGTTAAATACGTAAAACTTCTTTAAATGTTTGGTAGAATTCTACAGTGAAGCTACTGGGTCTGGGCTTTTCTTTCCTGGGAGACTTTTTATTATGGCCTCAGTCTTGTTACTTGTTATTGGTCTATTCAGGTTTTGGATTTCTTCCTGGTTCAATCTTGTTAGATTGTATTTGTCTAGGAATTTGTCCATTTCGTCAAGATTTTTCAATTTATTGGCATATAGTTGTTCCTAGTAGACACTAATGATCCTTTGAATTTCTGTAGTATCAGCTATAATGTCTCCTTTTTCATTTCTGATTTTATTTATTTAGATAGTCTCTCTTTTTTCTTTCTTAGCTTGGCTAAAGGTTTGGCAATTTTGTTTAACTTTTCACAAAACCAATTTGTTGTTTCATTGATCTTTTCTATTGTTTTCTTCATTTTAATTGTATTTATTTATGCTCTGATCTTTTTATTTCTTTTCTTCTACTAATTTTGGGTTGATTTGCTCTTGCTTTTCTAGTTTTTTAAGATGCATCATTAGATTGAAGTTTTCCCTCTGTTTTGATGTAGGCAGTTATAGCTACACACGTTCCTCTTAGTACTTTTTTTGGGTGTATCCCAAAATACCATAGGTATGTCCAAACCCATATGTTTGTTATGTTGTGTTTCCATTAGTATTTGTTTCAAAAAATGTTTTAATTTCCTTCCTAATTTTTTCATTGACCCACTGGTCGTTCAGAAGCATATTGATCAATTTCTATGTATTTGTATAGTTTCCAAAATAACTCTTGTTATTGATTTCTAGTTTTAGTCCATTCTGGTCAAAGAAAATGCTTGATGTTATTTAATTTTTTGGAATGTTTTAAGACTTGTTTTGTGACCTAACATATTGCCTATCTTTGAGAATAATCCATGTGTTTAGGAAAAGAATGTGGATTCTGCAGCCATTGAATGAAATGTTCTGCAAATATCTATTAGATCTATTTGGTCTATAGTGCAGATTCAGTCTAATGTTTCTTTGTTGATTGTCTGTCTGGAAGATCTGTCCAATGCTGCAAGTGGATTGTTGAAGTATTGGAACCTATCTCCCTCTTTAGCTCTAAATATTTGCTTTATATATCTGGGTGCTCCAGTGTTGGGTGAATATATATTTAAAATTGTTATAACCCCTTGCTGAATTAACCCCTTTATCTTTATATAGTGACATTTTTTGTCTCTTCTTATAGTTTTTGTCTTGAAATCTATTTTGTCTGATATATAGTTACTCCTGCTTTTTCTTAGTTTCTGTTAGCATGAAATATCTTTTTCCATCCTTTTGTCTATGTGTTTATAAGTGAAGTGTGTTTTTTGTGGGCAACAGATTAGTGGATATTGTTTCTTCATCCATTTGGCCACTCTAGATCTTTTGATGGAGGAGTTTAGCCCATTTACATTCAATGTTATTATTAATAAATAAAAACTTATGCCTGTCATTTTGTTATTTGTTTTCTGGTTGTTTTGTGGTCTTCTATTTCTTCTTTTATTTTATTTTATTTTATTTCCTGTCTTCGTTTAGTCAAGGTGATTTTCTCTGTTGATATGATTTACTTTCTTGCTTTTTACTTCTTATGTGTCCATTGTTTATCTTTTGGTTTGAGGTTACCGTGAGGCTTACAAATACTATCTTATAAACTATTATTTTGAGCTGATAACAATACTATTTGCATGAAGACATAAGCAGAAAAACTAACAGAAGCTCTACATCTTAACTTTTTCCCCTTGCTTTTAAACTTTTTATTGTTTCTATTTATATCTTATTGTACTGTTTATGTCCTGAAAATTTGTTGTGGTTATTATTTTTTGTTGGTTCATTTCATCATTTAGTCTTTCTATTTAGGATAAGGATAGTTTATACACCACAGTTACACCGAGCTCTGGAACACAGGGCATCTTATAAACTACAAGGCACAACACACTTGGTTCAACACACATTTATTAGACTTCTAATATTACCAGAGGTATGAAAAGGAGATGTGATCCCTACTGTTAACGGGATTGTTTTCCAGGAAGAGTCTGATATTCAGAAAGAAAATAATCTCAATGTAATAGCAAGCATATGGCCATTACAGAATGACCAACCAAGATAGGTGAATGGAGTCAGCAGGAGATCCTACCATGGGGGTCAGGGAAAGTATGTTGGCTGCTGGAAGACAGGTTGGACTGAAGACAAAACATTGTAGGATAAGATAGAAGACAGATACTCCAGGCAATGGGTCAGTACAGAGATGATTCTTATTTATTAAATGAATAAATGAATTAATGCCTGAAAGGGCTCTGTCCCATATAAGGCAGTCCCTAAAGCAACCACATAGGTCCTTTGATGATTTTCAAGGTTCAATTATGAACCATCTTTTAAAACTCTTCGTTGACTTTGTTCACCTACATCTTACTTCTCTAGAATTTATGTAGAACTTTTGGCATTCACTATACAACTTTGTTTTTTCTTTTAAAAAGTTAACTATTATAAATAGTTATCATTTATCATATTTTATTTCAACAACCTTACAAAGTGGATATTACCATTCTTATTTTAGAGACCAAAGCAGCTGAGGTTCAGAATGGTTAAATAATGGCATCAAAGTAAAATGGCCTGTGGGTGCTACCACAGGGATTTGAACTCCTGGACCTGCTCATGTACGAAAGAATTTTCTCAGCCTGTATGTTCAAGTGTGTCACTAGTAGGAACTCCAGGGTCAATGGGAGTGGTGGCTCAGTCAGTCCTTGTCTTAAGATAACCTGTGTTATCGTTGGAAAGGTCAGACAGTTTTCCAAAGGGAAAGCATCACTTGTTTCATTTCCAGGTTATGGTTTCTGCTGTCAGAAAGGGATGTTTATGCCTCATCAACTTTTTGAATGCTCCCTGCAAGTTTCATCATTCCCCACCCTCACTTCCTACCCTGCCGTCACAGTGCAGCTTTCAAAAGAGTGAAGCTTGACTTTGGGCTTAACAATAAGTCAAAGGCATGGATTCATGTCTGATGTCTCTTAGATTCCTATTGGCCCTAGCATAGTGTTGTGACATACTAGAGGGTCAATTAAAATTTGGTAAATGGATAGATGAGTAAATGAGTGAACTTTAGGTCTCAGCAACACAGTTCATTTGCTATGAATGCACTCTTGCTGTGGCTGCAGCCACATGCACCACAGCGTAGCAAAGATCCAATATAACCATGAGTTTTACCTCTCAGACCACTGCCTCTGATAAGGCTTTCCTGATCAGCCTCAGACTGTCTCTTATCTTTCCAGTCTTATTTCTTACCATTCTTTCCTTGGAGCCTTTCCCTCCTCCTTATCCTCCTTCAGTTCCCTTTAAACAGCTTGTTTGAGTCCTGCTGAACTACTATAAGCTTTCTATGAGCTCTTTGGGATTCTCCTTTCTTGGACTGAAGTACTCTGCTCACTTTCTCTCCTTTGGTCCATGTGTTTGTCTCTCTCTCTTCCCTTTTCACTGGATAAGTCCTACTTTTCTTTGAAGTTTTAATCTAAAATCCTTCCCTGACTTATCTTCTTGTCCCACATCTGCAATACATATTCCCTTCCTAAACATCTAGGATTCAAGGACTTCCCTGACCCTAATTGCCTATTTGCTTTATTCATTTTTCCCATTAAACTGTCAGTATCTTCAGAGCAGGAAACTTAATTTATCCATGGTTAGGGTCCTAGTAACGAGGGCAATGCCTGTTTCATCCTCTGAGCTCAAAATCTACCTTTTGAAGTAATGAATGAATAAATAAATGGATGAACGCAAGCAAACTGTGTATGTGTCTGAGTTGGTAGCACCTTGTCACAGAAATGCTGCTCTCAAGACATGCAAGTGACTGAGTAAGAAGTTGTGAAAGATGCTTATGAGGCTTTTATGTAGTTTTAATAGGCCTTTTAGGTATCCTACTTCATTAATAAAGGAAGAATGGAGTGCTCTAGCATCTTTTCATCTCCCATCTGTATTCAAATACAACAGAATTCCTCTCAATAAAATTTCAGGGTAAATTAATGATTTTCATTTTCTCAGAAAACTCATTTTTCCCTGAAAGGATAGACTGCTGACCCAATGCATATGTGTAATTTCCCACTTAATAAGGGTACTGGCTGATATAGTGCACTGTAAAATGACTGCTGGTGTTGTCATGAACCTGTGAGCTTTGGGGAAAGTGGGGTCATACTCCCATAAGGGCAGATGTGGGGCAAGGATGCAGGTGCTCCTGGTCTGGGGTTACCCCTCCCATCTCCCAGTCAGTTCTTGAGAACTGGCTTTGACATTCTCAGTCAGCACATGTGGCTCTGGGCTCAGCTTGAGCTGTTGGATGACTGTCTTCTCTACTGTCTCTCAGCTGTGGGTGGCTCAGTCTTGACACAGAGGATGCCTTGGGGGCTTTACTGTGTAGGTTTTTATAAGAGTTTAAATATCCTTCATAGCTGTTGTGGAATGAATGTTTGTATGACTCTAAAATGCACATATTGAAATCCTAACTCTAGTCTTAACCCCCAGTGTGATGGTATTAAGAGGTGGGCCCTTTGAAAAATGATTAGATCGGCCGAGCGCCTTGGCTCACGCCTGTAATCCCAGCACTTTGGGAGGCCGAGGCAGGTGGATCACGAGGTCAGGAGATCGAGACCATCCTAGCTAACATGGTGAAACCCCGTCTCTACTAAAAATACAAAAAATTAGCCAGGTGTGGTGTCAAGTGCCTGTAGTCCCAGCTACTCTGGAGGCTGAGGCAGGAGAATAGCTTGAACCCAGGAGGCAGAGGTTGCAGAGAGCCAAGATCGCACCACTGCACTCCAGCCTGGGTGACAGAGTGAGACTCCATCTCAAAAAAAAAAAAAAAAAAAAAAAAAGAAAAAAGAAAAAAAGAAAAGAGAAAAGAAAAGTGATTAGATCATGAGAGTGGATCCTCTCTTGCTCTCTTTTTTGCCAAGGGAGGATAGAGCAGGACGTCAGCAGTCTAAAACTGAGGAGAGGGCCCTCACCAGAGTCCAATTATGCTGACACCCTGATCTCAGACTTCCAGCCTCTAGAACTATGAGAACAAATTTCTCTTATTTATAAGCCACTCAGTCTATGATATTTTGCTATAGCAGACTGAAATAACCAAAATAGCAGCCATTAAGTATAATGAATGTGCTTCTGGAAGACACAGAGAAAAAGGAGAAGTGGATTGAGGACAGGACTGGGCACATATACCTATGAGAGAAGGGAGGGAAAGTGCTGCCATGTGAGTGCTGGATTCTCTGAAGACCAGATCAGGAAGTTCTTTCCCCATATAGATATAGGAGATATGGATTTGTGAGTGCCCCACAGAGAAATACAACAAAACCCAGGGTTCCTGGAGGTGGTCTTTGGCCAGAAGAGGAGCCTTAGCAGGGGCTGTGAAATAGACCAGGAGCCTCTCCAAATGCTGCATTGGGTCCTGCCTCCTTCTACCTTGACTTCACAACTGTATTCAGTGAAGTAGAGGAATAGGTACCTATGGCCAACAAGGGTCTACAAAACAAACTGTCCTGTGGCCAGTAATTCCACTGTTGTTAATACTCATCAGTTAACAAATGTTTCTATGAACCAGTTTTACACAAGTTCCAGCTGGAATAAATGAAACTAATTATAGGGTCTACTTACAGAAATATGGGAAGAATGTAGGAAAACAAAACAAGGTAGTGCAATATTTCAGGGTGTAGTAATAGGGAGTTACCTTCTTTGACCTGAAGAAGCACAAGCTGGGGGCAATCACTGAAACCTGGAAGGAGATAGCTGTGTAGAAGGTACATTTTAACAGTTGTTGTGACCTTTGGTATGCAGCAAGCCTGAAGCCACTCTGGAGGGAGAGGGCCAGGGCACTAATACCTCTTAGATCTCTGTCCCACTTGTTCCATTGGCTAGACCCAATTAAAAGCCATAGGGCAAGGGTCCCAAGTAATATAGTTGATGCAGGTCAGTCTTTTGGGGTATAAACCAAGAAAAGCAGAGAAGGATGGAGGGAAGATCTCAAGAAGAAATGAGAAATAGCTCACATGCATGCAGTATCTCATGTGATTTTCATAGAACTCTCACCAGGAGAGTATTATTATACTCACTTTACAGATGAAGAAACCATGGCATAGAGAAGTTAAATAACTTACACGAATATACACAGTGAGTGGTGGGCCAGGCTTTGAACAGAGGCAGAGCTCCTCTGGGATTTGACCATTTAGCCACTACCCTAAGAAAAGAAATCAACCCATTGCAGATATTCCTTTTGGAGTGATACAATGTGTTTTAGTCCATTTGTGTTGCTGTATCAGAATACCTGACATTGGGTAATTTGTAAAGAAAAGAGGTCTATTTGGCTTATGATTCTGGTGGATGGGAAGTTTGAGATTGGGCAGCTGCATCTTCTGAAAGCTTCACATTGCTTCAATTTGTAGCAGAAAGTGGAAGGGAAGTGGGCATGTGCAGAGATCACATGGTGAGAGCGGAAGCAAGAGTGAAACTGATGAGGCAAACTCTTTTTAACCACCACTCTCTCTCTCACAGGGACAAATTAATTCCCATGAGAGTAAGAACTGAGCTCCATTAGCAGGGTATTAATCTATTCTTGAGGGATCTGCCCTTATTACCCAAACACATCCCATGATTCACCACCTCCCAACACTGCCACATTGGGGGCCAAATTTCAACAAGAGTTTTGGCAGGGAGAAACCACATCTAAACCATAGAACAATGTTTTATTTTCTCTTCATTTCTCTGTAACATTGCTTTTGAACATGCCAGCCATGTCTTGAAGGAGTTTGAGTTTGCCTTTTTTCTGGGCCTGGCTCTGCAGGACTTGAAGGTGGACAAGTATGAGTGTGGGTGGACAGGTGTGAGTGTAGGGACTGCTCGCTTGGCTTAGAATCATGGTGAGAACTTGGGCTCTCTAGTACTCCTATTGATGCACATGGTAAGAATAGATGTCACAGGTGAGAATCAAATGGAGTGAAGAGAACTTGCAATTATGCCCTAGGGTTTATCTAACTCTGAAGCTCATAGATTGACAGTAACTGGTTATAATGAATTCTATGGTGTACTAATATTACCCCTTCAGGTTTGTGAGACACAAGGGCCTTGATCCTACAACTTTGAGGATCTGAATTCTTCCAACCACCTGAGTGAGCTTGGAAGCAAAGCCTTCCTGGAGCGTTCAGATAAGAATGTAGCCCAGCAGATGCCTTAATTTCAGCCTTGTAAGACTCTAAGCAGAGAACCCAGCCAACCCCAACCAGAATTCTGAATTATGAACTGTGACCTCATAAGTATGCACCCTTTAAGCATCTAAATTTGTGCTCCACTAACTTCTTATGCATCAACAGAAAACTAATACAAAGTCCAAGTTGCTTATTCCCCCAGCTGCCTGGAGTGCTCAGAACCATGTCTCACTCCAAAAATCATCCTGGACTGAAGGAAGCTGCCTTGGCCAAGTTATGTGCCCTTACTTGATGGCAACCTACATCTAATGACAGATTGATACAGGAATGCAAAGTGTTGAGCCCCTTCCTCCAAGTTGTGACAACTCTGAAGGGTCATCCCAGCATTTGTGCTGCTTGTAAGATGGTGCAAAGCTTCTGCTACATCACAGTTAAACATCTATCTCTGTCCCTTCCTATTTTCCTAACTCCTTCACAGGGGAAGGATTATGCTCTTGAGAGCATGTCTCAGTGAAGTTTCTGCATGCAAATCTTCACTGCAGAATCTTCGCCCATGGAACCAGATGAAAGACAGTATGCTTGATGGAGGTGGAGTGTTGATGGAAAAGCAAGATGAATCTTATCCCATGGGACCCCAGCCAGGAAGAGCAGACTCTTGCAAGGAACAGTAGGCACCACACAACAAAGGGCCAACTTTATAGCTCAGATTTAGAGTGACCATATATCAGAATTGTCCCAGGACAAGCTCTGTTATAGTTGTTGTCCTGATGGTTATGATTAAGTGTTCCAGTTTGTATATCAAATTTCATGGTCAGCTTTCCCAGATTCTAGAGGTTATAAGGACATAGACGACAGGCCAATGTGAGCTGCTGCAGGGTGATTAGAGATGACTATGTAGGGTGGCCTCTGAGCTTGACTTTCAGAGATGTTCAGGAATTATGTTACATATCAGTGTCTAGGTATCACTGTGGATAGAAGTGAAGAAGCATGGACAGAGAAGGAAAGTTAGAAATACATACGTGTGGGGGAGGGGGAAAGCAGTAGCATCAGGAGGAGGAGAAGGAGAAGGAGAAAATGGAGGAGGAGGAGGAGACTCATTATTGGAATGGCATAAGGAGTTTGTTAATGGGTATCATTTTATGAATATATAAAGCAAGAAAATCGACACACTGATCAGAGAGGAGATGAATGCCCACAGAAAGAATAATGCAACACATCCTTATATGTCTTGGGAAAAATAAAATGGAGAAAGGGAACAGATGGCTCGTCTCCCACTGTCTGAGGCCAGACCATTTTACTTCTCCGGGCAACACTAGCCTTTCCATCTCTAACCCAGTTTGCTTATTTATCCTGTAAAGATGCCTTTGTGGATTGATGATGAAAATCACGATACTGATGCAGATGACCACTCTTTACATTTGTAGCCCTTGATGCTTTCCAGAGTTGTTTCACACTCAAAATACAAGATTCTCTTTTGACTTTATTACCATTTTATGTAAAAGGCAAGGTAGGTAGTATTTTTCTCATTTAACCAAAGAGATAAAGTTATTGGTTAAAAGAATTCTTAAGGAGAATAGCTTTGGAGCCCAGACTAGAACCTGGGTGTGTAGCATTGGTGTGTAACATTCGTCTTCTCGTTACATTGCAAGAAGGTAATGGTGGATCTTTGCCTACCAATGGCCTAATAATCCTGTCACTGCATTGCTCCTTCCTTTGGTTTTCCTTCCTGGATTTTGGATGCCCATCAGATCCTTCACTGAATGGTGCCACCTATCCCCACAGATGCATGCAAGAGAGTTTACTGAGTTGTACACTGAACAATTTTGTGGAGCTGCATGGAGACTCTCTTTGGAGTAAATAATATTATTTCATTCCAGCTGGGATAGGAGTATTAAAGTGGGAAGAGTTACTGAGTGCCCACTATATACTTTATCTCTTATTTTTACAAATCTACAAAGGAAAGAGTGAGGCTTGCATAAAGCAATTGGATTTAGAGTGATGCAGTCCCTTGCCTGGGGCCACAGATGATAATGGTTAAGCCAGGGTTTGAACCCAATTCTGCCTGTCTCTATATTTCATACCTTTTCTACTGAGCCACTTTGGCATTCTGGAGTCCAGTGGTCTCAGTGGGAGTCAAGGTAAGGATCTCTAGAGCAGTACTCTTTTCGCAGATCCAGAGCTCTTTGAGGATATGATATTTCAGCCATAGACCTTATCCCTGGAAAAATGCACATTTACCCAATGTTTTGCATGAAATTTCAAGGGCTAGTGGACTGCAGAAGCTGTTCTGTAGTCTCCAGGTCAGGAACTCCTGCCCTAGGGGAGGGTAAAATTCAGGAAAACAGGGGCAGAGAAGTTTCAGTAGCTCACCATGGCTGCCTGGAGTGTCTCATTTTTAAAGCTCATCTCTGCTGGGGCTTAAAGGGTTTGGGAGTTTGTCTTAATAAAAAAGGTTATTACCTAAAAGGCTGTTAAAGCAGCAGGAGAGAAGGCTGAGCCAGCTGCTGGGCAGAGTGGCAATCTACTGTTCTCTCCAGCAAATCCAGGCTCTGAAGAAGTACCAATCAGGGGCACTAAAGTTTTGTTATTTCAGAGTATAAAATTTTTGGCAATAATGAGTCTTGGAAGTTTTATATGACTCATGCACCCTCTCCCATCCACCATTTTAGATTGGGTGTCTGAAAGTGGTCACCTTAATGCCCAGTTTTTCCTGTATGAGGCTTAGGTCCCAAGGCTGTGTCAAGATGATGAAATACATCAAGTCAAAGAAAAAAAAAAAAAAACAGTGGAGAGAGCTTTTTAGGACATCTTCACATCTGACTTGGATCAACTTTTAAGAGGGCCAAGAAAAAAATATATCTGAGTATAAAGAGTCTACTGAGTCTAGACACAATTTCAGGACCAGATTTTAAGTATGAATAAATTAGGTTTTTTTTTTTTTTTTTTTTTTTTTGAGGCGGAGTCTCGCTCTGTCGCCTGGACTGGAGTGCAGTGGCCGGATCTCAGCTCACTGCAAGCTCCGCCTCCCGAGTTTACGCCATTCTCCTGCCTCAGCCTCCCGAGTAGCTGGGACTACAGGCGCCCGCCACCTCGCCCGGCTAGTTTTTTTGTATTTTTAGTAGAGACGGGGTTTCACCGTGTTAGCCAGGATGGTCTCGATCTCCTGACCTCGTGATCCGCCCGTCTCAGCCTCCCAAAGTGCTGGGATTACAGGCTCAAGCCTTTGGGGCTGGGCGCGGTGGATAAATTAGGTATTTCTATAGGGACTTCCAGTTACCTCTTTCTGTAGTAGTACATGGCTGCATCTTATTCATCCCAGCTTTCCCACTCTACTGTATCTCCCACTCCTGTTGGCAAAGAGTCTCAGTTTTATTCAGGTCCATTTTTCTACTCTATCTCTGAAAAGGCCATCCCCCAACCAGCCAGTGCTCCCTGGCCCTTCTGCCAATCAACCCACATCCATCCAGCACTGGGAGGCAGGACAGGGCAGGAGCAACCTGTAGATTTGCTGTGTTTTCTCCTGTCTACCTTCCTGAGCTTTATTTACAATACAAGATGATACTTCTTACCATGTAGAGTTATTAGAATTAAAGGAGATAATATATGTAAAGCAACTGGCATTAATAGCAGTTCTCAGCTTCTTTTCTCAAGGCCAGAGCCAGTACTGCCTCCTTCAGAAGACCTTCCTGGAAGCTTAGCCCATAATTCTAGTTCTCCTTCTGCCTTAGTCTGTTTGGACTACCATAACAAAATACCACACGCTTGGTGGGTTAAGTAACAGAAATTCATTTAAAAAATTTTGTGGAGACTAGAAGTCTCAGATTAAGATACAGCATGGTTGGTTCCTGGTGAGGGCTCTCTTCCTAGCTTGCAGACAGCTGCCTTCTTGTTGTGTCCTCACAAGGCTTTTCCTCAGTTCCTGTACACAGAAAGAAAGAGCAAGCTCTCTGCAGTCTCTTCTTATAAAGACACTAATCCTATCAGTTCAGGGTCATACCTTTATGACCTCATTTGATCTTAATTAATTCCTTACTCCAAATACAGCCATACTGGGGGTTAGGGCTTCAATATGTGAATTTTTTGGGAGGGGGTACATACATTCAGTCTATAACACTCTCCAATGTATAAATTCCTTGGCACTTAGAGCAAAGACCCTCTCACATTTTTGTATTGAAATATCTCCCTATGTCTCCCTGCATGAAAAATGTATTTCCAGCTAAGATAGTAAGCCTCTAAGGACAGAGATCTGTTTTTCTTTTATATGCCTGATGAGCATGAGACAGGGCACTTTTTCTGCTTAGTAAGTACTAGTTAATAAATTGGCTGGTTGCCTTACTGATATGAAGCCAATCAATTTGACCTTTGTTTTGTGAAATTGTGGGGATGTCATGAGGGGATGTATTATTCAGGATTGGCCAGAATATACATCAGTAACAAATAATCTCCAAATCTCAGTAATTTAACAGAACACAATGTTATTTCGCCTCATGCTACATAGTCATCCTAGGTCACTGGAGGGAGGAGGGGTTATTCCTTGTAGTCATTCAGGCACCCAGGAAGCCACCATCTGTTGGTTGCTGTGCTGGAGAGACAAGAGAGCACCATAAGCCTGGCATCAGTAATTGAATGTTCACTGGCCACAATTCATTGGCCAGAACTAGCTTCACACTCCCCTCTAACCATTAGGGAGGAACAGGAAGGGCAATCCTACCATGTTTCCAGAAGGCAGAGAGCTGTAAATATTTGGTGAATATCAATGATGACCACCACGGTTGAGAAAGAGATTATCAGTTTTTCAGGAAGTAGACAAGTTGACAATCCTTTCATAATATTTATCTTTTCTACCACTAGCAGACTGGCTTCAACCTCTTTCTCTCCCTTTTCCATGCAGAATCATCCAAGGTAGCAGTCCCCAATCTTCTGGGCACCAGAGAGCAGTTTCATGAAAGATAATTTTTCCATGGACCGGGTGCAGGGAGGATGGTTTCAGGATGATTCAAGTGAATTGCATTTTTGTGAACTTTATTTCTATTATCATTACATTGTAATATATAATGAAATAATTATACAACTCACCATAATGTGGAATCAATGGGAGCCCTGAGCTTGTTTTTTGCAACTAGATAGTCCCATCTGGGGGTGATGGGAGACAGTGGCAGATCATTAAGCATTAGATTTTTGTAAAGAGGGCACAACCAAGATCCTTCGCGTGTGCAGTTCACAGTAGGGTTCACACTCCTACAAGAATCTAATGCTGACACTGATCTGACAGGAGGCAGAGCTAAAGTGCTAATATGAGCAATGGGGAATGGCTGTATATACAGATGAAACTTGCCTCACTCACCCACCACTTACCTTCTGCTGTGCGGCCCAGTTTTTAACAGGCCACAGGCAAGTACTGGTCCATGGTCCAGGGATTGGAACTAATCCAATTTATCGAAGTCAAATAAAATATAGAGATGAATCTCTAAAGTTAAAACATTTATTTTCCAGAATGTATGTGAGTGTGCAGTTGAAATGCTTACTAAATTTGGAGATGTACATAATAATGGCTGACAGTTTTATTTTTCCCTATATGGTAGGTACTATATTTCAGATGATCCCTACAAACATTCTGTAAGAGAAATCTTATTATTATTCATTTTGAGATGGAGTCTTGCTCTGTCACCACGGCTGGAGAGTGCAGTGGCACCGACTCCGCTCACTGCAACCTCCACCTTCCAGGTTCAAGTGATTCCCCTGCCTTGGCCTCTCGAGTAGCTGGGATTACAAGCGCCCACCACCATGCCCAGCTAATTTTTTTGTGTTTTTAATAGAGACAGGGTTTCACCATGTTGGCCAGGCTGGTCTCAAACTCTTGACCTGAAGTGATCTGCTCTTCTCGGCCTCCCAAAGTGCTGGGATTGCAGGCATGAGCCACCGTGCCCAGCCTTATTTTTTATTAAATGTGAGAAAACTGAAACTCAGCTGGGTTAACTGGGTTACTCAAGATTATACAACCAGTAAGTGGTAAGGCTAAGGGTAGACCCCCTTCTTGACTAGACCACAAGGACCATGGCTTTAACCAACAGTCCAGGGTGCTTTTTATGGAAGATAGTAGTTCTCCCTGAAATCAGAGACCGAGAAAGAAAGTAGAAGGATCCAAGAAGTTTCACTTCATCTGTGAAGTCTTTGTTGGCAAGTCAGAGTTACAGCTTATTGGGTTTGGAGGGGACCTTACTTTCTGTCCGATCCAGGGACTTGTACAGTGACCCTGAGACTATCCTAGGACAGGTTCCCTAGGGATAACTCCAGGGAGGGCTATAGGAGAGGCTTTGGGCAGAGTGGACAAGGACCTGGATCCCCCCTTTGTTTCCTCTCTGTCTGACTTATACGTAGGGCTTCTTTGCAATATTTCTTTTAGAATACTTATATTATGCTACAGAAAGATTTTGAAAATCCTAAATGTATCTAACCATATAGAGAGGCCATTGATGACTCTACAACATTGTTTCCAAAACCCAAAGCCAGGCTTTATGGCTAAATTGATACCTGCCTGTGGATGGTGTGGTCCAGCCTCTCCCTTTCCACTTGAGGAGTCTCCCCTTGGCTCTTGATAGCTGCTGTGGTAGCTGGATTTAGGATGCTATCCCTGCCTGTGGGGCTGTTTGTACCATCTGATGGGCAGACTGCTCTCTGATCCAGCTGTCAAGCTACCCAGTTGCGTTAAGAACAGAGGTGCCCCTTCTCTGCTTGTGAGTCCAGTCCTTGGCTTGTTTGAATCAATATATTATCCAAAGTAAACTAGGAGAAATTGGAATATTTTGATCTACTGTGTCTTCAAGGAGGAATTAGAATATTTGTGTCTGCTGTGTCTCCAAAATCAGAGTCCAAAAATGCTTAGGGTCCTTTTCAAGTTGTTTTCCTTTTGTTCCTTAAAAAAAAAAATCCTCCTTCTGTGCAGACCGAGGACTGATGAGCTGTCCCCAAACTGCAGCACTTACTCCATGCAAATGTGGGACAGTGACAAAGACCTTGATTACAGCTTCATTTGCTTTATGCAAGACTCCAGCAGCCAGTTAAAACCACAGTAGACGTGAGTAATGGACTCCAGCAAGTGGTGGTGGGGCCAGTGGGGCTGGAGCAGGCTGTCTGTGTGATCTCACTCCTCCTTCCATTGAACATCACTGGCTCCAGGCTGGGAAAGGAGCCCTCAGTGGCTCCATGGATGTTCTGCCCCCACACAGAACCTCTTTCCTTCCTGCTGCTTGGGGTCTGAATCACTAAGGTTGGTGTTTCATCCCTTAAGTTTTATTTATTTTTTAATTTGTTTTTTCAAATTGACAGATAAAATTGTATGTATTTACTGTGTACAACATAATGTTCTGAAGTACATAAACATTCATCTCTTAGGTTTTGAGTTCAGACCTGTTGAAATGCCTGTCTCACCAGGAGGGCTCCAGGGTCAAGCTATCCTCATGTGTCATCTCCTCTGTGAGAGTGGTGGTGTGAAAGCAGGTGTCCCCATGTAAGGAGCAGGAAAAGGGAGAGAGGAAACTGAGGGATCAGGGCACAGGTTAGGGATGAGGGCATGGAATGGGTGGGCTATGCAGGGTTAACTCCAAAAGTAGAAACTGATGAAAACTCTTTACTTGGGGTCACTAGGTCCCACTCTTTCTTTCTTGCAGTGGGAGAACAGCAAGTAAGTCCCAACTCTTTTGTCATAATCTATTTGTGCTAAAAATAGGAACCTTTCTCAGTAAAGCCTGGGGGGTAAAGAACAAGAAGGGCATATGCTCCTGAAATCCTCACCGCCAAAGACATTAATTCATTAATTTAATTAAACACATGACCAAACAGCAGCCATACCACATATATCTTTCCTAATGAAAGTATCCAAAACCCACTGCAAATTCTCCTGATTTATTAAATGAAATTATGCAACTCAATTGGTAGAGGCAAAAGCCCCTGAACAGGGAGGAGGGGCACTGCTGCTTTAAGACTAGACCAGTCCAGCTAGGAAAACTTAAAAACATTCATTAAGCTTAAAGTCAGTAAGACAGGAAGCTGGGCAAGAGCCTAGGGCCAAGGGCTGCACCAACTTGCTGGTGACAGCTCCAGCCTGTTGACATATCTGGCATAATACAGAAATTGGGAATGCTTTGTGTGTGTGTGTGAAAGCACATACATTAATATGTACAAGTGAGTGGTGATAATGACAGTAGGATGGCACGGTGTCAAAGGCTCCCTGACCCCCAAACACTGCCTTTTTTTTTTTTTTTTTAGCCACAGGCTTTACCAGTAAGCTTCCTAAGTTTGCCAGAAATACAATTTAAGAAAAGAGTTGAGATTTATTTGCTATTCTGCTATCCAAATAGCAGGGCCCAGTGACTACAAGAAACTCTGTTGGGTACATAGGGATTTCTTGACAAATGTTTCCAAGACGAGTGGTTTGCCTAGTATCAGCAATTAACACATCACAGGTATTTCTTTGTCAATAGTTTGTCATTGATAACCGCAAATTTATGGACTTGGAGCCTAGGTGGGGTGTTTTGAGAAAGAATAGGAGAGGGAGAATCTGAGCCACTTGCAAAAGAAACTTAGGTAAGGAGTCTGAGGCCAGGTAGCATAAGGAGAGAGCTGTGGCCTCAGAAAAGAGGGCCTGGAGACCACATAAGCCTCCTTCCTCCAGTGCATCTCACAGCTTCTGCAGCTTGGAATTCAAGAGTGGGCAAACAAACCATCTGGTTTTGCCCTGGTTCCCTCTCCCTCTGGACCATGGGGACATCTATATTTTTGTATTAAATCTCAGCAAGAAGCTGGCCTCTCTAACATGGCATGAATGCCTGCAGCCCTGAGTGCTGTGGGGTTTATAGAACTTTCTGAGCCATGGGATAACTGGGTGGCTGTATCACAGGGCCCTGAAGCAACTTCCTTGACCTCTTCCAGCCCCTACCTGATGTGGATTAGCAATGCAATTCACAAGCCACAGTC
Organism: Rhinopithecus bieti; assembly: GCF_001698545.2. NCBI lineage: Eukaryota > Metazoa > Chordata > Mammalia > Primates > Cercopithecidae > Rhinopithecus > Rhinopithecus bieti. The sequence goes on along the minus strand of NW_016811396.1, from coordinate 2,507,132 downwards.
AGTTTCCCACTGGGTCCACAGGAAATACTTCAGTTCAGTTCAACTTACAAATGTTCAAGTCAGCTCAAAATAATTATAAAATAATAATTCCTATAGCCTTATTATTATTATTGGACACAGGGTCTCACTCTGTCTCCCAGGCTGCATTGCAGTGGCATGATCTTGACTCATTGCAGCCTCTGCCTTCCAGGTTCTCTCACTTCAGCCTCCTGAGTAGCTGGGACCATAGGCGTGCACCACCAGGCTCGTGCCACCAGGCCTGGTTAATTTTTGTATTTTTTTGGTAGAGACAGTGTTTCACCATGTTGGTTAAGCTGGTCTCGAACTCCTGACCTCAAGTGATCCACCTGCCTTGGCCCCCTAAAGTGCTGGGATTACGGGAGTGAGCCCCGCACCTGGCTGCCTTATTATCATTTCGCTGTTGAAGCACTGAATATTTCTAGAGTCCTGCTTACCGAGTACGTCCATCTATGAAAACCTTCTTAAACACACCCCAGCTCTTTACTCCTAAACTTATATTTCTGAGATCCATGTTTCTGAAAGAAGCATTTACTAGGGGATGGGTATGTTCTGGCAACTCTATATGGTACAATTGATTATGCTTTTATGCTCACATCTTCTCAAGACCATGATTAGCCTTTTCTTCCTGACTTATCTTTCTCCTCAGATACCCTTCATATTCCGAACATGATAAGAATTGAGAAACATCTGTTTTCCACACTTCCAAATCAGTCACAGCACTGAGATTGGGCTTAGAGACCTAGAGCTTTCCATTATCTCTGTAAACTCTGCATAAGGTTACGGCCAATTCAAATAAATTTTAAGTGAACACGGTTTTCGTGTGAGGCAATTGGAACTTCAAAATAGGACCCTCTAGTTTTTCCTTCTAACTGGATTGCAACCCCCAACGCTTACTGTGGTTTCTGATATCCTTTATTACGTTTCTTTATGGGTTTTGATGATATGTGAGATTATTCCTTGCAAAAATTATGATTATGTCCTTCAAAAGATGTGAGCATTTTCTCTTGGATGAGGCCTTCTGTTTGTTATTTCTAGTACATAAACAGGGATTGATTTTCTTTATAAATATTAGCAGGCATGCAACATAGAGCAGGCTCTGGGGGAGCAGACTCAGGACATGCATAGATGATGGGATGGGAGAGGGAGAAGGGAAAGGTGCTGAAGCAAGACGAGGTCATTTATAGCAGGAGTCTGCAAGAGGCTTGAGGGAAGGTTTAGCAGGGGATTCTGAGTGTCCATAGCAGGATCAAGAGAAGGCCAAGGCTAGTGCACTCTGGTGTCAGGGACTGAGCTTCATTAAGGGGTCTGCTGGGTTCTGCTGAGGACTCCCGGATGAGCAAGATGAGGTAAAACAGAATCAGGAAGTTTCAGAGATGATAGACATCTTAGAGTTCACTTCATCCTGAATCACACCACAGCAACTAATGTCTACTGATGGTCCAGCCTTTTCTCCAGTACTTCCCAGCATGTGGAAGACTTTTCGGGGAGAATTCACCAATTCCATTTTTGAACAATTTAGCATGGTAGAATCACCATCCCTGTATTTTGCCAGAAGAAACAACTTCCCCATCCACAGTAGTGGCAACAACCCCTCCCCAAGCCATGCTGCCGTCAGCCTTTCTACCTTTGTCTGAGGAGATAAACCCTGCATTGCCAGAGGCAACAGTGATGGCCTCCCATGAGGCAGTTGCCATGATGTGACTCCATATGACTTCCATCCAGAGGCTCTTGTTCTGCCTTTGGAACTGTACCCAGTATGCCTGTGACCCTTCCCACAGGGGATGTCTTCAAGTATTTTAATAAAAGCTCTTATTTCTCCAGGAAAATGGCCTGGATCTTCTTGCCAGTCTGAGTTCTGCATGCACACCCTCCAGTCTCTCCCTGTCCCTCAGAATGGTAGTGAATTTTAATCAGCAGTTTTGTGGGGGGTAAAATGGGATCTCTTCTTATTTTAGCGTATTTATGTCCTAGTAGTTTAAACAAAATGAAGTCATATATTTCTCATCTTCTACTGGTGTAGATCAACATGTCTCATATCCCATCTTTTTCTTATTGTTCGAGTATCAAGAACTTCCTTTGGAAATATGTTACACTACTCATTCATTCATTCATTTAACAAATACTGTTTGAGAAACAACTAGGTGTTAGGCATTTTTTAAAGGGCTGGGTGGCAGTGAATGCAAACTTTCCCTCTTGAAGTTTACATTCAAGTTACAGGAGAGAGATACTTGATGAGTAAGCAAGCAATACATGAATGAAATAAAACGTGATAGAGCTGGGTGGGACGGATTTTCTTACGAAGTGTGTTGCTACTTAATGTACTGTATATCTCAGCCTCCATATTTGCTCCACACTTTATGTCATCCACAACCATGGGGAAACAATTTTGTTTGATCATTATAGCAACTATGACAAATGCCAGGACTGCCACTGCTCCCACCACCATCACCATGTACTGATGTCACCAACCACATAATACAGAGATTCTGGAAAGATGATGGGATCCATGTGGCCAGCTCAGTTGGGTCTAAAAGCACTTCTTAGCTGTGTAACTTGACCAAGGTTTCTTGATGTTGAGCCTCAGTTACTTGTAAAACAGGGACAAAAATAAAACTTCTTAAAGTTGTGGTGAGGATAAGATGGCAAGTGCACATAAGGCAAGATCTAACTCATAGTAAATAGGAGGTATTTAGCAAATGTTAGCTCCCTGTTCTATGTTTCCAGCCCTTATGCTGATAAAAATATCTAATCGAAAAAGGCCAAGAATCAAACCACTAGAAATCTCTCTCATAGAGATGTTACTTATATAGGGTCTTTGGACACTGCAGGTAGGCTTGAAGTTCGTTCAAGTATAGTACCAATCTCTCCACATTTATATGTCTTTTTTCATAAGCACGCCAGCTCAGGAAGGTCACTGAAATGGTTGTTGTCTATGGGATAGGCTTGTTTGGTAAGGATATATAGGTTTCAGATTGAATTAGATTTCAAAATATGGGATAATATAGAACAAAATAGTTATAATCTGAATAGAATATAAATTGTAAACTATGAGATGAGTTGGAATGGAATAGAGTGGGTGTGATGGTTAATACTGAGTGTCACCTTGACTGGATTGAAGAATGCAAAGTATTGATCCTGGATGTGTCTGTGAGGGTGTTGCCAAAGGAGATTAACGTTTGAGTCAGTGCGCTGGGAAAGGCAGACCCACCCGTAATATGGGTGGGCACTGTCTCTTCAGCTGCCAGCATGACTAGAATATAAAGCAGGCAGAAAAATGTGAAAAGACTAGACTGGCCTAGCTTCCCAACCTACCTCCTTTTCCCATGCTGGATGCTTACTGCCCTCGAACATGTGACTCCAAGTTCTTCAGTTTTGGGACTCCGACTGGCTTTCCTTGCTCCTTAGCTGCTTGCTGATGGTCTATTGTGGGACTTTGTGATAGTGTGAGTTAATACTTAATAAACTCATATATATATATATATCTCCTACTAGTTCTATCCCTCTAGAAACCCTGACTAATACAGATTTTGGTACCAGAAGTGGTTCCAGAGTAAAAGAATATTAAGGATGGAGTTATTTTATTGGTTTTAGGGGTTCTGGAGTTGCTGCTTAATATGATTAGATCCTAAAATGTTAAGGAGTCCACTTCCAATAGTATGGAGAACAGTGATAGCCCTTGGAGTGAACTATTTAGAGGTTTATCCAAAATAAATGCATTTGACACTCCTGATTCACCGCTTGTGAGAGATAAGTTTAGTGACTCTATACATAATACCTTTGAGCATATATGGAGATCCAAGGAACATAATGAAGCTCCTGAGTTCAGTGGACAAAGTGATGAAAGAAAATGATGAACTCGGGGATTCTGTCTCCTGGCTTCAGAAGCAGATATTGAGCTTCAAATGTGCTAAGATTGCCCCAAGTTAGAGTCTTATCTGCTGTAGAGAAAGAGCTGAAATTGTGGGAAAAGGTACACAAGCTCTTATCATGTGAGTGGCTGACCTGCAATGAAAGGTACATGCACAGCCTTGCCAGATGTCTACTGTTAAAGTGAGGGCATTGATTGAAAAAGAATGGGACTCTGGAACTTAAAATGGGGTCATGTGGGAAGACTCTGCATCTAAACAAATGTGAAAGTGGGTATCTTGCTTCACCCAAGTCCTGGCCCTGCTCACAAGGCTGTCTGGCTCCAAAACCCATATTCTTTCTCTTATACCACACTCACATTCTGTAAGGCCAACATTTCAGCATTCACAATGTTCCCTTTAGGATCCCAGGGGGAGAAAGGATTCCCAGGAAAACCCAGGCCTAGGAATCTTTACTCCCAACTGCATTCTAACCACAAGCCCAGGTGATGCTCAGATAAGGTAGAGCAGGAGAATAGATGACCAAATAACTGTCAGCCAGAACTACTCCTGGAGGTGCCACATAACACTCACATGTCAAGAGAAACTTGGCCATGATGTAACCCCTGCTGGAGCTAGATGGGGGTACAGGAGCAGTAGGTCTGAATATATCAACTTCAGAGAGTCAGAACGTCTACAAGAGAAGTTGTACACTCCAGACATCACAGTTCTTTTAGTTTGTATAGATGCTGCACAGAGCATTCCCTTGAGAAAACTACACTATTGGGTCAGGAAGTTGTTAAAAATCTAAGGGTGACATGGCCTTTAGGCCCTAACCAGACACTCCCCAGAAACAGACACAGTTGTCTTACACAGGTGGTCCCAACATCCTTCCCGTTCCTTGTGCATTTAGGGCGAAGAGAGACCCATGTGCCAAACAACAAGCTGTGGATATTAAGTTGGACAGCAGGGCCATAAAGCCACTGCAGAAGAGTGACATTAAAGCAGCAGCACAAATCCCTCAGTGGCAGCATTAAGTCTGTGTCAACACTGGCATCAAGTTGCACAAAACACATGGAGATCCAAGATGCTCACTACAGTTATGTTCAGATTCTCTGTAGGAAAAAAAAAAAAAAAGACACAGAAGGGTAAACAAACTAAGAAATGTCTCTGTTCTTTGATTGCTATACATGTCCACCTGGTTTCCATGCAATTCTCTTCTATACCATTCTGCTCCCAAGTTCCCTTGATCCTGTTTTATTCTAATCATCCCACCCCATCTCACCTTCTTCCACTGAATTAGCCAGGGTTCTCTAGAGAGACGGAACTAATAGCATATATATATTTGTATATATGAAGGGGAGTTTATTAAGTATTAACTCACATGATCACAAGGTTCCACAATAGGCCATCTGCAAGGTGAGGAGTAAGGAAAATCAGTCAGAGTTCCAAAACTGAAGAACTTAGAGTCCAGTGTTCCAGCAGGGATGAGGTAAGGTATCACAAATAGGACATGAAGTAGAGGAGATACTTAGAGAACATCTCTCTACCTCTAGCATACACTTCCTCCCTGAAACTAATAAATAAACAACAAAAGAAAACAATTAGATGACAACGAAGACCGTAATTCAGTGGCTAAGGGCTATAGTTAGTTTTCTCATGGAGACTGAATATAAGTCCCAAGAGATCTCTCATATTGGAGCAGATCTGTCACATGTAGTAGGAGCCAAAGGGCCAAACTTGAGCATAGGATCAAATCTCAGGGTTTTAATGCCTTACTATACCTTCAGGGCAAATCCTTACCTCTGTTTCCATAATGGGCAAACAAGGGCACAATCATAGGAAGCAGACTGTGTCTGTGATGCTGACAGTTTCACCTCTAAGTTGTTATAGCTAAAGGCATGATTGCTGATGAGCTCCAAAAGGTATCTAAAGCCATCACATACACAGGTCTATGTCTGATAAAAATTATTGACAGTAAGATTAAGGGGAGCCTTCTTATGACTCTTGCCCTACCTGCCATGCCCCCACATCCCACTCCTTCCAAATCCTACCTTCTCCTTGAAGTCCACCTCATGTCCCATCATCTTTGAGGTTCTTCTAGCTACTCCAGCTCACCTTTGTTCCTTTTCCCATTCTGCTTTGGAGATAGTAATTCCAAGTAAAAGAAGTCCTTCTGGGGTTGAGGTTAGTTGGGAGCTAAGATGGTGGCACCAACTGTGTGTCAGGCACTGTACTAGGCTCTGATCTCTGCTTCCCTTGATATCACTGAGGGTATTCTGAACTTCTCCTGAAGCTGGGAATCACCTAATGGAAGCAAAGCGCATCAGAACCAGGGCAAATCTTTGGAAACAAGTGATACCCAAGGTCACACAGTGGCTTAATGACAAAATCTAGGCTGGATTCCAGCCCTTTTAAACCAAGTCTTCTTGTCACAGTAACTCCATAATTGTCACTTAATTATGTGCTGCTGCCCTGTAAATACCCACTGCATGGCCAGGTAACTAAAGACCTTCAACTAGCCAGATAGTGATGTACTGAAAGGAGGAAATGAAACTTGATCAATGTTGTATCCCTATGATGCCCAGCACAATATCTAGTACACAGGAGAAGATCTTAAAAAGGTTGCAAACAAAACCCCAGGTCCACAAATAACTTGCTGACTTAGTTTCACCTGTACTAGAGGCATTCACATTCCAGAAACAATTTCTTCATGGGCAAGAGTGGCGTTATCTAATGAGACTGATTTCCAGTGTTAGCCACTACAGGAGTCCAACTGGGCATAATCTTTTGGGGCTACAAAAAATATGCCTTTCATATCCCATATTGTAAACAGCTACCCAGCCCCCGGTATTGGAGTCTGATGGAATTTATGTTACTGGGAAAAATATAATTAATATGGTCTTAATTATAGCAGTAATAATACCTACCTCCATCATGAAAAGGTAGGATATTAAGTTAGTGATACTAAATTTCCCAAGGGTAATAAGACCCTTTAAGATGAGTTAACTTGAAGGTTACTAATATGATTAGAGAATAGAATAGACATATTTAGAAGATTCCCAAGGGGCAAGCAAACATCAATATATAAGTGAATTGTGTAGTCAGTCAGTCAGCCTAAAAAGAAAATGTTAGGTGCTGGCTGTAGAAAAGTAGAAGGTGGTACCCTTGTATTTGTACCATACATAATGAGATACAACAAGTAAAATATAAGTCTCTTTGCCCCCAATTTACATTAGAAATACATTAGTACAGTGATCTCTCCTTTCCACTTCTTACCATTCATCCTGCATTACTTGTTTCAACCTTGCATTGTTCTGCTCCTCAGTCAGATTTTGTAGGCCTTTGAAGGTAAGAGCTTATCTCATATCGCTTTGTATTTTCAACTTCTAGCATAGTATTGACATCTAATTGATACCCAGTAAGCATTTCTTACAGCTGGAGATTAATTACCAAAAGAGTCATAACTGTGAGCCTCATTACAATGGAAGGCTTTCACAAAGAAAGTGGGACTTGACAAAGGATAGTGCTTGTAGGAGAGAAATAAAAGCTAAGGATAAGTAAGTAGAATTGGCTTCTTTGGGGTATTCACCAAGAGGCTCAGGAGTTCAGAGTTTATTGTTCAGCAATGGGGAAGCATTGTTGATAATGGATGCATTGGTGGTGGGAGTTCTGTGTTCTAGGAATATCGCCCTGAATATAGTATAGGTTTTCTCTAGGTGGTTCTGTGTCAGACACCAGTTGAGTCCACACATTTTCCCCACTGCTAGATCAGCTCAGCTCAGTTTTCCAGGAAATTTCAGATGAAGGCAGATAATATATATGTAGTCTTCCTGAGGTGTCTTTCTAGTGTGCTTTAGAATTAGCTTATCCATCTAGACCTGGAACTGTGTTATGATATATGTTGTTACCAGAACATCTTTTGTTATTAGTAACATTCTGTATTTACTGCATCAATGATAACCCCGTATTCCAGTGCTGTCCCCAAGTTGCAAACTATTCCTAATTTTGTCTTCTTCTAGATCCTTCCTCCTCCAGTCTTAGAACTGAACATTTCTTTTGCTTCCAGGTTGTAATGTGAGCAATATTAAATGCTGGCATCACATCTTTGAGCCTCGTAGAGCTCCAAAGGTCTAACCATGAATTCCCATCAGATATGACACCCACTTAGTGGAAAAACCTTTCTACTAAGTTCCCTAATTAGCAGGACCAGCAGTAGACCACTAGGTCAACGCATGAAATCATTCAAACAAGCCAATTACATCCACTTGTGGAAACTGGGGGTCACTTTATCCTTTTGTTACTACAAAAATGGTCTCCAAGAGCCCCTGCTTGTTCTCTCTATTCCTGAGTGCAATGCCTGTTTGGTCCTTCATGTTGTGTGGTGTCCTGTTCCCAAAGGCTGTGAGTAAATGTGACTAATGAACTGCTGTATGGCTCATCTGTCCCCTGTAGGTGTTGTGTTGCCATCTCATATTACTGAGTACAAGAGATTCCCTTCCCACCAATCGAGTGAATAGGTGGTGATCAGGACATATGCCTTTTTCCATCCAGTTACTTTACACATCAATTGCTTCCTGATTTTTCTTCACTCAGTGGCTGAAGAAAAGATGGTGGGACTTCTCTTTGGTCCTGTTATCCTTCCCCAGTTGGTAGGGCTCTTGTGTAGATGATTACCGCTGAGTGTTAGTTTTCTGAGAACTAACCAGTGTCTAAATTTCTTGACACTGGGGTTTAATGTCTAGATGGAGATAGATAGTTTACCCTGTACATTTATGTCATTCATTCAATCACCAGCCTTTACTGAGCATTTATGAAGACTGCATCCTGAACACACAAAGAAGTGTAAAGTAGCATGGCCTCAAGACACCCACATTCTGGTTGGGAGACAGACAATAATATTAGTAATTTTGTCATAGACAGATATATGCTCTAATAATGAAATATCTGTAGTATTATGAAAATTCAGAGGGAGATAAAATAGAAGAACCTCTGAATTTAGCCAAGGATAAGAGGTTTGAGATGATTTCCCAGAGAGTAGAATGTTTTTGATGGTCAGGTGAGTCTGCCACCTGGATGGTTTGGGAGGAACATTACAGGCCAGGGGGGCATTATGTGCTAACATTCAGACCACTTCTTACCACCTTTGTTGCTATAACTCTTGTTTTGCCCACCATCATCTCTTGCCCAGGTCATCGCACTACTTTCCTGGCTCCCTGTTCCTGTCATTGCCCGCATATAGTCTATTTCATTCAAGTAGTCAGAGTGTTTTTTTTTTTTTTAATGTAAATTATATCAGGTCACTCCCTACAAGGGTTCCCTATTTCACTCAGGGTAAAGCCAAAGTCCTGACAATATCCAAGGTCTTACAGTACCTGGCCCCCTTAACCTTTCTAGCCTCCTCTGTTATTACCCTCCCCCTTTGCTAACTTTGCTCCAGTCACAGCTGGCCTTCTTTGAGGCTCTTTGGAGCCCACTCCCACTATAGGACTTTTGCATGATCTGTTCCTTTCACCTAGGACACTTTTCTCCCAGATGGCAGCGTGGCTCCCTTCCTCAACTCCTTCATGTCTTTGCTCAAGTCTTCCCTTCTTAATGAGCCTCACTCTGAGCCTGCCATTTAATTGTAAACCACAGAATTTCTCATGACTCCCCTTTACTCTGCTTTCCTTTTCTGTTTGTTTCATCCTCTTCTTATATGATTTACTATTAGTTTTCATTTGTTGTCTGCTTTTCTATCTTTGGTAGGTTGAAAGGTCAAAGGTAATGAGATTTTTTGCTGTTTTTTTTTCCCCCATGGATATAGCCCAAGGTACCCAGAACAGAGCCAGGCACATAGTAGGCACTCAATAGATAATTACTTGTCAAATGAATGACTGGATGAACCATAGACTATGATGTACTGGGGTTTTGCAATCTGACTGCAACATCTGAGTGCTTTCAACAGGCACCATTGAAGACCAGTGTACCAGCAGACAAGAGCCAGGTCACAGAGGACTTTATATGCCCTGGAGGAAAATTTCCAACTTTATCATGAGGGAACTAGGGAGCCCCTCAGGAATTTTGAACAAGGGAATGGAAAAGCATGGTCACGTATCTATTCTATTAATTAAGATAGGAAATCCAGGGGGGATAGCACTTTAGTGAAATCTTGGTATTTTAACTTCGAGTTATGTGAGATATAATCTGAGAAAATCAGAAATCTACCCATGAAATTTGACAGACACATCAGAGATGCAGTGTTACCTGGGCAGCAGTGGGAGATGAACTTGGAGTCAGTAGACCTGACTGAAATCCTGGCTCTGGACTGCTTAGCAGAATGATTATGCAGAGAGAAATTAGATGTCCTGAGCTTCAAACTTCTTATTTCTTTTATTTATTTATTTTCTTTTTTGAGAACTTCTGTCACCCAGGCTGGGGTGCAGTGGTGTAATTGTGGCTCACTGCAACCTCTGTCTCCTGGGTTCAAGCAAACCTCCCACCTCAGCCTCCAAAGTAGCTGGGACTATAGGTGTGCAACACCACTCCCGGCTAATTTTTTTGTTTTGAGTAGAGAGAGGGTTTCACCATGTTGTCCAGGCTGGTTTCAAAATCCTGGGCTCAAGTAATCTATCTTCCTCAGCCTCCCAAAGTGCTGGGATTATAGGCATGAGTCACCACGTCAGGCCAACTCATGTCTATTATTTGAAGAGCAGGTGAAGATTCAAGAGGATGATATGTATGAAGTGTCTGATTTATACCTAATTTGTTTTTGTTCTGACTTTCTCACAAGTATGAGATTATGCATGTCTGTGGTATCTAGGAGGTACCTATACAAAAGTTGGGAGTTACCTAGTAAGAGGTCAGAGGACAAGAGGGCAAAGTGTGTAGCTTAGGGACTGCCATTTGGGTATGGCCTGAATGACAGAGGTAGAATGAGATCCAAGCTTGCCAAGGATGAGTGGATGCTAAGAAACAGGTAGGACACCAGTGCTTTAGGGTGAGGAGAGGTCAAGGAGAAAAAGTATCCACCAAAATGCAGGATCCCTTACTGATGAAACCAGGGGCAGACATCTCCATGACGTGCGGATGAGGAAAAGCGATGGAGGGTGAAAGCGGTAGCAGGGATCATATGCTATGATATAAAGAAGTGCAGTAGCAAAGGGAAGAAAGGGGAACATCTGAACTCAGCTGGATCATGAAAACTTTGCAATCTTTGTGTTTATTTGACTTTTTGTGGTTGTCTTTGGATGTGGACTAAGAGAAAATGTCTATTTAGGGGAAAGATGCCAGAAGAACGAGGATTTTAAAAATGCCAGAGGATTTGCTAGCTAAGTGTTATTAGGTTCTGGAGTCTGAGTTCAAATGGTAGTTTGCTTCTTAGTATCTGTGTAACCTTGAGTGAGTTACTTTAAACTCCTAAGTTTCAAATGCAAAATGAGGATAAAAAGAGCACACACACTCTCCCAATTTGTAGGGAGGCATATGTGCCAGTCTCAGTGAAGCCCTTAGCAGTATGGCAGAGGAAGAACAGAACACTGAGGCAGGAGATGTTCAGAGATGGCAGGAAGAGATAGATTGAGTCCCGTGTGGCAGGAGAGGGCCTGTCTTAAGATGAGGTGTAAGTTTCTTCTTCTGTGAGAAAAGAGATGGAGCTGTGTGGCTTGCAGTGTTTTCAGAGGCAGGCTGGGGAGCAGTGGAAGGAGTTGGGATGGTTGCTGACTTACCCGTGAAATGCAGGTCAGCTCATCTGCAGCCTGTGCAGTTGGTGAGGGAAGGGTACCCAGGGATGGAGGCTTGTGATAGGAATCCTGAGCTGTAATGAGAATGGGGATGAGCAGGGCCAGCCTCAAGGGCCAGTGGCCTGTGCAATCATACAGGGCCCAACCATTGGAGTTTAATAATTTGTGGTTGCAATTTGAAATTCTTAATAATTTTATCTTTGAATTATGTCTTATAAGTGAGTCCAGGAGGAAGACAGCACATACCAAGGGCTTGGAACCTGGCTCATGTGGGGTCCCACCTCCCCAGGATAGCTTCTCTGCCCCCTGCTCCCACTCATTCACCACTGCTGCTTTCTATGTTAGAGGCCTCGGTGCAGGAGTTGGGGGTTAGGCATATACCCCACGTGCTGCAGGTGCCTGTGGGGGTCTGCACCTCCCTTGCGGTATTCCTATAATGGAGGGAGCAAGATATTAAATAGTAAATACAAATATTTGGAAAAACAAAAAAAATATTTCCTCTGCTGTTTGAGCAAGGAGACCTGCATTTTCATTTTTCTACCAGGCCTCACAAATTCTGTAGCCTGCCCTGGGAAGGAGCATTGCCTGGAGAAGCAAGGGGGCTGGAGGGTAACCGTTAAGGGTCAGCTGGATTTGAGCTTACACATTCCTGGTGGGCCCATCAGCCCAGAAAGAATGTAGGAGGTAGGGGGCAATTAACTGAGTGATGGTCGTGACCAGGTGAGAATGGTGGAACTTTGCAGGGGCAAAGAAACTACTGGTGTTAGCAAAAGAAAAATTCAAATGATCACAGCTTAGACTGGATAGAGAAAGAATTCAGATCAAAAGGAAAAACGTAAAGATGCAGGATGAGAAATAGATTTAGAAGGAGCAAGGCACAGAGCAATGTATTATCATGGAAGATCTGACCAGAAAAAGGAATTTGAGAGTTCGGTTCATTATTTTTTCCAAAGTAGAATATTTCCAAAGGAAGTTCCCTTACATCTCATTAGTAAAGTTTTTAATTTGCCTTTTTTTTTCACCCTGCATTTGCAAACAAAACATTGCTCTCAGATTCAAGATTTAGACTTCTGAATCATAGTACAACTCATTTTTTTTGTATAAGTAACATATGTTTGGTGTCTTTAAACACAATTACTTTTGTGTAATAAAAGTGTTGATTTGATGATGCGACATTTTCTGCAAGTGTGTTTAAGAGAGTTTATGTTTTCATAAGTTGCAATGAAACTCAATTATGTATGTGTAATAAGGCTTCTGATTGTTACACTTAGACTTTTCTGTATAATGAAGCCAGCAATTAGAATTTGCTTGCTCTATGGCTTACGAAAACACACTTGTTTTGGAGACAAAAGCCTCTTAATGAGCCCCCTTTTTTGTTAATTTTTTTTGTTGTCAAAAACTAGTCTATAACTCAAACATATAATTAGATTTCTTAAAGGTTTGAATTTTTGTTGTTGTTATTTTTTTCTCTCTGAACGCAAAACAGAGCAAAAAGCAATAACTTTAAGGCACACATCGTTTCAAAGCTGTGAATGCTGCTAAGATCTGCAGTTTCACCTTAGAGGAACCCCCAGTGCATACTGAGGTTGTGTTTTGCCAAGGAGGTAGAGACCTGGGCATAGTGCTAACTTAAGAAAGAAATGTTCTTTCTAAGCATTGCATAGCAGTTGGCCTGGACACTGCAGAGTTGGGCACTGGTGTTCTCTATGATTTCAGCCTCAGGGGTGACCTGGAGCCTTGGCTCAGAAACTGAATCCCACCCCTGCTCCCCAGTGGCTACTGCTTGCTTCAGAGGCCTGCTAGTGCTACAGTGGATGAGCCATTCTTGGACCAACCCAGTGAGTGAGGACACAGTTTTCTCAGTGGGCTGTAGAATCTTCCTTGCCTTCTCCCTTTCCATTTCATAATCTGCAGCCGCTACAGCAGCTGCTCACGGTGCCCTGTTCCATGTTGGCCGTTCATTTCATGGCTAACCATTCACATCATTTTTGCAGATGGCTGTTTCTGTCCTGCTTGATCAATACGTGAGGAAGAACCTGTTGGCCTAAACATCCCTCATCACATGTCAGTTTGAAGGAAACCTTCAGAACTTCAGTCTGAAGTACCTTCAGAACTGTTTTCCTTTAAGCCTATGATTAGAAAGGCCTTACTCTTAGAAGTGCTAAACTTTTTATTATTTGTCATTAGTAGCATACAAAGTTTATTTATGTAATACTATACTAATTGAGAGAAGGTTTTCAGTGGTATTTCAGTTAGTGTTCAGTGGCAAAAACACAGAAAACTCTAGGTATTTCAAGCAGATGAGGATTTAATACAGGCACTTGGGTTGCATGTGTGTTGGAATGGCTGAAGGAGAACAATGACCGTGTGGTTTTGCTCAGCACTCAGGAAGCAGCACTTGCTGGCTGGAGCTCCACAGCTGGCAGATATTGCTGCCATAGAAATCACCGTCCTTTGCTGCCAGAAGAAAACCACAAGCTTAAGCCCTGATGCTGAAACCGCCAGTGATATGGCCAGAGCCTTCCATTGCCTGCAGTTCCCTGTGGTTGTTGACAGAGTCGGGAGGAGCGTGACATCCCCTACCTTCTGCCTTCCAATCTCCAGTGAGTGCCTCTCCACAGCAGTCTATGCTGGCCAAGGATTCTGGGTGGCAGTTTCCAGGCTTTCAGCCTGAGAAATAGAGGGAAGCAAAGCGGGGTAGAATTGGGTCTGAATATCAGTACACACTATCTGGCACACAGAGTGCATGTGATGTGGTTGGGAGATGGATCTCCTTCTGAAATCCTAAAGCTCATTATCTTGCCTGTAGGTCTGGGTTGGGCAGTCTGGATCCCATGGAAGTAATTGCTGCTGACAACTCCCAGAAAACCCCAACCACAGCTGTGGATTTCATGTTCAATCAACTCTCTGAGCAGTGGAGGAGGGAAAACATAGTTAGGGCATTCTTTTGGGAATTATCAGGCCAAGTCTGACCACTGGAATTAACAATCTCCAAACTCAAGAAGTGTTCTATTCAGCCTCTTCTCAGAGGCAGACTTTTAAATCTTAAACAAAGGATCCAATTAAATTTGATCCAATTTAAATCCATTCAGCTCAGAAACCTTTATTAAATATCTATGATGGATTGTGCCCTGGGCTAGAGAGTGCAGGTTTCCACATTTGTGGCTGGCAGGTCGACACTGTGCTGGCACTTGTAGATTCAAGTTGGAATAGATTGCTGGTCCCCTAAACCCTTGGTTTTGGTTTCTTTGTTATTTAATTGCATAGACTGCATATCCTTTTGGGAGAGGCACCGTAACCCCCATTTCACATAAAAGATGATTTATGTTGAGAATTTCCTCTGTGGTAGGCACTGAGCTGTGCACTAGAAAAGCCCATCTCATTAAATTTTACCACAACCCTGGAATTAGGCTTACCCTTAAACATTTTTTTTTGTTTTATTTTTCCCAGTTGATGAAGAAATTCAAGTTCTGATAAGCTGAAGTGGACAAGGTAGCCACAGGCTGTTGTCAGAGACACATAGTCTTTAAGACATATGGTTGCAACACTAAGACGTACTGTTTCTGACACAAGACTGAGAATCAGAAAGCTAGTCCAAGGCACTGTCCAGCTTAAAGACTTCTTTCACTTGCTTGCACAGACCTGGAACGTAGAGGATCTAGGTTTTATCCCAGCTTTGCCCTTCCCGAGCCACATTCCCGTCCTTGGACTCCATTGTCTCATATGAAGAATCAAAGATGGAATAAGTGATGGCCTACATAGAAGCTAGGGTTGCATAGGTGTATTCAGTAGCTTGGATTTTCCCTGTTTCATTCCAAGTCTAATTTTCCCACCCATCAAACCTATCTTCTTATCACCTATTTCACAAGTCATTCTTGTTTTATAATCTCATCAATTGATTGCATTATTGCCCTGCCTGTGATATTTCCTCTTTCCTTTCTCTTTGCCCAGATTAAACTTATCCTGCAAACCTTGCTCCCTCCAAGTCACCTGCAGCCTAACCACCAGAATGCCCAGTGCTCTCATCCTCCTTGGATCTCCTTTAGCACATATATTTTTTTTAATTTTTATTTTGGGGAGACAGGGCCTCACTTTGTCACCCAGGCTGGAGTGCGGTGGTGTGACCATGGCTCACTGAAGCCCCCACCTCCCTGTCTTAAGCATCTTCCCTCCTCAGTCTCTTGAGTAGCTGGAACTACAGGCATGTGCCACCACACCTGGGTAATTTATTTATTTATTTTGTTATTTTGCGGAGATGGGGTCTTGCAGTGTTGCATAGGCTTGTCTTGAACTCCTGTGCTCAAGCAGTCCTCCTGCCTTGGCCTCCCAAATGGCTAGGATTATAGATGTGGGCCACTTTGCTTTGCCTAGCACATATTTTTGTCTGAACTTTTCACCTGACATGTTTAAGTGACTGGGCATTTTATTAGCTTTTCATGTGAGCAATTCTTGTTTCACCAGTATTTGACTTTTCAAATCCATGGGCTATATATGTGCCATACTTTTAAAATATCCTCACAGTGCCTACTATGTAACTCAGCACAGGGTAGGTAATCATCAATTAGTGAAGGACCTGGGGAATGATCTATATATGTGTTACTAGTTCAAGGAGGGAGAGACCAATGTGACCTATAATAGTTAGGAAGGGTTCTCCTAAGGAGGTGGACCTTTAGAGTAGAGCTTTGAAGTTTGGAGAAAATTGAGAAAGACAGAGTGATTCAGGATGGGGAGTGTAAATGGCACAGCAAAAATAAAGAGCATGCAGGAAAAACAACATGATGTTGGGGGAGCCTGCAGGGAGAACTGGCTAGCTGAAACATATCAGCAGATTAGGCTGTGAGGAGGTGGGTTCAGGATGTGGAGCCCGTGAGAATAGACTGGGATGAGAGGGTTGTTAATTTAAATCAGAGAGGTCCTCAGCATGTCCTATGCACTGGGGAGATAAAGTTAAGGAAGATATGACCTCTCGGTTATACAAGAGTTTATAGTCAAGGCAGGAGATGAAGACAAGACCACAAAGAGCTTTCACACTCAGAAGAATATAATCCATGTCAGCAGGAGACAGGTGCTTCTGGGGCTTAGGGGTAGGCTCGATGAACCCTGGAGGGGCTTCCAGGCACGGATCCTGGAGACAGAGGCCTGGGCTTAAATCTCAGCTGTAGCACTTACCGTCTGCCTTGTTGTGTGCAAATCCCCTGTTTCTCTGGCCTGTGTTTCATCATCCGTAAAACTGGATTAATAGTAGTGCCTAATCATAGGGCTATTGTGAAGATTAACTGAGACTGTGGATATGGAGTAAAGCATAGTCTAGGGCCTTTGTATGTACCCCCATAGATGCTAGTGATTATTAAATATTGAAAAGAAGAGAAGATGACCCATGATTGAGAAGAGCCATTATGGACCTCATGAAGGTGCCAACTGAGGTGAACTTTAAGCAAAGGGTGACACTTAGCAGGTGGAGACTCGAAGCCAGGGATAGCAGACAGCCTGGGAAACTGTGGAAGTGAGGATGTGGCTGACCCTTATGGGGCTGAATACATAGCCCAGTTTTCTGGAAGAGATGGGTGAGTTACAAGGAGAAGATGTGATAATTTGGAAAGACAGGTAAGGGCTATGCAGGTCTTTACATGCCAGGTTGACATGTTTATGCAAGTGATTAAGTGACTCCAGGAATATGAGCCTGGCATTACTATGTACAGAACCAGGTGACACCACGCATGGACCCAGGATGGAACCCAAAAGAGGGGGCTCTATCCCCCAGGACTGCAGTGGTTAACCTGTTGAGGCAAAGTCACTATTTTTTTTCAAAGTCAGTCTCAGAGAGAGAAAGCCACATGAATCCAAATATCTGGACAGCAATCCCCAGCGGCGCCAAAGGTAATGAAACATCGGTATCTGCTACTCCTATCTGTTATTGCTGATATTCAGATAATAATGCCAATACCCAGCTCAGGAGGGAGGAGGAAAGGCTGCTGGGGCAGCTTATTTAGCTCATCTCCTGGAGGGTTGAAAGGAGGGGGGAAGAGACAGGCAAAGAAAAAGGTGACCCTAGAAAACCAAACCCTCTTCCTCAATTTGGCAAAATAAGTCACTCACTGTTTCAAGGAGCCATCTGAGAATGCCTGAAGACTCCCACCCCTCCAGCTGGCTGTGGTACCTGGACTAATAGCAGTTCCTTGTCATATGTGAATAGTGTTTTATCATTTCAAAGTGCTTTCACATCTAATATCTCATTTAGTGTTCATCATGAGAAAATCTACACTCAGCAGGTAATAGGATTCACGCAGGGGACTTGGCCTAGCCTCGTTTTGTCATCTCTACCTCACATAGCAGCCCTTGAAGGGAGCAGGTCAAAGTGGGGAAGAAGGAAGATGAGGTTGCTCTCCTGGAGCTGTCTGGTGGATTCAGGATCAGAGCTGGAGGAGGAGGGTCCGAGTGGCAAGCCTGTCTCTCCTGTCCCATCCACACCTATGGCAGGC
Organism: Rhinopithecus bieti; assembly: GCF_001698545.2. Taxonomy (NCBI): domain Eukaryota; kingdom Metazoa; phylum Chordata; class Mammalia; order Primates; family Cercopithecidae; genus Rhinopithecus; species Rhinopithecus bieti. The sequence continues at coordinate 2,489,066 of NW_016811396.1, read as the reverse complement.
CTTGACAGTGGATCACACAGGCTTTCCTCTGAGCCCAGACACAGCTCAGGGTCTCTTAAAACAATGCTGAGAGTCCACTACTAATTGATCAGAGCTGGCACTTGGGACAAAATCTATTTGCTCTCCCTGCATTAAGGTGTTGTCCAGAGTTTCTCTTTGTTAAAATGTCAATACTTGTGGAATGTTAATATATTAAGCCATTATCAGCCCCTGGCACCTTCATATGAATTCATTTGTCAGATTGCTCTGTGCAAGCTCTCAGAGGAACTGAGCTGGGATAGAAGAACTCGTTTCCTAAAGAATGCCAGGCCCGATGGGAGTGTGGAATGACTAGCAGTGGTTCCTCTGTCAGATATTCAGATTGCTTAGCAATCTCTTAAGAAGATGTATTGTCTGTACTCAAGAGATCACAGTATGGAACCTTGGGCAAATCACTTAACCCTGTTAGGTTCCATTTCTTAATCTGAAAAATGAAAATAATTACATCTACTCCACCCACTTATAGAAGAACTTTGATGGTGAAAGGCCTCTGAAATGTGTTTTGTATTTTACAATGTATTATACAATGCAAGGTGTGAGCATTTAGCTACATTAGGAAGAGACAAGCTCTCATTCCTCAGGTCGAATGTACATGAAGGGTAAAAGAAAGAGAAGGAGAAAAAATTAATATTTATGAGGTTCCTGATTGCCATTAATCTTAAATATATTATCCCATTTAATTTCTACATCCATCCCATGAGGTTGATGGTATTGAGCCTATAGTCTTACAGATTACATAGCCAGTGTTTTTCAGAGATAAGGTTTGAACCCAGGTGTCTCTGAGCACTCTTTGGTACATCGCAATCCAAGGCCTAACCTGGGTACACTCTTGCTTTCTCCTTTCCTAAATTCTTTCCCATGAAATTAGTTAGGGTTCATGGGTCAGAGAGAGACAAGTCAGGATCAAGCAGGTGCCCTGGGACTAGGATGCCTGCAGATGGCAAGGCTGCATAGGGATTTGGAGACACATAGGAAATGATTAAGAAATCACAATGGAAAACCAGAAACCTGTTCATCAGGTTCACATGCAGGGTGAGAGGTGCAGCCAGCCAGCCTGGGGCAGAAGCCTCAAGGAGATAGTTGCACTAGTGCACTATCCTCAGGGAAGAAAGACCAAGCCACGGAGGAGCACGGCTGGATTTCATGTGCAAGCAGCATATGGTGTTGTCAGAATATAAATTCTGAGTTCAAATTCTCCAGATTTTCTGAAAACATTGTGGATATCTTATCATCTATTCAAGTTATTGGCTGTCATAGTGTAAAAAGAATTATGTAGTATGAGTACATATGACCCAAATGATGTACATTCATTTAAACACTGAGCAGTGCAGTGGAACAAATACATGCTGATTATATGACATCCTTTTAGTTGGCTTACCTGTGTCTGAAAAGTTGCCTGGAGTTTGGAACACCATGATAAAGCAATCACACCATTCTCTGCGCACCTCGGCATGGCTATGTGAGGTTTGATAGTTTGGGGATAAGTGACCCAAGCCAATAACTCCTTCATCCTTTCAGTGTCCCTCAAGGAAACTGTGGCACAAAAGACAATTTCGTTGTTAACAACTGATATTTTTTCATGCTCTTGTACCTAGTACCTCAAATTAAATATATTTGGCATACTAGACCAAAGAACATGGAACACTTTTTAAGTACATATATATGCTAATTAAATACAGTTTCTACCAAATGCCAAAGCTGGCCTTAGAGGAATAAAATGGAATGCTATAACCAGTGGCATGGAGCTAGCCCACGTCCACTGCCCTGTGGTTTTTCTTCATGTGGAAGAGAAAGCCAAGAGTAGTTACGTGAAGAGAGGAGGCAACGGTCCACTTGTCCATTTGTAGCAACAAGGAGGAATCTGCAGAAAGAGTGTCTCTTCTGGCTCTTTTGTTGATGTGCAAATCTGTAGAGTTGTGCTTCTGGGAAGCTGAAATAAAGAAACTTTAAGGATGCAGGAGGAACAAAGGAAAAACAGTAGTAGAAACAAGAAAAGCCTATAGGAGCAGGCCCAGTTTGTAGACTGTAGCTCAGCCTCCAGGTCCAGAAGATGTTATGTGTACATGGATGTAGACTTAAAATAGTAGCTGTGGCTTCTCCAGCCATTCAGTAGAGTTCCAAAATGACATTCAAAGCTAGCCCAAAGCCCTGGTCCTGGCAGAATCAGGCCAAGGCTACACGGAGAAGACATTCTGGCTCTTTTATGGATGAAATGACAAATCATAAAAAAAAAGGGTTTAATTTGTTTTGTGAAGTCCCAAGCAATAGAAGCAGAACCCAGCAATGGTCATTGAGAGATGCATTTTGGCTCATTATATGATACATCAAAGCAGAGTGGTCAAAAGATGGAGTATTTTGCCTTAGGCTCTTATGTCCTTGTGCCTGGGCTGAGTTTACTGAGGGTGTTAAAATAACTGGTTCCCAAGCCAGACTGAATGTTAGGCCTACCTGGGGAATTTCTTGAAAAATACAGATTCCCAGCCTCCACCACTGGAGATTAGCTTCAGCAGGTGATGAGGTGAGAACTAGGAACTTAACATTTTGAACAAGATTCCTGAGTAACTCTTGTTCATGGAGCATCTGGGAAATGGTTTTAGAAAGAATATTAAACCGTTGTTTGGGTTGTTGTATTCAATGTTCTACAAACCCATTCCCTTCCTGAACCCTAAACCAATTCAAATCCCAGTCTCAAATCCACCCAAATTCTCCTCTAACTCTTCCATCCTGAGCAAGTCAGGTTCTTCTGTGGCTCTCTGATTGTATTCAGTGCTCCTCTTGGAGGTTCTGCCCTGGTTTTCTGCTAGACTTAATTCCACAGCTCTCACCCCTCCCCAGATCTCTGTCTATCACTTTTCCTTCAAGAGAAAGAACTTGATCACAGCAACAGTAGTTCCCAGTCTAGATGAACCACATGGATGGATTTTATGTAAACAACACTAATAGTTTATCAGGAAGCACTCATGTAGAAAGTAATTAATAACTTTATTATTTTTATTAGTATTGATAATAATTATTTCTCAAGACTTTAATGAAGTTTTTTTTTAATGAAAGTACTGGGGGTCTTTATCAGGTTTCTGTCAGTCACCCCCTTCATCACCCATGTCATTTTACCTTGCGTGTATTTGATGAGAGGAGGGTCAACTGAATCTTTTTGTTATCTTATGCATTTGGATACCAAATAAATAGCAGGAAAAGGAAATGGTCACCTCACAATCCAGTCATGTTAGAAATTTCTCTCCTCCCTTGGTCTGTAGGAGTGACTCTTCGCAATGTGACTCTGGAACTTGCATAGGAAAATACACAGGGTTGGGCAGTACCTCCCACCCCTGGAGGGCCTCTGTGTGCCCCAGGCAGCCAAGGCCATTCTTAGTATCATGGCTTATTTGAGGTCCCTTGGCCACACCATTTAGGAATCAGGCAAGTGCAGACATAACCTGTGCATGGGGGTATTGCCTGATATAAGTCAACAATGGAGAGGATAAAAAGAGCCCTTCAAAGAGAAGGACATCTGTCAGGGTGGTGTGGAACACCAGTCTGGTGGTGTGAACCTGCACTTGAACCTATCCTGACCCAGTGCTTCTGAAGGATTGATGCTCACTGGGAAGGAGACAGCACCGGATTGCTGTCAGGAACCTTCCACAAGGTCTGGCCATGAGAAATAGGGAGAGAGAGAGAGTTCCAGAGTTGGGCTCCAAAGCTTAGTGCCTCACCACTGGAAGCAGCAGCAGTGATGACCACCAAGGATCTGGATACTGAAGGCAAATGGAAAGCCACCCATGAACTGCGGGGAGTCCCACAGCTGGAGGTAGGAGGCTACACAAATGCAAAAAGCAACAAACAGAGGATTCAGTGACAACTAGACCCGATGTGAAAAATGCTCCCTTCCCACATCTGGGGACACATGGAGGGAGAGCAGAGCCAACATCCCCTCTCAAAAGGCGAATATGTTGATTATGTGACTTTAAGGACAAGTTCAGTACAATGACCAATCTAGGGACCAGTGAGTGACCAGCCATAGGGGACATTCAAGGTACACTTATGATTTACTCACATCATTTCAGGTGGAACTGGGAAACTCGTCATGACAGGGAGAGAGATATGGTTTGATCTGAGAAATGAAATGGAGTTAGAAGAGAAAACAGATCACACCACAGTCAAATCAAAATATCTTCTGTCCCTCCCTTCCTTATTGGGAACTCTATAGATTCGAGATCAAATCTGTTGTACTTATTGATGCAGACACCTTTAAGTAAAATGGAACATTTTAAAAAGCCAAGGATCCAGGTACTGTAAACTGATTAAATTAAGCCTCATATTTTTAAGTGCCACTGCTGATCTGTTCTCACACCCTCTCCCTTTTCTGGATCTCATTCTTGTTACTGCACTTATCACTTTCTGGTTTACATCATAAATGATATTTACTGAGGGTGCCTTGAGGGCAAGTGGGGTATTTGATTTAGTTTTTACACCTCCCCTAGCTATGTTCATGTGTTGCATACTACCCTTCTCGTTTTGGACAATGTGTTAACTTTTTTCATGTATGCCTTAAGCTGAGCACTGCATCAGGCACGGGCAATACTTTCAGGAAGAAGGCAGAGTCACTGCTCTATTATCTCGTTAATAAATGAGCAGTACATTTTCCAGACTGGCTAATATCACTAGTATTAATAGCAAGATACTATTAACTCTCTTTTGACATGATGTGCAAATAACTTTGGGGTTAGTTGGAGAAACAAAACTTGAATATGTTAGACAAGAAAATGTTTAAGCAAGACGTCAGAGAAGGTGGACTTTAGAGACTTCATGATGGAGGCAAGGAATGAGCTGGCTTTGGAAGGGTCAACTGGATTTGTATAAACAAGCCAGCAGATATGTGGCTGGGAGGAATCCCAGCCTTGACTTGGGCTCTAGGGGTTCAAAATGTGAGCTGGAATTTTGGCGCCATTACTATTCAGGAGCATTGGTGTTTCTCAATGAAGTTGTGTGACCTGGGGCAAGTGAGTGAATCCTCTAATTCTCACTTTTCTCATCTGTAAATTGGGATAATATGATTTAACTGACCTTGTTGAAAAAATTCAGCTAGGTAATATATACCTAGCACAGAAGCAGGTATTTGGGAAGCATACAACATGGCCACCCAGGCAGTATCATATTACTGGTGTTGTTTTTTTCATTTGTTTGGGTTGAACATTTAATCTCCTAGAGGTCACTACCGTACCTCTTTTTCTTGTGAACTTTCTTGCAACCAAAACTTAGTAGGTCTAGTAATTTCCTGTCGAATTGCCTCTCTTGGTTTCTCTTACACATTGTAGTGTATTACCTTGCCTCTTACTATGCGGTTCTGATACAGATCCTTACATACTCCCCCACATTTTGTGGGAATAAATTGTAGCAACAAATCTAGTCATAGCATTAATTACACATGGTTCATGCAGCGACTGAAGTGAGTGAGTAAGGAAGGAGAATTTGATTACTCCAGGGCATCAAGGCCTTTCAACCAATAATAATTTACTGTCTTTACTAAGTACCTCTGGATGCTCTCTGTAGAGGGGATACAGTATTTTATACACAAGCAACATAATCCATTCCTATGAGATCATGTGGTCAGGGAGTCAAATGTCTGCCACATTGAGGGAGGGAGGGCAAGGTTTTCTTTTCCCAATAAAGTCACAGTTTTATTTTTCCTCTTCCAGAGTGTGAGGCAGGGCACAAGGGAGGCAGTGTCACTTGATGAGGTCACAAGGACAGGGTGCGTATTGAAGCCAGAGACTATTGGCTACAGGCGTAGAGCCTGGGGACCTGAGCTAACTTTCTGAGGTTCAGAATGTCAGAGAAAGATTGTGCAGGCAGATGTGCATGTGCATGTGTGCATGCTTGTGGGTGTGAGTGCATGTGCTTACATGCTGCTTGTATGTGTGTGTGGGTCTACATGCATATGTGTGCATTCATGTGTGTGCATGAGTAAGCATGTGTTTGCACGTGCATGTCCTGTGTTCATATACTCTGTTGCCTAGTCCTCTGTCCCTTTCTCGTCTACTGGGTTATTGTTAGTCTTTCTTTATCTGTATCTATCTACCTATTTATCTATTATCTAACATTTGGCTTTTATTTAACAGCCAATCTTTATTGAAAATACTATATGGCAAAGCACCTGGTTAAATGTTTCTACACAACAGTCCTCTGAGGTTGCCTTTATAACCCCAGGTTACTTTGAAGAACCAAGATTTAGGAAACTAACTAATTTGCCCAAGGTCAGTCCACTTGTGAGTGGCCCAGCAGGGGATCAAATTCAAGCAGTCACAGCTCTCTACATACAGTCTTCTTTTAAAGATTCTGCCTTAGGGCCAGTGTGTGTTCACTCTAATGTCTTTCAGTATCCCATTTAAAGCATTGCATCTACAACCTCAGCCATGATGCTCCTGGAGTAGTCTGTCCAGCAAGTGTCCAGGCCTACAGTCAGACCACCTTCCTTCTTCCGATGCAGCGCAGGCAACATTTTTAGTACCTACTTCTAAGCAGTGAGCTTCTATTTCCCTGCCCTAGCACAGAGTTCACTGCTTTTCAGATCTGGGCCCTTGGGCATTTCTAAAACTAGCTTACGAGACTGAAGATCAGTCCTGGGTCACAGAAGGTGGCCAGAGGGACGTGCTAACCAGCTGTTAAACAGAGGAAAGGGGTGAACAAGTTTATGTGACACTGGGCATCCTGAGTGCTTCAGGATCATCTTGAGGTTAAAAACAGGCCTAGCCCTCCTAGTAAGATCCTCTGATCACACAGAGAGCAGTCCAGCCCCTCCAAAACCACAGGTGGAGAAGAACCTGTGGTAGGACTTTTGGAGTTGAGAGGATTTCAGAAGATAATGGGAATTTTGTGTGCAGGATTCTACCCACTGGGTCTAGTGTGAATGTTAGATTCCTACTCTAAAAATAAAAGCTATTTAAAGGGACTGATATAGCAAATAATGACTAGCTCTTTGCACCTTAGGATGGAGTAGTTTGCCAGGCTAGTCTTTGAAGGAAGCAGTGACATGAGAGGCTAAAACTGAAGACTGGCAAGACTCTACAGTTGAGCTGTCCAATATGGTAGCCATTAGCTATATGCACTATTGAGCATTTGGAATGTCTGAGTTGATATGTAAGTGTAAAATGCATAGTGGATTTTGAAAACTTAGTATGAAAAAATGAATGCAACATATCATTGATAATTGCTTTATATTGATTACATGTTGAAATGATAATATTTTGGATATATTCCATTGAAGTACACTAAAATTAATTTTACCTTTTTCTTCTTTTTAAAAATGTGGCCAACAGAAAGTTTAAAATTACATGTGTAGCTTGCATTTGTATTTTTTGTTGTTTCTATTGAAGTGTTGCCAGTAGAAGTACCATCTAGTAACGGTCTTCAAATTGCAAAGAGGGCTTTGGAATCATGGGATTGCTACATGCAGAGTTAATGGTTGGTACTGGAAGTACCCATGTTCTGGACTCTCTTGGGTAGAACCTGCCTGAATTAGCTTCTGAGAGGGATCTCTGCTGGTTAAACAAATATGTATCATATAGATGCATGACTTGGCACTTTCTTTGCCGGCTTCTAAATCTAAAGCATCTCTCTAGAGGATCCACATTCTGTATCAAACTTGTATTTCTAACCAGGTCTGCTTCAACAAGGCTGATCTTCTTCCTATTCTCCCCATTGCATGTTTATACTAGTATCCCTCTCTCTTTCTCTCGCTCTTCTCTTTCTAAAAACTCCTATTTTCTCACTCGTTTCTAGTCTCTCAGCACTATTCAAGGCTTATGAAACTTTCCCTTTCTACATGGATTTTCAGTAATCCCCCTTCCTGGGTTCTTAGTTCCTGAACTATAGCTTTGATCACACACTGCCTATTGTCCTCCTCTTATGTCACATGTGGAAAGTCTTGTCTTCTAGGTTATATTTTATGCCCCACTGGGTCAAGCAGAGTAGATGCTTTAATACATGCTTGATTGCTTGCATCATTGCTTCCCTCTGTCTTGCCAGAGCCTCTCATTAAATGTGTACCTTTTGTGGAGAAGGGCAGTGATGATGGCAAGCAGCTTGAGGTCAGGTGCCATGCTTTTTTTTTTTTTTTGATATGAAGTCTCACTCTGTCACCAGGCTGGAGTGCAGTGGTGCAATCTCGGCTCACTGCAACCTCCGCCTCCCAGGTTCAAGCGATTCTCCTGTGTCAGCCTCCTGAGTAGCTGGGACTACAGGTGCGTGCCACCATGCCCGGCTAATTTGTGTATTTTTAGTAGAGAGAGGGTTTCGCCACCTTGGCTAGGATGGTCTGGATCTCTTGACCTCGTGATCCGCCCGCCTCAGCCTCCCAAAGTACTGGGATTACAGGCATGAGCCACTGCGCCCAGCCATGGGTGCTCATTTTTAAGCTTGACATCATTCACCCAGAATGGTCTGAGTGTTACAAGAAGAAGGACTCAATGGCTTCTGACCTACTATGAGGTAGGAGTTTGAGCTAAATGCCATAGCTCTGTTCCATGAAGACCTGACATGGTGCCTGCAGTTTCTTCAGTAGAGATGTGTTTCTCATGCCTTTGTCTTCTTTGGACATGTAAATTCCCCATGAGAAGGAGAACTTATTAACTATGAGGCTCCAGAAAAAAGTGAGGATGGAGAACATGCTAGCAGGAGACATGTAAGCTTTGAGGGAGATAAAACATTCAGGAAATGAGGGATGAGGGTGGCTAAAGACACACTTGGCTACCTTCCAAATTTGCTAAGGGGTGGCCCTTTCCTGGGTCTGGAAAGGGTTCATATCTTTGTTTTTGCTTTCATCCCTGCAGAGCTGAGACTGGAGGAATAGACCTTGCTTCAGTAAATCAACAGAGCTGAGAGATCAGTCAGTCAGTCAATCTTAAGAGCATTCCTGGATTTGTGGATGGCTTGAGAAGGATGCTTAGAGAAACCGAGGATAGGGTAGTTATTAAAAGAGATTAAAGGGTATTAGCTAGTGCCTCAGCAAGTTATAATTAAAAAAAGAAAAAAAAAGGAATGAAAAGGAAACGGGAGACTAATTTTTCCAGTCGCTGAAATTTTAAGGAGGAGTGAGCTGACTTGTGAACCATTGCTGCTTGATATTAATTCTCCTGTATGGTTAAATCTAACCCAAATACATGTCTTTCTCAATTGGAAATGCCCTAGTCAATTTCACTGTCTAATACAGAGAGGAGGCAGTTGAGAGACCAGGAAACCATGTTAACCTCAGATGGCATTATTCTCCAAAGAATCTCAAACCCTGCTCTGAAAGTAAATTACTTGTTTCTAGGACATACTCTTGACATGAAAAAGGGAAATTATCATGGTATCCATCTGGGGAAGTTGAGACCAAGATAAGGAAAAGAATAGATCCCCCTGGAACACCTGACGGTCGTGTATTATTAAGCAGCAACATTGTGGCATGCATTACAATGATTTAGTCACTTCGCTAGTAGTCAGGACTGCACAAGGCAGGCAGGAGGCCAACTACCTATTGAGATTTAACAGGGTCCTTCTAGTTCCTTGCCTTCACAAATCTCACCGACTTCAAAGGTCTAAGATTCCCCAGTAGAACTCTTGTTTGCCAACTTAAGATATCTCTATTAAGATACAGACTATCTGAGTAGTGCCATATTTAATTGATGACATTCTTCAATTAGATGAATTAGATAGAATTAGAGGTCTGAGGGCCACTTTTGGAGAAAGAAGCCAAAATCATTAGGCTGCTGGGTGACTAATGCAAAAAAGGGATGTATCAACTTAGCCACCCTCACAGGTTTGCAGAAGCTTCGCTTTGATTGATTGTTACAGTGTGCAATTTTATTATTGTAGCATATTGAGTATCAATGGGCCTAAAGCTCTTGGTGTTACCCTTCAGAAAATATTTTTAAAAATTAGCCATATGTGAAGATTTACATGAGAAAAACATTTATAGAGGTTTCCCGATTGACTTTTTCATCTTTATTTCCTATTTTCAGGGTTACATGAATTTAGTGTATTCTCACAATGATTTCCTAGTCTTTGGCAGATTAGTATCCACACAGGCAGAAATGGCAGTATCAGAAAGTGGCAGCTGATAGTCCAACAGAGGGAGAGAGAAAGGAAAATTTAAAAATCAGACATAAGATTTTCAAAAGGCACAGCAGTCTGAAATCAGCCAGGATAGGAATTAGCAGTGCTTTAGGTGTCAAGACCCCCTCAGATATCATTATGTGCCAGCGAAACAACCACTGATTTTCATTAGGGGTGACCACAAGACATAAGAAAACACTAGAATTAAATTCAGTCACCTTCCCTGAGCTGAGGGTAGGTGCAGAATAGGAAAATTTAATATATTGAGTCACCAGCTGGGGTAGGTAATTTACATATATCATTTCAGTGTTGAATTCCTCAACATTTTTATTTTTATGCAGTAGGCATTATTGTCCCCATTCTAAAGAAGAGAAAACTGAAGTTTGAAGAATAAATGAAGATGAAGTTCATTAGTATAGGTACTGCATGAGTGCCTTCTTTTTCTTCCCAGTTCATTTTCTCCATGCCCCCAGCGATACCTCAGTGCTGCTTTCCCCTCTACTTTGATAATTTCCTTCCTCATCTCTTGTTATTCAGCTGTTTCCTTAGCTCAGAGTGCCTACCTCTTTCTGTCTACACTACCAAATTCTTTCTCTACTGCGGGGTCTAGCTCAAGACCTGGGTCCTCACAGATAACTTCTTACCTTGCATCACATGGCTTTCTTCTCTGTTTCCATAGCACTTGTGCTCTATTTCCATAGCACTTGTGGCAGCCCTGCTGATTTCTCAGGGACTGATTTCTATCACTCCGTGGTATTTATCATGCCTTTTTCTATAAAGCATTGTGGTTGGCTTTGCTTCCTTGTCTAAAAGGCTAGCTGCCTTGGGTTACACACACTATCTTTTCTTTCTTCTATTTCCTAATTCCACCTGAGACACATTTACTCCTGGTAGGTCTTGAGTGTTTAGAATTCCCAAAGACAAATACAAGCAGTTTCTTCTGCATTTGGGCTATTTCAACTAGCCGATGGCCATGTGTGTCCTAGGCTGTGAAATGCAAACCTCCAAAAGCCTGCTTTGGGGATGCCTGAAATAGTTTTAAGAATTCTTTCTACCCTCCTCACTGTGGGATTTCTGGCAACCTTATTGCCTAACCTCTACCCAAGCAAAGGGAAATCTTCCAAGTTTGAAGTCCTCAGGAATAGACCATATGTTGAACACTGCCTTAGTTAATTGTTGCAGTCCTAAAAATTAGGCACTCTAAGCAAATTTCTCCCCATACTCTAGCCTCACTGATCTTTATCATATCTATGCCACCATATCTTTAGCCAGAGTAGTTCATCCACCGTTTCTTCAACCCTCTCTTCCTCTCTCCCAGTCCTTCTACCTGCATGTTCCTCCATCCTCAGCAGCCACTGTTCTTTGCTAGCACAGACCCTTTACTCCCTTCCATTCTCTGCCAGTAAGGTCACTTCATCAAACTAAAGCTCATTAAAGGAAAAGGCTGAGAAGCAATTCAGCATCCTGACCCCAGATATTATAGCTGAAAAAGCCCTTTGCCTTTTATATTTCAACCTGAATAGGTGTATGACTCAGTAGTGGAAGGATTTGTAGCTGACACTCAATAGAAGCTGCTCTCGAATTTTGACAAATCCCATCTTGAGCCAAGAAGAGAAACAGATATTGATCCTAAGTGTACCTAATTCATCTCTGCACTTGTAATCCCAAAAGAAAATGCCTTCTATGACCAGAGGGCAGTCAATATTTTTTCCATCCTGTAAAATAAATAGCAGTTATTTTGGTGTGTCTTCATGTGTCTGGGACAACAGAAGTAAACAAAGAGTTGATTTTTCCTCTTTCTACAGTCAAGTTATAGTAACTACTAGGTCCCTTGTATGGACTAATTAAAACCATATCAAATAATTTGGATTGATGAGTGACTAGGGGCGACCGTATTATAGCCTGCCCACATTAATAAGGAAGCCTCATTCTCCAGGCTGGGTATTGGTATATCTGCTGAGACTTAGCTGGAGACATACAATAAATTGCACGGCAATTCATTTCAGGGGACTCTCTTTGACTCCAGCAGTATTACAGTTTTAGCCACACAGGGGAGGTGTTCATACCAGCCAAGGGTCTACTTACAAACCTGGTTTTATTTATTGTCCTTCCTCTCCTTTACCTGTGAGACTAGAGTTAGTTATGGGAGAACTTCCAGAGGGTCACTAGGTCAGGCCAGATAGAGAACTGTTCTGTTTCCACAATTGTTCTGTATATTCTCAACCCAGATGGAGGGTCACAAGTTGTTGGAAACACTAAAAAACTGATTTGTGTCTATATTGATCTAAGCCCCACATCATTTCCCAACCACCCCAGGTCATTTCCAACAAACAAGCATAGAATCTCTTTGAAATGATGCACGGAATTTCTTTGAAACACTGTGTCTACATGTGGGCAAACCATCTGCTCAATTCCAGTTTTTGTTTTCCTACCCATTAATAGTCGTTTTGTTTATTTTACCTGAGTAATTCACCCTGACAAACCAGGCTTCTAGCTTCTTGAAGATTAAGAACAGTATCAGAAATTAAATTTGGATTATTTGAGGCATTGGAGGGATATAAATTTTAAATTGCAAATTATTTGATTTGGCAATCTAAGAAAACCATCTAGATTTTCCACAGTTTTCTTTCAGTGTCCTCTCAGAATGGAATATGAGCCTTATCCAGAGAGACAAGCTGATTTTCTCATAATCTGCCAGACCCATTGGATGCAGGGCAAATAAGTCATCATAACACCATGATCAAATGTTTGGGAATTGTATGCATAGTTTTCACTTTCTGGCAAAACCAGACTGCTTCCTCTTTCTGCCATGGGCCACAGATGCTCCCACTTAGGCTACTGTCTGCTCCTAGAATGTCCTCTCTGCCATCCATTCATGTTAAAATGGTGTCCTAGCTGGTTTTCCCAAGTCCTTCATGAGTAGGCCTACAGATTCTATACCCTACCTCTGAGAAGTTTTATCTGAAGGTGCAGAAGGTTAAGGTCCAAGGTTCATCTGCCTATCAATATGGAGATTGACAAAAACCTCAAAGAAAATGAAATAGTTAGGAATACAACTAATTAAGGAGGTAAAAGATCTCTACAAAGAGAGATTCAAAACACAACGGAAAGATATCAGAGATGACCCAAATAAATGGAAAAACATTCCATACTCATGGATTGGAAGAATCAATATCATTAAATGGTCATACTGCCCAAAGCAATTTATAAATTCAGTGCTATTCTGATCAAACTACTAATGTCATTCTTCACAGAATTAGGGAAAAAAAAAAAAAAAAAAAAAAAAAAACTTCTAAAATTCACATGGCACCAAAAATGAGCCCAAATAGCCAATGCAGTCCCAAGGAAAAAGAATAAAGCTGGAGGCATCATACTATCCAACTTCAAACTATACTATAAGGCTACAGTAACCAAAACAGGACATTTCTGGTATACAAACAGACATATACACCAATAGAACAGAATATAAAACTCAGAAAGCCACACACCTACAACCATCTGATCTCCTACAATGCCAACAAAAACAAGCAATGGGTAAAGAATTCCCTTTTCAATACATTGGTCAGGGATAACTGGCTAGCCATATACAGAAGAATTAAGCTGGACCCTTACATCTCCCTGTATACAAGAATTAGCTTAAAATGAATTAAAGATTTAAATGTAAGACTTCAAACTATAAAATTCCTAGAATTAAACCTAGGAAATACCCTTTTCAACATCAGCCTTGGCAAAGAATTTTTTGGCTAAGCCCCCAAAAGTGGTTGCAACAAAACCAACAATTGACAAATAGGACCTAATTAAACTAAAGAGCTTTTGCACAGCAAACAAAACTCTCAGCACTGCAGACACCTTACAGAATAAGAGAAAATATTCTCAAACCATGCATCCAACAAAAGTCTAATATCTAGAATCTATAAGAAATTTAAACAAATGAAGCAAAAACCAAATAACCCCATTAAAAAATGTGCAAGGGACATGAACAGACACTTCTCAAAATAAGACATACAAGTGGCCAACAAACATAAAAAAATGCTCATTGTCACTAATCATCAGATAAATGCAAATCAAAACCACAATGAGATACCATCTCACACCAGTCAGAATGGCTATTACTAAAAAGTCAAAAAAAACCAAGAAAACAGATGTTGGAGAGGCTGTGGAGAAAAGGGAATGCTTATACACCATTGTTGGAAATATAAATTAGTTTAGCCACTGTGGAAAGCAGTTTAAAGATTTCTCAAAGATCTTAAAACAGAGCTACTATTCAATCCAGCAATCCCATTAGTGGGTATATATCCAAAGGAAAAATAAATCATTCTCCCAGAAAGACGGCAGTGTTACATTTTTAGCTACATGGGGGAGGTGTTCATACCAGCCAGGGGTCTACTTGCAAACATGGTTTTATTTGTTGTTCTTCCTCTCTTTTACTTGTGAGACTAGAGTTAGTTATGAGAGAACTTCCAGACGGTCACCAGGTCAGGCCAGATAGATAGAGAATTGTTCTGTTTTCACAATCATTTTGTATATTCCCAACCCAGATGGAGGGTCACTCTTTTACGTTCATCGCAGCATTATTCACAAGAACAAAGATATGGAACAACCTAGGTGCCTATCAATGGTGAATTGGATCAAAAAACATGGTACTTACACACTAGAGAATCTTTCATAAAAAAAGAATGAAATTATGTTCCTTGCAGCAACACAGATGAAGCTGGACCCATAATCCTAAGTGAATTAATGCAGAAACAGAAAACCAAGTATTGTATGTTCTAAATGATAAGTGGGAGCTAAATATTAAGCACACATGAACATAAACTTAGGAACGATAGACACTTCAGACTATTAGGGGGAGAGAAGGAGGAAGGTGGGGTCGAAAAAGTACCTACTGGATACTATGCTCACTACCTGGGTGATGGGATCCCTACCCCAAAACTCAGCATGATGCGATATATTCATATGACAAACATGCACATGTACCCCTTGAATGTAAAATAAAAGTTGAGATTAAAAACAAAATATGCTGGGTAAAACTAAACAAGAATGTTTCTAAAAGTATAAAATTTCTATTCAATGTGAACTTATGACTTAATATTGATAATCCTAGTAGAAATATAAAAGTCAAAAAGTCATTAATAAGAATGGGCAAGAGGCATATTTAAATAAAAGAATACAATTTGATGAGAAGTTAGAAGCCATGATAACTATTCTTAGCCTTGGCCCAAAAAAAGTCTGTGTCCTTGGTTAAGTCATTTAATATTTCAGAGTTTCAGTGTCCTCATTGTCAAATGAGGGGGTTGGGATTAGGTGGCCTCAAAACCTCCCCCTGCCACTTTAATAGTCTATATCTCAAAGGTATGTAAATAAGCCATTTGGGAAGATTTACATTGTTTTCCTTATAACTATAATGCAGAAATAGAGATATTGAGCTTATCTCAGCATGGATAAAACTCAAGAAATATCAGGCTTATGTTGTGAATCTCCTTAGTGGATCAAAGCATTTGCCAAAGTTCTTCTTCAACACTTCATCTTCTAGGGTCCCAGGGATGAAAAATGTGAGGCACATGGACAAAACTAATACTGTTACAATGCAAACTGTCTGTGGCATTACATTTCATAATATGGCTAATACACTGATATGCTTTTATATTCTGTGCACATATTTATAATCATGGCTTCTTATAGTAAAACAAAACCCCAACAACCTCAGTGATGGTCTTATCTGATGTCTGCTTTTACAGATGACACTACAAAACCCCAGAGACAAGAAGTTGCCTAAAGCCACATAAGTGTTTAAACATTTTTGAGATCTGAATGGCTTAGGTGCCGCTCGTTTAATTCTTAGTTTTGTTTCTTCCTGCAATTCCACAGTATATACACATTGTAAGCATGCAAACATTTATTGAGGTAACATACAAATATTTCATTAGTTTTATTTGTATACCTATAAGGTACACCCATCAATAAAAAATGCATTCTTAAGATCCAGGCAGAATTATTAAAGATCATCCACTGAACTTAAACCTCCTCTTCAACCTCTGTAGGAACCTGGCATAACCAATTACCCTTGGCTTGTAACTCATCCAAAGTCACATAGTAAACTTAGGCCAAATCTAGATTTCTCTCCTAACAGATTATTTTCAGAGTTGGGCCTAGAGCACAGAGCTTTTAGCTCTCAGTCTATGTTCCTTCTCTCATATCAAGCTGGCATTTATTCAACTTTCATTGCTTTTCCAACATCTCAACTAGGCTCTGTTTGCAAACATCCAATAAATGGAATCCACCATTGATGGAAATAACACATTCTGCCATAGGAATATTGTTTCTGATTTTAACCTTAAATTCTCTTTGACTCCCAGTCCTCTGACCTAGTTTGTCCCCTGCCTGTTGTGTAGTGCCACCCTACCATGACATCCCTTATACATTTCAAGACCAATCTTCCATTACCAGGCTCCGCTTTCCTATTCTATTGTCCCTTTCATTCTTTACATTGTGTTTCCCCTCCTTTGGGTATTTCTCATTGTCTTTGGGAAAACATTGTGCCCCAAATAGAACACGATTTCCTAGATGTTCTCTGATCAGTGTAGAGTATAAGGGAGCTGTTATTCACCGTGAGCAGGATACTACCTTTCCATCAAGTGCAAAGACTCATCAGTCTTCACTTATTGCTTTGTTAAGGGGTGATGAATTTGCTCAGTCCTTCCCTTGGTTTCTCAACAGAAGGCAGGCAGAGGAGCAATGGGCTTGATTTCAAGAATCTCTTTCCTGCTAGAACACTGAAGAGCTTGTCAATATCTTTTCTAGGTGCGGTTTGTCAAACCAGTATTCCAATAGACAGCCATTAGCACCTCACCCTATGCTTCAGAATCACATTTGGGGAAATTTACTTTGACTGATCAGAGCTTGCAAGGATCATTTGGTTCTGTGAATCCAATCTTATGTTTTAAAAGCTGTTTCCTATCAGTGAAAATGTGTGTACCCCTTGCCTATACTGATTTGCAAAGAGGGTAGAAAAAAAGTCCTTTGGTTTTCTTTGAGTCTTGTATAAAGGAAAGAACAATCTCTCTCCCCACTTCTCCCCACCTAGGTAAAAGCCAGCAACTGAAGATAAAAGATATCACACCTCCTAAGAAATCTAATGAAAGTAAATTGTCATTCTGTTGACATACTGAGATGGCAAATTTCCCAGGCCCCAGCAATATGGATAGTTTTCTTTCTAGGAATGTATCTGATTTGGGAAGTTTATTGTTCTATAGATTGGAATGTGGTGATCAGTCAGATAAAACGATCAAAGTCGGTGTAACTCTGATTCCTATAATAAGCTGTGAATGTATTTTCATCAGAGCACCAAAGACAGATAAAATTCCTTAGCAAAGGAGATTCAAGGATATATTTCTCTTCTATGGAAATAAGTAATATATGGGTGAAACACAGTTAATAGGCCAAAGGAAAAAAAAATCCAATTGGTGACACTAACAATAGATTTTATAGGAAAATATGTGATAGGAAAGAAGCATGCATTGTTTGGGACACCTGTAGTTAATTATTGCAGCTAAAGACATTAAAATCAGTTTCTTTGCTCATATATCTTCATAGACTGTTTGGCAATATTAAATGACAAAGGCTTAATAATCAAAAGTACTGAGTTAGCAAATGTTTTCTAATTTTAATAACTTCTTGTTGTAATTACCAAGTCTTAGAGTGAAATGATTTAATTAGAAAGTAATCAAGAAGTGTCTACTGTTAATTGAAGGAATTATAAAAGATCTACATTTTTAATATATTTCTGAGGTAATAAAATTAGTTTACCATAATTATTTTTAAACCACCCTGATGAGGCATATTTGATGTGGGAGCAAAGGAATTGATACTTTTAAGAGTGGCACCCATGATTGAGAACATGATGGGATTACAAGATCTCATCCTTCTTGTCTGGGAAACACTAGTAATAATAATGATAACAGCTAATATTTATTGAGAACTTACCATCTGTCAAGAGAAAGTAATGCAGATCAGAAGCCATACTGTTTTATTCATCCATGTGTCTTCTGAGAACAGAAGAGCCCTCCAATGAATAATTTGAAATCATGTTGAATGAACACATTGAAGAATCACAAATGAGAGGCAGTGACAGGGCCACTGATATAGTTTGGCTCTGTGTCCCCAACCAAATCTCATCCCGAATTATAATCCCCATGTGTCCAGGGAGGGTCCTGTAATCCCCACATGTCGAGGAAGGGAGGTGATTGGATCATGAGGGTGGTTTCCCCCATGCTATTCTTGTGATAGTGAGTTCTCATGAGATCTGATGGTTTTATAAGGGGTTCTTCCCCCTTCACTCTTTTCTCTCTCCTGCTGCTTTGTGAAGAAGGTCCTTGCTTTCCCTTCACCTTCCACCATGATTGTTAAGTTTCCTGATATCTCCCCAGCCATGTGGAACTGTGAGTCAATTAAATCTCTTTCCTTTATAAATTACCCAGTCTCGGGTATTTCTTTACAGAAATGTGAAAATGGACTAATACAGTCACCAATCTCAGTTTTGGTAGTGTTGGTCTGCTTACTCACTTTTATCATTAGAAACCTCTTGTTGGCACATGCTGTTTTGGGGTGAGTAGACTTATTTCTATTTTCCCTGAGCTCCAGAGTATAATACACACTTAGAGTATAACACACATCTAGTTCAGTTCAAGTGGCAAAGATCTTGCCACAGGCTGTAGGATACAAATGTTCACTTTTTGTCTGCTGCTGTTTGTTTATCCTCATAGCATACAACTACTTGGTATTAATGGGCATTTGCAGGATGGAAGTAAATGAAATAGACCTTTAAAGGCAAGGCAGGGAAGGAGAAGAAATAAAGAGATGTTAACTTCAACTCCATGAAAGCAGGAGTGGTTCTGCTGAATACTACAAAGATAAAATCATTCAGTTTAATACTGTTGATGTGAAGTCAAAGAATTGAGATATGCGTTTAAGTATTTAACTGTACAATGCAATCATTTTTATGGGCACTGGGAAATTCACCTTTTCACTAAACACACCTGTCTCCTGCTGTCCCTCCCAGGCCCATCACTGTGGTATGCCTGCCTCGCCATCCACCTCCTTCAGCCACAGTGAATTACCAGAGACTTAATAGTTATCTGGGGCTTAATGACTCTTTGTGCATCTTGGACCATCAACCCTTCCTGGATTTTCATTAATCCCAGGGGCAATGGCTTAGACCATGGTCATTATTGCTTTAACAAACACTTCCAGGATACGATGAGAGTGACCTTCCATTTGTCTTCTATGGAAATTCATTCTGCAGGAATGACACTGTCAGCTTAAGAGACACAAGCTATTGTCTTGCAACCAAGAAAAAAAAAGGTATTACTGCTTTCTGTACTTATTATATGGAAAGACAAAAGCTAATTAATTGTTATAGTTCCTGTTTTCCTGGAAACAGAAAAATGTTATCTAACACTCTTTTAAAAAAATTGTTGTTAATACTGTGAGGAGATATTTGGCCTTTATACAGGTAAAAGCTTGTGGAAGGATGAGAGGGATATGGGAGGTAGACAGTGAGGAACTGATACCTGAAGAGTTTGTGTTGCAAAGAATGCAAAATTTAACTGACTAAACCGACAAACAAATAAATTGAATAACCAATATCTATTCATTTACAAATTCCTGTGTTTATCATTTATTTTTAACCTTAGGTTGGTAGACTCAACCTACAAAAGCTATTGATTCAGTCACTACAAAACAAAAACCAAATGAAAAGCTAAGCTTACAATTTATGTATAGCGGCATTAGGTAGCAGAATTTGCTTCAGTCATATACACTTGACGTTATTCATCAATTATCCAGATTACAATAAGAAACTTTATAGTACATTATTATTAAAGAATATATTGAAGCAGATTAATATGAATAAAACAAAATGGAGAGTACATTCAAATATGCTCTTTGAGAGTAACATTTAAGCATTGTACCTTACATCCAAGGTACAATGCATACTTTTGCACTACCTTCTAGTATTTACTTCTTAGCAGAAAATTCCAGCTCTCTTATTTAATTTCAGAATCCCAACATTTGGTTCTAGGCAAATGTTACTTTATTTGGAACCAAAAAATGTGAACACTCTACCAGAGTTATGTGTAAAGTTTATCTTCAATATATATGCTCTCATTTAATGTGGCCTAATTACTGGATATAAGGAATACACTTTTCACTGTTTCCCTCCTCCCTCTTTTCCAAATACCATTTTTCTCAATATTGCAGAAGCAGAATGGAGAGAATCTTATGAAACACTTCTGTGCCCAGTTTTCTATGGCCACTGCCATCACATGATCTAATGTGCAGTAGGGCAAGCCACATAATGTCTGTGGATGTCCCTGTCTTCAGGAAGTCTTGAAACATACAGAGGAGGCTATATTCTAGAATTGCTAAGGTCCTTGTGGTTTAAGGGTATATGATTCAAAAAAAGAAAGTATGTTTTCCCTTTTACCTTTGTGGAAGTAAACAATTTCCCCTATCCATTTTCTAACGTGTTAGATGGATATCACCATGATTTCTCCTTATGATGCTATAGTGCTTCAAAAACAATAGCTCACTCACACATTTAGTCTTTGATATGGAGTTTTCAGAAATCCCTTTCAGAAATGGTTTGTACATGCGTATCCCACATTAGTATAACGATCTATTTATGGGTCTGTTTTCTCTAATATAACTCAAAACACATTAGATCAAGGGACATAGTGTTTTGTATTTTGATTCCATGACAGTGTTTATGATCAGCAATGAATAAGGTTTCAGGGAGAACAGCATGTTTTTGTAACAAGTTTAGAGAGGCATGCAGAACCTGGAGTAACTATAGGCTTCATTGTTGACCTAACCTTTAAGAACGTTTTCCTTACGGGTTTTTCCATGAGGTCTGTGTAAAATGTTACTTAACAATAGTAATGTATTTATTAAGTAATTATATGTTTTCCCATATTAAATCATCACAGACCTACCTGACTACCATCAGAATTTGGATTCAGAATAAAACAATTAAATTTACTACTTAGTGTTCCTATAATTCCAACCCAAGGAAAAAATATTAGGCCAAATGATATCATCAAGAAAGTTCCTAGTTTTGATGTCAGTTTTTGAGATACTGAAAATAGCTTTTCAGTCTCATTTCAACTGAAAATACCCTGAAAGCCTATGTACCCAAGGTGGAGGTCTATCGTTTACCAGAGTGGGAAACTGAGGTTTGTAATTTACCAAAGGTAACAAGAGTAACCAATGGTAGTATCACATGTCTCCTTCTGTATTGCCTATCTTTGGTCCTAGAAAATTGGGAAGTCATCATAAACTCCTTGTGATCTCAGCTGTTCCTGAGAACTATTGGATTGTCCTCATATATGTCACCTGTCCTCAATAAACAAGGCTGCTATATTATTAGTTCAGTATTTCTTCTTGTTTTCCCCCAGACTGTTGTGCTTTTGATTGGTCTTCCTGACCATTAGTCTTCAAATCACCTCTGACCTCCCCTTGAAAATATGCAGCTTACCACTGTGTTCCCACAGCACCTTCTTTCATGATAGCAATGTTGCTCATTTTCTCTAATATTTCTCAAACAACATTAGATCAGGGAACACAGTGTTTTGTATTTTGATTCTGTTGTGGTGCTTATAATCAGCGATGAATAAATATACGTGGGCTCTGTGTCCATAAAAAATTAGGATGAGTAGGACTATTTAAATATTTGGCAGTTGGGAGAAGCCTGGACTTTCTAAACACTTTTCCAAATATGATCCTACAGGAGTATTCTTTGCATCTTGGTGAAGATAAGTTGAACAACAACAACAAGTCCTGCTTTCAATACTTGGGTATAAATTGATGGAAGCCATTTTTCAAAGAGGAAAGTTTCTTAAATGATACAGCTATATTGGGTTATTGAACAAAAAAATAGGGATTTGAGAGGAGGAGTACATTCGTGGTTTAAAGAGATAATTTTGAGGCACATGGTGGCTCACACCTGTAATCCCAGCACTCTGGGAGGCTGAGACAGGAGGATCACCAGAGCCCAGGAGTTTGAGACCAGTCTGGGCAACAAAGTGAGACCCTGTCTCTACAAAAATTACAAGACGTTTTAGCTGGTCATGGTGGTATGCAACTGTAGTCCCAGCTACTCAGGAGACTAAGGTGGGAGGATTGCTTGAGCCCAGGAGGTCAAGGCTGCAGTAAGCCATGATTGTGCCACTGCACTCCAGCCTGAGTGACAGAGTAAGACCCTGTCACACACAAAAAAATAAAAATAAATAAATAAATAATTTCAAGAATTGTAACTTCCATGCACATCCTGTGAGACCATACTTCAGGGGTGTAATTTTTGTTAGAACCCTGGATTGGAAGGACTGCTGGAGCACTGGAGGTGGTCTCTCTCACGTGGCTCCCCATTGTCTGTGTGTTAGCACACTGGACATGAGAAAAAAAAAGGTATTCCTCTGAGTTTCTTCCAGTTGCACCCTTTTTCAGTTAATGTGCCTTTTTATTCCCTTTATGTCAAATGTGCTTCTGACTTCTATGCCCAACATATAAGAATGTATGCTTATGCTTCCTTGTTTCCTAGAGATTTTTCTAATCTTTGAAGTCCCTATTGCCTGGTAGAATTAGGTAAATTCTTTGTCAAACATCTTCAAGTTTATCAAGGAAAGCTGTTGTGAAAAAAACATAATTTTCAACCTTTCTCAAAGAAATTGCTGAAATTATTCCCCTTTTGTCTAAGTCCAAAGTGAAATGATTGGTGTTTTAAAAGCAAAACATATTCAGCTGTCACTAAAGTGATGTGATGTAATCTTCCTGCTTTCAGAAAAATGTACAATATAAGACTCATCTTAAATACACTATGGCCATAATGGAGAAAATTTCTCCACATTTGAATTTTCCATGGAAAAGCATTTTGAACAAATTTGGGAAAATCCAACAGTTTTCTTTAAGGGGAGTAGGCTCAAGAAACGATATTTTAATAATGTAAATGGATTTAAAAATGACCACAAAACCAAGAGTCCTCAGTTTTGCAAACTGAAAGAGAATGCATCGGGTCAGTTGCAAAGGTATTGAGCTTCTTACTCCACCTTGATGTCTGTCTAAGATGGATTAGCCATTTGATAGCCACGTTCCTTCCTGCTGCTAAGACAGTGACATTGGCCAAATTAAAGGGGTCATTTCCCATATGAACATGGTGACTAATGTCATCAGAATCAGAATGACCAGTTTCACTATGGCATAAACCTAATTTACTAAATATGGGTAAGTTCTTATAAGCTACTTCATCTCTAGGCTGCCCAGAGGATAGGCAAATAAGCTGCTTGAATACAATTGAAGTTATAAACCATAGTGTGTCTTTTCCACCCTCTTGCCTCAAACATTATTCCTTCTATCTCACATCACCAATGCCCATTCTGCTCATGTAACCCAAATCAGTTAACATGGCCATTTACAACTGAGAAATTAAAATGTCTGGAGGAGCCTGGGTAGATGACTATCTCACTGAAGTTTCACAGATGCAGGAGTCCTGTTCATTTCAGGCAATGTGCACCCTCATGGTGCCTATTGCCTCTTGAATCGCTGAGTGAGCAGTTGTCCTGTGCCTATATCTATTTTAGGCCCAGGGAACTCTGTAGTTTTTCAAGGGCATAAATTTCATTAAAGTTTCAAGAAAGCCTTTGAAGGAAAATGGAATTATGCTTTTTCCTATGGAGAATGTAAGTGAGGCAGATTCATTAGGAAATGAATCTTCAGGACTTACTGAGTTTTCTTCAGTAGAGTGGAACTTTGTTGTGGTCCTATATGCCAGTCAGTGAAAGGATGGAGGAGCCGTGTTGTGTTTTCCTCAATGGGATAATCTGAGAATGAGTATTTCCAAAAATTATCTGTTTGTTTCTTTCTTACATATTTGTTTTCAGAGATTTGATCCACTGGTGTGTGAAGCTTGGCTTTATCCAAGAGATTATAACCTCAATTATGTAATTATAATAATGTCTTACATTTATCTAGATCAGGATTTTTAAACTCAGCATTATTGACATTTTGGACCAGATAATTTTGTATGAAGGAGGGCTTTCCTGAGCATTGTAGGATGTTTAGCAGCATCCTTCACATCTACTCACTAGATCTAGTGATGCCAGCACACTGTGATAACAATCAAAAATATGTCTCCAGATATTGCCAAATGTTCCCTGGCAGGCAAGGGTAGAAGGAGTAGGGGAAAAATGGACTCCCACTGAGAACTAGTGATGTAGATCTTTTAACTTTCCAAAGTACTTTCATGTCACATTGGATTCTTACAACAAGACTGTGAGGACAAGTATTGTTATCCCCACTGGATAGGGAAAGGAGAAATGTAGATCCCCAGAGCTTTAGGCCCAGGGCTTCATAAAACCACTGTGTTGTTAGTACTTGGGGTGTAATCTTTTCTCTGTATATATGTACTGAATGGAATGTCAAGTTACTATACTTAGTGACAGCATTCAAATGTGAGCCTGGAAAGGTAGAAAGAAAAACAGGGATGTGAATATACCCATATTGAAATAAGTTTTTCTTCTGCCCAAGACTTGACGGTATTCTACTTGTGTCACCAGGTGTTCCACAGAAAAGAGAAATGTTATGTACTAATTCTTGATCATGTATCATGTGCCTCCAGGCAAGTAACTTGTATAATTGCTTTTATTATTTTTGAGAAGTTAAACACATTAAAAAAAACAGTAATAATATGACAGTGTCCCTGCCACTCTGAACACTGAATATTAACAATTTATACTTTTGTTTTATAATTTTTGAATTAAAAACATACACAGAAACGAATGCATAGGGTAGAAGTCTTTTTGCTCCCCTCCCAGATCTGTTCTCTCTTCCAGATGTCACCTACTATTATGAATTTGATGTGTATCCTCAGGTCCAGGTTTTATTTTACTACAGAAACATATATTCCTTTACCACATAAATATATCTATATATAAATATGCATCCACAAACAGTACATATTATAGTAGCTATGTGTGCATTATTTTAAATTTGAAACATGCAATCTATATTATACTTATTTTATAACATTTTTAACTTATGATTGTGAGATTGTCTACCTACCTACATACCTATATATCTATCAATCATGTATCTACTTTGTTCATTTCATTTCATAACATTCAAATGCAGGACTACACCACAATTCATGGATTTACCTATTAATGATCATTCCTCATGATACAACTTTTTTTTTTTTTTTGAGATGGCGTTTCGCTCCTTACCCAGGCTGGAGTGCAATGGTGTGATCTTGGCCCACCACAGCCTCTGCCTCCTAGGTTCAAGCGATTCTCCTGCCTCAGCCTCCCGAGTTAATTTTTGTCTTTTTAGTAGAGATGGGGTTTCTCCATGTTGGTCAGGCTGGTCTCAAACTCCCAATCTCAGGTGATCCACCTGCCTTGGCCTCCCAAAGTGCTGGGATTACAGGCGTGAGCCACTGTGTCCAGCCTAATTTTTTAGTACTTTAAGCAATGCTGCAATATGCATCTCTGGGCATACTTCATGGGGCACATGTATAGAATTTTTCCAAGGACATGTTTAAAATTATATTTGGTATATGACCTGATGACATGATGTAGAAAATAATAGCCGGGCGCGGTGGCTCGAGCCTGTAATCCCAGCACTTTGGGAGGCCGAGATGGGCGGATCACGAGAGACTATCCTGGCTAACACGGTGAAACCCTGTCTCTACTAAAAAAACAAAAAACAACAACAACAAAAAAAACTAGCCGGGCGAGGTGGCGGGCACCTGTAGTCCCAGCTACTGGGGAGGCTGAGGCAGGAGAATGGCGTAAAACCCGGGAGGCGGAGCTTGCAGTGAGCTGAGATCCCGCCACTGCACTCCAGCCTGGGCGACAGAGCGAGACTCCGTCTCAGAAAAAAAAAAAAAAAAAAGAAAATAATTGGGGCAGAAACATGTGACAGTGAGGAAAGAAAAGTCATACATCTTAGGGAGAAATCTTGGGATACAGAGAAATGTAAGAGGGACAGGGTTACAAAATGTCCAACGAGGGAAGAATAATACTGCAAAGTCTTTGAAAATTGAACTGACATTAGAATCACAATTCATAGAAGGAAGATTAGAACTTCTCACCTAACCAGGCTGGCTGACTCCTGAAACAAGAAATAAAATGTCATTGTAACTAACTGGGTTTTATAGTACAAATGCAAAGCTTGGTTCAATATTTAAAAATTAATGTAGTTTGCATTTTAGCAGCCTAAAGAAACACTTTATTGATATGATTGATGCAGAACAAGCATATCCATTTTGATAAAAATTCTGAGCACACAAGAATCAGAACTTTCTCACCTTGATAAAGTGACTTTACAAAAATTCTACAGATAACATTATCCTTAATGATGACTGAATTATTTTAAGATTGGGAACAAGCAAGCATGTCTATTTTCACTAGTTACAAGCAACAGTGTGCTGAAATTTCTAGCCAGTGCAAAGGAAAAAAAGAGGGAGGGAGAAAGAGAGGGAGAGAGCAGGAAAGAGAGAGCAAGAGAAAGAGAGAGAGAGAACATAATTTGCAAAGGAGGAAATGAAATGGCCCTTATTTACACATGACATCATTGCTCCTGTAGAAAATTTCCCCAAAAAAGTCTCCAAAAAGCTCTGAAACGTTAAAGGTAAGTTTTTTTTTTTGAGACAGAGTCTCGCTCTGCCACTAGGCTGGAGTGCAATGGTGTGATCTCAGCGCACTGCAACCTCCACCTCCTAGGTTCAAGCAATTCTCCTGCCTCAGCCTCCCAAGTAGCTGGGGTTACAGGCGCCCACCACCATGCCCTGCTAATTTTTGTATTTTTAGTAGAGACAGGGTTTCACCATGTTGGCCAGGCTGGTCTTGAATGCCTGACCTTGTGATTCACCTGCCTCGGCCTCCCAAAGTGCTGGGATTACAGGCATGAACCACTGTGCCTGGCCCAAAGGTAAATTTATGAAGTTTACACAATACAGGGTCAAAACACAAAAGTACATTATATTTTTTTATACTAGGAATGTATGACTGAATATTTAAATTTTTAAAACATCATTTAAAGTCATTCAATAAAGAAAATTCATAGACTAAATCTAATAAAATTTGTACAGGCTCTATATGCTGACAACTGGAAAATGCTGATAAAGTGTACCAAAAAAGCCCTCATTGAATGGAAAAGTCTGTCTTGCTCATGGGCTAGAAGACTCAAAATTGTTAAGATATTAATTATGCCTAATTCCAATAAAAATCGTATGATTTTTAAAATGTATATTGACAATACAATTCTAAAATATATAGGGAAAAGAAATGGAACTAAAATAGCTAAAACAATTTGAAAGAGAGTAGTACTTGTAAATAGAACTTGTGAAAGAGAATAGGATTTAAATTATACCAACTTATTTTAAGACTTAATATAAAGGTCTAGTAATTAAAGTACTATGGTACTGGTGACAGAATAAACATGTAGATCAATAGTAAAGACTAGAAAATTTAAAATTAAACACATAAAAATATAACTGTTTGATCTTCCACAAAGGTGCAAAATAAATTCAATAGAGAAATTGTGGTCTTTTCAATAAGTGGTATTGGAATATTGGACATCCATATTCAAAAATATGTGCATTGATTTAAATCTCACACCTTATATAAAAGTTGACTCAAAATGAATTATAGATGTAATTGTAAATGTATAAAGCTATCAGAAAATTATAGGAGAAAAACATTAAAATGAATAAATTGTTGATACATGCCACAACTTGGATGCATCTCAAACACATCATGCTCAATGAAAGAAGTGAATCACTGAGATTCCATTTATATGATGTTCTAAAAAACAAAACATATGGCAGAAAACAGAACAATTGTTGCCAGGAGCTAGGTATTGAGAGAGGGTTTGACTAATAAAGGACAGCATTAGGGAGATATTTGGGCTGTTATGAACATTTAGTATGATGACAGTTTTGTTTACACAAATATATACACATCTTGTAATTCATGGAACTATACACCAAAATAAAAAAAGGTTAATAAAATATTTACTCTATGGAAATTATAGGCATAGTTCGGAGATATTGCAAGTTGAATTCTAGACCACTGCAATAAAGTGAGTATCAAAACGAAGCAAGTCATCTGAATTTTGTAGTTTCCCAGTGCAAATAAGTTATGTTTATGCTATACTGTAGTCTATTAAGCGTACCATAGTATTATGTCTAAATGCACATAAAATTCAGTTTTTAATGCTTTATTTGGGGGGTTTGTGTCTATACTTATGAGAGAAGTCTACAGCTTAATTATTTCTAAGTGTCCTTGTTCAACTTTTGTGTCAAAGTTATGCTAGTATAATATTTTAAAACTGGTGTTTTATCCCCTTCTTTGAGATAATCGTGTAATAAATAGATTATCTCTTTCTTACCATCTGCATATTATTTTAGTAGAATACTTTTCTAATTTTATAGTATCTTTTCATTGTTATAAAGTTTAAGTATTATTTTCATAGTTAAAATCATATTTGCATTTTATTTTATGTACCCTTTGTTGTTCCAAATGTTTTATAAGATTGGTCTATTGCTTTTATCTTATATATCTATTCATGGAGTCCCTTATTAATTACTAATGTTTATTTTGCCTTTTCTATCTTTAATTTTATACATTGAAGTTAGAAGTTTATTTTCTTATTAAGTTTTCAAAGCAACACCATTTTTTATTTTGTTGATTCTCTGTATTGCTTCTTTGTGATTTTCTTTTTAATTATAAACATTATAAAGTACAACTAGTTGATTAATTAATTTCTGATTTTATCATTGTTATTCCCTTCTACTTTTTAGGTTTATTCTTTTCCTTATCAGAGAAACTTAATTCATTTATTTTTTAATCATTATAATTTTAAATACTTTTACAGCTAAATGTAACTTTTTAAAATGTAATTTCCATTGTGATTTCTTTCTTAACTCACAAGTTATTTAGCAACCATTAAAACAAACAATTCAAACTTTTTTTTTATTGCTTTCTTCCTGATAATTTTTAATTTAATGGCAGTTTGGTCAGTGATCATGCCCTTCATAAGGTTGAGTGTTTGAAATTGTTTGATGCTTGCTTTCTGATTTCATTTATATATAGTGAATTAAAAATATTTTGTATGTCCATTAAAATAATATATAATCTTTATTTTCAAAGCAGAAATCGACAAAAGCCCATCAGATAGGTATATTTAGTTTGTTGTTAAAAACTTCCATATTGGTAGAGATTTATTGTCATTTTAATGTATCAGTCCCTGACAGATCTGTTTTAAAATTTCCTCTATAATTATATATTAGTCATTTGTTCTCAAAATTCTGTCAGTTTTAGCATGACATATTTCTTCATTGAACAACCCTCCCTTCCAACTTATTAATTTAAAATTATTTTTAGGTTTTAAAGTAAATGTTACATTTATTTACATTCCACAGCTAATTAAATTTACTCATTTGTAAAATCCATTTCGGTGCTCATCATCGTGAGTCTTACCTCTAAGCACACGTACTTCTTGCTGAAGTGAATACCTTAATAATTTCTATGATGAAAGTCTATGGGTAATAAACTCATTTAGTATTTATATAACCAAAACAGACTTTCCAAGAAAATAGAAGAGAATTGTCTACAGCAATCTGTTCACTTCTTCTCCTCTTCAAATCTCTTGATTTCCTCCAACTAGTCAGACTTTTGTTTCTATCATTTTCCCGAATCGTCTCTTGGTAAGGCCAGTAATCACTTCCGCTGTCAAATCCAAGTGGTATGTTTTTGTCTTATGTACATGTCTGTGTGTGTACAGATATGCATATATACATACATTGCTCCATATTCTAACTTTCTTTTAAAAGTTTCTTTTAAATCTGAGGACTAATTGTTTTATTACATTTTGAATATTTCTTAGATAGCATCTTCTCAAATTTCTCCACCCTTCCCATGTTTTCTCATCCTATTTTCTAGGCTCTCAACTACTTTTTCCACAATTAAAAAAAAAAAAAAACTGTTTCTTGGAGTTATCTTCAAATTTATGAATTCCAACTCACTAATATCCAGGGTGGAGCAAAACTAAATTTTGTTTTCAAGATTTTGATATTTTCTTTTAAATAATCTCTGCTTTTGCTTCTCTCATGCATAATTTTGTTTCATAATTTCTTGTTTTTTTTACGAGGTGTTATAGCTTTGTGTATCTTTTGGGCATCATAAACATTTAGTTCAAAGCCTTTGTAAGACATTTTATAAAACAAACTTCACCTGTTATGTTACTTTACCTGAATCTATGTTACAATTACTTAAAATTACAAATGTTGGCCAGGCATGGTGGCTCACGCCTGTAATCCCAGCACTTTGGGAGGCCGAGGTGGATGGATCACCTAAGGTCAGGAGTTCGAGACCAGCCTAACTAATATGGTGAAACCCTGTCTCTACTAAAAATAGAAAAATTAGCCAGGCATGGTGGTGGTCACCTGTAGGCCCAGCTAGTCAGGAGGCTGAGGCAGGAGAATCACTTGAACCTGGGAGGCGAAGGTTGCAATGACCTAAGATCGCACCATTGCCCTCCAGGCTGGATGACAGAGTGAGACTCAGTCTCAAAAAAAAAAAAAAAGAAAAAGAAAAAGAAAAAAATTACAAATATTTTTTATTAAGAACTTTGGAGGAGTCTAGGGTACTGCTGAGAATCCTAGAGTTAGAGCAGAACTTTCAACACAACATTTGTTAAAGGTTGCAGCCTACCTGACCAAGTTTAAGGGATAGCCTCCACTTTAAATATTGACTTCTGTGTTGATGGCACGTAGAGAACTCTTTGAGTCATAGCTAAGGTCTGGAACAAGGAGGCCTAAAACAGTGATGCTGTCCTAATAAGACATCAGGTTTAGGTGGGGATCTCTGCCAGATATGAGGAAATCAGGGAAAAGGCAGCACTTTAAATTTCTTTCCCCAAAACTACAGAAAGGGATAAAAACATGTATTGGTTCACAGGTAGTATTATGGGTTGAACTGCATCCCCACAAAAAGTATGCTGAAGTCCTAATCTCCAGTACCTTAATTAAATGTAACCTTGTCTGGAAACAGGGTCTTTGCAGATGTAATCAATTTAAGATGATATCCCACTGGATTATCACCCATCCTAATCCAAAGATTGGTATCCAAGGATGCCAGTGACTAGTATCTTTATAAGGGAGAGGAGAGGCAGATTTAGACACAGAGAAGACAGACAGGGAAGAAGGCTACATGAGGATGGAGTCAGAGATTGAAGTGATACCACATCAAAAAATACCAGACATTACTGGCAACAACCAACAGAAATTAGGAACAGGCAAGGAAATATTTTTCCCTGGATTCTTCAGAGGGAACACAACCATGCCTGCACCTTGATCAGGACTTCTGGCCTCCACAACTGTGAAAGAATATAGTTTTTCTACTTTAAGCCACTAGTTTGTGGCAATTTGTCATGGCAGCCCTAGGAAAATAATACAGGTGGTCTTCCTCTCCCTCCTAGAGCCTAAGACCTTTATCATTAAGGTCTATCTTTGCTCAGCTGCAAAGCGACCTCTGTTGGAGAGGTCCCTGGAATCAGTTGCCTAGTCTTTAGTCTGGAGAGACGTGTGCTTGGGAGTATCTCTGAATTCTTCACATAATCAGGCCTCAGGGAGTTCCTCCAAGAAAGGTGGGGAGGGTAAAAGGTTAAAGAAGGGAGAGAGTTGGCAGACACGAATCTACACCTTGATATACCATATTACAATTCTTATAGATTTATAATGTGTTTTGTAAATACTATCTCTTTGATATATAATATATACATA
>NW_016811396.1:2442934-2457059 GCF_001698545.2 Rhinopithecus bieti | reverse complement strand
TCAGTTGCCTAGTCTTTAGTCTGGAGAGACGTGTGCTTGGGAGTATCTCTGAATTCTTCACATAATCAGGCCTCAGGGAGTTCCTCCAAGAAAGGTGGGGAGGGTAAAAGGTTAAAGAAGGGAGAGAGTTGGCAGACACGAATCTACACCTTGATATACCATATTACAATTCTTATAGATTTATAATGTGTTTTTGTAAATACTATCTCTTTGATATATAATATATACATATAATTATAAATATATATTTATAGCAATATTTTTATATATACATATATTTTATATATGTATATACATATATACATATATTTTATATATGTATATACATATATACACATATTTTATATATGTATATACATATATACACACATATATACATACATTTAATATATATGTATATACTTATATATACATATATTCTCTCTCTTCTCCTTCTTCATTCCTACCTGTTTACTGATTTCTCTGGGTTGTCCTCACCCAGTTGTCAAGGTCTTTCATGATTGGTAGTTCCTACCCTTCTCTCCATAGTTATTTTGAGGTTGTTGCAGATTCAGTTGGCTAGCCAGTGGGTATCTCGTTTCTGTTACTGGTTGAAAGGCTGTTTCTGTTCCTGCACTTATTTTGGCTTGAAGATTGCTTTAGCCATGATCCAGACAGCAATTATAAGCTACTTTTTTTTTGGCCTTAATTCTCAAGCAAGCACATTCCACCACAGCTTTAGCGAAGCTGGCTAAAGTTGTTGTTTAGCCAACAAAACTGTTGGTTGTTGCCAGGCCCGTGTTTTGAGTGGGGCACCCCTACTCCCCTTTTGTCTAGTGACTTTGAAAACCATATAGCCCTTCTCTGCCTGACGGGAAAGCACAAACCTTTGGTTTCAGCTTACTCATAACTACTTGTATTCTGTTCCATTTCTTGCCCCAACAGATGTTTTTATTGCATTTGTCCTCAGCTAAATCTTTTTAGTTTTCTTCTTGAGCACACAGATGATCAAAATACTGCTCCATCTTCACCACAAGTCTCTGATACCTTCTCTCAACTCATTATATTTTTCAGGATCACACTTTTTAGTTTTTTAACATTTTGTTTTATATTTCATAGCTGAATCAAATTCCAATTAAAAAACTTAATCTGCAAGACAGTAAATATTTTGAAAAATTTTTAGGCTTGCCTTGTAGTCTTTTATATGGCCAGTTTTATAAATTTACAATATACCCTTGCAAATAATTAATATTATTATTTTGTT
The DNA here is from genome assembly GCF_001698545.2 of Rhinopithecus bieti. Lineage (NCBI taxonomy): Eukaryota > Metazoa > Chordata > Mammalia > Primates > Cercopithecidae > Rhinopithecus > Rhinopithecus bieti. The sequence goes on along the minus strand of NW_016811396.1, from coordinate 2,455,816 downwards.
GAAATTGGAGTTGATAAAGTTTGTTATTCTGTTATACAAATTGTCTTTAATCTTAGTGATTTTTTGGTCTGTTGGAAATTTTAGTTTCTAAAAAAGTTGTAGTAAAATTTCCTACACTGATTTTAGAGTGATTTATTTCTAATTTTATCTGATTTGCTTTATATATTTCAAGAAAATGTAGCTAGGTACAGATAAGTTCATGATCATATCTTGTGTGTAATTTATTTTACATTTAAATACTTCTTGAGTCTATCAGTGCTCTTTGCCCTAATTGTACTTAGTCTGATATTAGTATCACTAGAATTGTGTTTATATTGAACTGTATGCATGTTAGTTATGTCTCTATCCTTTTATATTCAACTTTTTATACCATTTTATAAAAGATTATCTTATAAAGACAGCATGTGGATGGATTATGTATCTCTTAAAAATTTACTTTAAAGGTCTTTTATGGTTACATTTAATCCATTTACATTTAATATCACCATTAAATATTTGAACTTATTTTTTGCCATCTTATTTTGTGTTTTCAGTTTACTATGTTTCCTTCTGTATTTTTTTAATCTGCCATTCTGATTTATATTAGATTGGACATGATTTCTTTCTCTCCCCCTTTTTCTCAACTGAAATAGGAAAGTGTACATTACATTTCTATTGTTTTAATAGCTTCATGTAATTTGTCTAGTTACTTAAAAATAATTGAGTTAATCAATGCCTTTACTCTTACACAAAAAAGTACAAGGATCTTAGAATCTTTGAAATTCATTTGTTTTCCACTTTTCATTGTCCTGTATTTCCTGCCTTATTTTAAAAACCTCAATTTAGTTTCTAAATTATTTTCCATCAATACTTTTATTGCACGAATATGCTTAGTTTATGAAGTGCTTACTATTTTTCTTGCATGCCACTCCTGTCAAGATGTAGAGGATATACTATTTTCAAAACATTCGCTGTCTTTCCTGTCATAGAATCATGCTTTCCTCCCTCCTGGATGCCAGACTTGATTTGGCCAATGAAATGTGAGCAAATCTAAGTGGGCCACTGCTGAGCTGAAGGTTTAGGAGACGTTGCTACGAGGGCAATGGGATTGCTAAGTGAAGAGGATTTGGGATGGGGCTCTAGTGACCCCTGGCCAACATGGGGTGTGATCCACTGAGAGCTGTTTGGTGGTTTGTTGATTTGGGATAACATAACCTCTCCTGAACCTCTTCCTCCTACTGATATACAATTGTCTGTCCTTTAAGAGCTTTCTCACTGAGAGTTTGCTTATAATAAAATCTTGTAGTTATTGGCAGAAAAAAAAATTACTCCCTCTTTTCTTAAAGGTTTGAAGTTCAATAGTCAATCAAGTTGAAACTTGATTGCTAAGCAATCCCACTGATGCCGGTTATGGCTGGGTTAAAGGTAGGTTTGTGTGTTCAGGGCACAGCATGATATAGGGGCCAGGCTGTGACCTCCACGGCTCACAAAACTTGTAGGTCCTTTCATTTTTTTTCTCTCGTTTTTAAAGAAACTTCAAAAAACTTCCCTGACAGTCAAAAGAATATTTTTCTTTTCTTTTTTTATTCTCTTTTTATTTTATTTTATTTTTTTATAGATTCAGGGAGTACATGTGCAGGGTTGTTACATGGGTGTATTAGTAATGCTAGGGCTTGAACTTCAAGTGAACTCATACCCAGATAGTGAATACCCAACAGGTAGTTTTTCAGTCTTCACTTCCCTCCCACCTTCCACTCTTTTAGAGTCCCCAGTGTCTATTATTTCCATCTTTATGTCCGTGTGTAGTCGTTGTTTAGCTACCACTAATACGTGAGGACATGTGGTATTTTATTTTCTGTTTCGGAGCTATTTAACTTATGATAATGGCCTCCAGCTCCATTCATATTGCTACAAAAGGCATGATTTCATTCTTTACTGTGACTCTGCAGTATTCCTGGTGTATATATACACCAGATTTTCTTTATCCAATTCACCATTGATGGACACAGGTTGATTCCATGACACTGCTGCATTAGTCTATTCTCACTCTGCTATAAAGATACTTCCTGAAGGCCGGGCATGGTGGCTCACGCCTGTAATCCCAGCACTTTGGGAGGCTGAGGTGGGAGGATCACAAGGTCAGGAGATCGAGACCATCCTGGCTAACACGGTGAAACCCCGTCTCTACTAAAAATACAAAAAGAAATTAGCGTGGCAGGCACCTGTAGTCCCAGCTGCTTGGGAGGCTGAGGCAGGAGAATGGCCTTAATCCGGGAGGCAGAGCTTGCGGAGAGCTGAGATCGTGCCACTGCGCTCCAGTCTGGGCGACAGAGCAAGACTCCATCTCAAAAAAAAAAAAAAAAAAAAAAAAAGATACTTCCTGAGACTGGATAATTTATAAAGGAAAGAGGCTTTATTGACCCAGGTCTGCGTGGCTGGGGAGGCCTCAGGAAACTTACAATCATGGCGGAAGGCAAAGGGGAAACACCTTCTTTACAAGGCAGCAGGAGAAAGAGAAGGGGGAAGTGGCAGACACTTACCAAACAACCAGATCTCATGAGAACTCACTCACTATCAGGAGAACAGCATAGGGAAAACAGCCCCCATGATCTAATCACCTCCCACCAGGTCCCTCCCTGGGCACGGTGGCAGGGGGAGGGAGGGGATTACAGTTCGAATTATAATTTGAGATGAGATTTGGATGGGGACATAGCCAAACTATATTAATTGCTATTGTGAAAAGTGCTCCAATAAATATATGAGTGCAGGTGTCTTCTGATAAAATGATTAAAAGAACTTTTTTCTTTGAGCTTTTTAAAATTTGTCAACACAATGTTCCGTCATACCTAAATATTTTAGCATGTATTTCTTCAAAATTAGAATATTTTGCTACATAACTGTACAACTATCAAAATCAGAAAAATAACATTAATGCATCATTTCAGCTAATCATCATACCCCTTCTCATTTCAAAAAGTATCGTTATGCTATCATTGATAGCCAAAGGATTAGTTCAGAATCATGTGTATTTAGTTGTCATGTCTGTTTAGTCTCCTTCAAACTGGGTGAGTTCTGCAGTTATTTTCTTGACTTTCATTATCTTGGCACTTCGGAAGATTACGGCCAGCTATTTTGAAGCATGTCCCTCCATTTGGGCTTGTCTGGTGTTTCCTCATCATTAGATCTAAGTTTTATACCTTTGGTGGGAATGTCACAGAAGCAATACTGCTTTCTACTCATTGCATCTTCTCCGGTGGCACAATTTTGATTCATGCCATCGCTGGAAATGTCTTTAATCATTTGACTGGCATCTGCCCAACTTCTCTACGATAAAGTTTTTCTTTTTTGTAATTATTAATATGCTGTGTGAAATTACTCTTTATTTAAATTGAAATATAATAATTGTATGTATTGACAGTCTACAACATGGTGTTTTGATATGTGTATGCATTGTGGAATGGCTAAATCAAACTAATTAGCATATGCATTACCTCATCTACTTATCAGGTTTTTGGTGTGTGTGTGTGGTAAGAACACTTAAAATTTTACTCCCTTAGCAATTTTTAAGCATAACATACATTTTTAATCATCTATAGACACCATGTTGTACAATAGATCTCTTAAATTTATTTCTCCTGTCTAACTGAAACTCTGTGTCCTTTGACAAACCTCTCCTCAATTCCTCTCCCCTTACCCTCCTACTCCCCTGTAACCAGCATTCTATGCTCTGCTTCTATGAATTCGACTTTTTTGGAGTCTACCTATAGGTGAGATCATGTAGTATTTGCCTTTCTATGCCGATTTTATTTCACTTAATATAATGTCCTCCAGTTTCATTCATGTCATTGCAAGTGACAATTTCTTCTTTTTAAATGCTGGATAGTATTCAATTGTGTGTGTGTGTATATATATATATGTATGTATATATATGGTGTCTGTACACTTGTGTGTATATATAGTGTGTGTGTATATATATATACACACACACTTGTATGTGTATATATATCACATGTGTATATGCATATACCAATTGTGTGTGTACATATATATATATATATACACACACACACCATTTTTTCTATTCATTCCTTCATTGATGGACATGTAAGAGTTATTTTGAGACTAAAAATATTTCTCCATGGCCCAGTGCTGTGGCTCATGCCTGTAATCTCGACATTTTGGGAGGATAAGATGGGAGGATTGCTTGAGCCCAGGAGTTCAAGGTTGTAGTGAGCCACATTTGTGCCATTGCACTCCAGGCTGGGTGGTAGAGTGAGATCCTGTCTCCCACATCTTCAAAAGGAAGAGAAAAAAAAAAAAAAAAAGAAAAGTAAAGTAAAGAAAGAAAACAAAACAAAAGAAAAATATTTCTCCAATGTTCAATTAATTCAGTCATATTTTTATATTCATGTCATCTTAATTTTATTTAAATGAGTTATAATCAGATGCTATCATTACTTATTCTGAAATTATCCCAGATTTGGCCAGTGGATGACCCTTGGAAATTGGACGGTTTTCTTTAGCATATCCTTATCATTCTTTAAAGTACAAGATGTTTCAATCTCATGTTCTACTATCTCAGCCCTGGAATCAGCCAGTTCTACAAGGAGCACTGGTTCATTTTAGTGGGCAATGGCATTTAGAAAACAAGGTACGTTCATTGCTTTGGGGATGCCACTTCTCTCAGGTCCTTCAAGTGGACAAAGCTAAGGAATATGTATGTATATGGAGGAGAGGACGGTGGGTATGTGCACACATTTAAATCTCTCTCTCTCTTTCTCATTTCTATTTGTCAGTTGTCATCATCTTGAAAACCCTGGATTTATATTGATATATCTAATTCCAATACAGCACTCCAGGCTTCATTCTTATTTATCCTCTTTCCGTATTTGTAATTATCTTTGCTGAGAGTGAGAAACTTTGCACCTTTTGTTTTCAATATACTTCTTTAGTCGATGACGACTTTTGTATATACTCTGTCTTCTATGACCACTAATAGCTGTTGTTGCTAAGTTTCTGGTCAATCCAATTGGCATTCCTCTATACGTAGTACTTTTTAATAGACTTATTTTTTTAGAATAGTTTTGGATTGACAAAAAGTGGGGAATATAGTACAGAGAGTTCCAAATACCCTTCACCCACATTCTCCTTTTATTAACATCTTAGATTAGTATGGAACATTCGTTATAATGAATGAACCAATATTGATACATTTTTAGTGATTAAAGTTCATAGTCTATTTAGATTTCTGTGGATTTTACTTAACGTCCCTTTTCTGTTCCAAGGTCTCATCCATAATAACACAGTCAATTTAGTCATCATGTTTCTTTAAGCTCCTCTTGACTATGACAGTTTTTCAGACTTCCCTTGTTTTTGGATGATCTTGACAGTTTTGAGGAGTACTGGTCAGATATTCTGTAAGATGTCTTACTACTGAAAATTTTCTAATTTTTTCTCATGCTAGAGTTGGGCATATGGGTTTTGGGGAGAAAAATCACAGAGGTAAAGTGCCATTTTCATCATATCATATCAAGGTTGTACACTCTCAACATGATTTCTGACTGTTGATGTTGACCTCAATCACCTGGCTGAGGTTTTTTCAGATGTATCGTAAAGTTACGCTTTTTTTGCCACCTTTCAATATTGTACTCACTGGAAGGAAGTCACTGTGTGCAGCTCACGTCTAAAGAATAGGGAGTCATGCTCTGTTTCCTTGAGGGTGGGACATAAATTACTAGGAAGTCCTCTGCACTAGAGATTTGTCTCTTCTCTTTCTTATATTAATGTATCTAATTATTTATATTAGTATTCATAATAAACATGAATTAATATTTACACTTTGGGTTATAATTCTCTACTACTTTATTTATTTTGTTTTCTCAAATTGTTCCAGTTTTGATCACTGGGAACTCTTTCTGTTGACTTCTGAGCTTCTTTGCCATATCCTCATCATTTTTCCCCCTTACATTCTAACATTACAAGATGTTTCGGGCTCATCTTGTACACTTTCTGCTCCAATTCTAGAATCATCCATTTCTCAAAGAAGACTTTCTTATGAGATAAAGGCATTAGAGACCAAGATTTAGACACTAGTAGCTTGCTGCTTGTTTCATGTATGCTGTCTGAACTGACAGCAAAGAAATGTATGTGTGTATGCCAATCCTGTATATACAGATATCAACAAATATTTCTTTATGTGACCAAAAATATTTCTTTATGTGACCATCTGTATCAAAATTAAGCTAAACATGTACTGTGTTTCCAACTCTAATTCATTACTGCATGGATCATTCTACTGTCCCCTTGCTTATCTGTAAAATCCCACTCCAACAATGAGAATTTTAATTCTGGTAATTTTTAAGATTTCCTTTTTGGTCTCTGATACTCCATTATTTTATTACACTGGAACTTGGTATTGATTTAATCTACTATATTTAAAACTCAATGTGCTCTTTCAAATGAAAGATGCCTCTTTATTAAATTATGTAACTGTCTCAGATATTATATCTTCAAGTACTACTGCCCCCCAAAATTTCTAAATTTACTTCTGAAACTCCTATTAGATATAGATGGACCTTTTCATTCCATCCTTCACCTCTCTTTTGTTTCATATTTCCCATCTCTTTCTATTTTAACACTGCATTCAGATGAATTATCACTCTATGTTGAGTTTAACAGTTTGACTCTGTTTCGTATATATATATATATATATATTACACAAACACCACTCAAAAAACATATAAAACACTTCCAGTACCACATACGGCTCCTTCAAGTCTCTTCTTAGTCAATATCTCCCAAAAGGGTCCTCTATAGCTATAGAATACTTTTGCCTATTTTTGGAATTCCATATATAGAACCTTGAGTTTATATCACTTTTGCCTGGCTTCTTCTTTAGCATGTTTTTGTTTGTTTTTAGATAAATTTAGACTTACAGAATTGTTGCAAGAATAGCAAAGAAAGTTCTCATATACTCTTCACTCAGTTTTTTTTCTGTGCCAACAGTTTCTATAACCCTGATATATTTATCAAAGTTTAAAAAATTAACTTGTACTAATAACTAAAATACCAAATTTGCTTGAATTTAATGTTTTCCACTAATGCCTTTTGGCTGTTACAGGACCAAAACTAAGATCAGCATTACATTTAGTTGTCATGTCTCCACAGTCTCCTTCTATCTATTACAGTTCCTCAGTCCTTCCTCATCTGTCATAACTTCAACACTTTTGAAGCCAGCTAGTTATTTTGTAGAATTTCCCTTAGATTACATTTGCCAGATATTTTCTCATGATTAGATTGAGGTTATGCATTATTGTCTGTGGCAGACAGACTCTAAGGTAGCACCCATGATCCCTGCGTTTTGGTGTTCTTGCTTTGTATAATTACTTACTCGAGTATGGGTAAGACCAGTAGCTTGCTCCTAGCCAACAGACTGTGGCAAAGGTGATAGGATGTAACTCCTTTGAGTATGTTACATGACATAAAACTCCATCTTGCTAGCAGACTCAGTCTTTCTCCCTTGCTGGCTTTGAAGACTCAAGCTGCCATGTTGTGAGAGGACCTATGACGAGTGCTATGTGAAGAGAAACTGCATGCAGCCTCTAGTTGAGAGTGTCCTCTGGCCAACAGCCCACGAGAAGCTGGGAACTTCAGTCTTAGAGCTGCAAGGTAATGGATTTTTTCAACTGGAGTGAGCTTAAAAGTAGATCCATTACCAGTTGAAGCTCTCTATGAAAATCAATTTTTGGCCAGTACCTTGATTACAGCTTTGCAGAGAACCCAGTTAAAATACAATAAGACCTCTGATTCAATAATCTGTGAGATAATATATACTGTTTTAAGCCACTAAGACTGGGAAATTTTTTTATACACAAAGAAAACAAATACAATGCAGCAGACTTGTTGTTCCCTTCTGCAGTGTTGCAGTGTGTCATATCAGGGGGGTGTCTGGCTTCTTTGGATCAATATAATGTCTGTAAAATTTAGGTCATGCTGTGAGGCAGTTAGCTTTTTAAAATTTCATTGCTATATAGTATTTTATTGTGTAGATGTACCACAATTTCTCTATCCATTTTACTGTTAATTAATATTTTGGTTGTTCCCAGTTTGACAACCATGAATAAAGCTGTGATGAACTTTCTATATATCTTAGACATAAACATTCATTTTAATTGGGTATATATATCCATTAGTTGGATTGCTGGGTCATAAGTTATTAATGTGTTTAGCTTTAATGGATACTGCCAACACATTTTTATAAGTGGTTATAATGATTTGCAGTTAAATCCATCAACAAATAAGAATTCTAGTTCTTTACATCCTTGCTAACCCGTCGTATTGAGAGCCTTTATAATTTTAGATATCCTGTGGGGTGTGTAGTAGTATCTTATAGTGGTTTTAATTTTTATTACCACAATAACTAACATTGTTGAATACTGTTTCTAACACTCATTGGCCATTTTCATATCCTTTTTTGTGAAGTACCTGTTCAAATCATTTGTCTATTGTTTTATTGGAATGTCTCCCTTTTTCTTACTGATTTGCAGGAGTTTTTAATATATTCTAGACAGGAGGTTTCTGTCAGTATATGTATTACAAACACCTTCACCTACCCTGTACTACCTTTTTACATATGGACTTTAAAATAAGTTTGTAGAAGAAAACAATGGAAACTACATGTATGGTCTTGGAATAGCAAACATTTGTTAAACACAACATGGAATGCACTAACATTGAGAAAAATACTGATAACGTGGATTTATTCTTATTTATTTATTTTTTTTGAGACAGAGTCTCACTCTGTTGCCGAGGCTGGAGTGCAGTGTGCAGTGGCGTGATCTCAGCTCACTGCAACTTCTGACTCCTGGGTTCAAACTATTCTCCCTCCTCAGCCTCCCAAGTAGCTGGGATTACAGGCATTCACCATCATACCTGGCTGATTTTTGTATTTTTAGTAGAGATGGGGTTTCACCATGTTGACCAGGCTGGTCTCAAACTCCTGACCTCAAGTGATCCACCTGCCTTGGCCTCCCGAAGTGCTGGGATTATAGGCATGAGCCCCCATGCCCAGCTGTGAATTTATAAAGCCATTTTAATATACTTATTTTAAAGCCTCCTTAAGAGTTTTAAACATTTTTTTCTTTTTTGGTTATTGTTGCTATTTGTGTTCATTTTCTCTCATGGAGAATTATTTCCTGAAATGGCTTGTAGTTTATTATTATTATTATCTATAGTTGGTAGAGTCTGTTTGCTATAGGAATTCATCAGTTTCTGGACTGTTATAAAGCTCTTTATGACAGATGATTATTTTGCCACTCTGGGGCATCACTATTTATGAATCAATATTATGTTTGTTCCTAATTTGGGGTCTTTATGCTATATTTACAAATTTGGAATTCATACCTGTATTTGGAGCAGGTTTGCCAACTCCTTGTTAGAGCAGTCTCTAACAACTGTTTAGTGACCACAGCCATAGCCTCAATAAATAGCAGCTAAAACCTGATTCTTTGCTGTTATTCCAGGCTGATGGGTGGAATATTTAATCCTCATTTCATAAATAGAAAAGTACTTGACAACTCCCAGATTTTATAACTCAGTTCCAGTTCCCACACAGCAGAGGTCTGTGACTATACTGCTCCAATATAGAAGGGACAGGCAATTCTCAATCAGTTTAATTTCCACTTTTGATCCCCAATCCTTGCTATATGTTTAACTCTGTGTTTCCAAAACATCTAGTTTTTAGGGCTACACCTAGTAACATCTCTGCAAAATACATTTTGATAAACACTGGACAAGACTATGAAGTAAGGATCTTAGTCATTTTATTCCTAACCCCAGCATATTACCTAGCCCATAGTTTATTGATTGCATAAATAAGATTGAATTTTAGTTCAAATGCAGACTGAAGTGTGAGGAAGATAGAGTTGGAATGTATTTGTATTTCCTTGAAGACTGTCTTTAGAATGATTCTGTTCTTGTTTCTGTAAGTTATGATCATTTGACAAGAGTCCACGAGAAAGAGAATATGATAACCCTTTTGTCAATACGATGGATATGTCAATAATGAAAAAACTCTTCTTTGCAGCCCATCCTGGGAACAACAAAGCAGACAATACCCATTATCCATGTGTCATTTCCTTGTTGAGGACATAAAAACAGATCAAGGCAAAACCCAGTGCATCTTTAAATTAGTGGCACAGATCAATGCCCATATTTCTCAGTGTCATGTTTCATTATGTTGAACTATTTATGTCATCGTAACCCAAGGAATCTTAATATAACCTGACATCCAGGTTATGTTGCATTAAAAAAAATAAGAAGCCATTGCATTTTGTTAGTGAGTTGGAAAGCATTCCAGCTCTCTTTTTCTGCTTGGTAAAGGATTATCAATGTGTGTATGGGGGGGGGGGTGAAGGGTAGGGAGAGGAGGGTACAATTCTGTATTAAAGGTTGAAAGATTGGAGACCTTAATTTTAAGTCTGTCAGAAATATTCCCTTAGGTTGGCTGAGAGCCCTTATTTTCTATCTCTGATAGAGGTCTTAAGATTAGCTTTGGAATAGTGAAATCATTCTTTATGATAAAATTTAGAAATGTTCAACTCCCCTCCAACTCTCCAAATGAAAATGTCACTTATATTTTAAGATTCTACTTAAGTGATATGCCTTTCAATAAACTTTTCTTTCTTACCATGTAGATTTCTTCTTTATTTTCTGAACTTTCATGGCAAATCATCTCTACTGATATGGAATATTTTTGTATCCTAATGATATTATATATTTTTGAATACATATCTTAATTTATTAAATATTCTAAATTTCTTCAGGCTAGAGATGAGTTTTATGCTTATAACCTAGTGATTATCTAAATTTAAGTGTCAGTAAAGATAATTTTGGGAGTATTTAGACATTTGGAACTTTCTTATGCTGTGACTCTGATACAATGGATTTGGGATAGGAATCAGTAATTCGCACTTGTAACAAAAGGCTGCAGGATAATAAATACAAAAAATACCATATTTAGGAATATCATAATCAAACTGATGAAAACTGAAGATAAAGAGATATAGAGAATATATTAAAAGCTGCTGGGAGGAAAACAACACATTACACACAGTAGAACAATATGAAAGATGGTTGGTTTTTCATCAGAAACAATGAAGGCCAGAAGACAATGGAATGGCTATTTAAAGTGCTAAAAGAAAAGACAAACAAAAAAACTTACTAACGGAGAATCTATATACAATGACAGTATTTTTTAAAATTGCGTTTTATAAATAAAAGCTGAGAAAATGTGTTGCTGGCAGACCTGAACTATAAGAAGTACTCAAAAAAAGTTATCACAATGAAGGAAAATGATATCAAGTGAAAATCTAATTCTACAAGAAGAGATGAAAAGCACTGAAAATGGTAAATAGTAAGTTAATATAAAAACTTACTGGCCAGATGTGGTGGCTCATCCCTGCAATCCCAGCACTTTGGGAGGCCGACGGGGGTGGATCACCTGAAGTCAGGAGATGGAGACCAACCTGACCAACATGGAGAAACCCTGTCTCTACTAAAAATTAGCCAGGCATGGTGGCACATGACTGTAATCCCAGCTACTCGAGAGGCTGAGGCAGGAGAATTGCTTGAACCTGGGAGGTGGAGGTTGCAGTGAGCTGAGGCTGCAGCATCACACTCTAGCCTAGATAACAAGAGCAAAACTCCATCTCAAAAAACAAAACAAAACAAAACAAAACAAAACAGAAAAACACTTACTTTTAGTTTTTCTTCTTTTACTTTCTTTATAGGAGTAATGTCTTGTTAAAGCAAAACGACATTAGAAGGTTTGGTTAAAACCTATGTAGAGATAAAATATAAGACAATGATTCTCTAAAAGTTGGTGGAACTCATTAGTATTAACTGATTTGAGATTTTTACATTTGTGAAATTGACAGTGTAAAGTGTGAACTGAGAAAATATTAATTGTAAGGATACTCTAATAAATTAAGAATACATATTATAATTTCGAGAATAACAAAGAAAAAAATAAAAGCAGCATAGTTAAAAATCCAATAGAGAAAAGAAAATATACCAAATTTTCTTTGGTATATACCAAAACTATTACCAGATAGTAATACCAAAACTATTCAATTAACTCCAAAAAAAAATCCAAAAAGTGCCCAGATAAATAAATAGAAAATATATAGTAAAGTGACATATTTAGCCCAAACCATATAAATAATTACTTTAAATATAAATGAACTAAACACACAAATTACAAGGCTGAGATTGTCAGACTGGCTATAAAAGTAAAATATATACTGTCTACAAGAGACAATTTAATGTAAACAGAATGGATATAAAAGGATGGAAATCTATCATCTATCTATAACACAATTATAGATACAGTGTTAATAAATCCTCTCAGTAGGATAGATTAATCCTTTATGATAGAATATTAACTATTCTCTTAACACTGAAAGGTATTAGATACAGAGAGGTATTAATTACCTCTCATTAGTTAATAGAACAAATAAGTCAAATAATCATTTAGAATATAGAGAATCTAAACACCACTATTCAACAACTTGACATAATTGACATTAACAGAACATCACACCCAACTGTAGAATACAAATTCTTTTTGAGTGCATATGGAACATCCCACAAGAAAAATCATGAATTCTTCACCAAAATACATCTCATAAATGTCAAGAAATTAAAATCGTATAAAATATGTCTTCTGACCACAGTGGAATTAAGAATAAGATATATAGAAAAATGACCAAATATTTGGAAATTAAAAAAAATATTTCTAAATTACCCATGGGTCAAAGAAGAGATTTTAAAAGAAATTAGAAAATATTTTCAATGAACTAGAATTAAAATACTGAAAATATTTATTAATTAATTTATTTTTTA
>NW_016811396.1:2328739-2438881 GCF_001698545.2 Rhinopithecus bieti | reverse complement strand
TGTCTCAGTTCCCCTGGCTAGGAAAAGGGATTCCCTTCCCCCTTGCGCTTCCCAGGTGAGGCGATGCCTCGCCCTGCTTCAGCTCTCGCTGGTCGGGCTGCAGCAGCTGACCAGCACCGATTGTCTGGCACTCCCTAGTGAGATGACCCCAGTACCTCAGTTGAAAATGCAGAAATCACCGGTCTTCTGTGTCACTTGCGCTGGGAGTTGGAGACTGGAGCTGTTCCTATTCGGCCATCTTGCTCCGCCAAAGAAAATACTGAAAATTTTTATACCACATTGACACAAAAGCACTAACCATTAAAAAAAGTTGGTCATGAGTAGGTGAAATTAAAAAGCTTGACAGTATCAAGTGAGGATGTGGAGCAACTGAAACTTTCATACATTGCTAGTGGGACAACAGAATGGCACAATCACTTGAGAAAACTGATTGGTCATTTATTTTAAAGCTAAAACATACACCTATGCTATTACGCAGCGATTTCACTCCTAATTATTTATCCAAGACAAAAACTGTTTGTCTATAAAACGACTTATATAATTATGTTTGTCACAAGAATGAAAAACTGGAAACCACGCAAATGTGTTTTAACAAGACTATGGAAGAACAAATCATGGCATATTCATAAAATGACATACTACTCAGCAACAAAAATGAACAAATTGCTGAAGCCCACAACAGCAGTGGTGACTCTCATAGACTTTATGTTGTGAAGTCAGGCACAAAAAAGTATACTTTGTGTGATTTCAGTTATAGGAAGCTCTAGAACAGACAAAACTCATCTTCAGAGATTGAAAATCAGATCAACAGTTTCCTGGAGCATTAGGGGACTGATGGCAAAGGGGCTGTTTTAGTCCACTTGTGTTGCTATAAAGGAATCCTTGAGGCTGAGTCATTTATAAAGAAAGGGGTTTATTTCACCCAGGTTCTGCAGTCTGTACAAGAAGCATGATGCTAGCATCTGCATCTGGTGAGGGCATCATACTGCTTCCACCCAAGGCAAAAGGGAGTGTACCACATGGCAATAGCAGGAAGACAGAGAGATAGAGAGAGAGAGAAAGGAGAAGAGAGAGGTGCCAGACTCTTTTAAATAATCAGCAACCAGTTCTTGGGGGATCTCTCATGGGAACTAATAGAGCAATTAATTCAATACTGCAAGGACTACACCAAGTTATTCATGAGGGATTTGCCCTGTGATCCAAATACCTCCCAGTAGGCCCCACCTACAAAACTAGGGATTAAAATTTCAACATGAGGTTTGGAGGGCCAAATATAAAAAATATAGAAGGGGTACAAAAAACTTTCTGGGGTGAGAGGAGTGTTCTGTATCTTAATTGGGATAAAGTTACAGGGATGTATATATTTGTCAAAATGTATCATGCTAAATACTTAAAATCTGTGCATTTTAATGTGTGAAAACTATACTGCAATAACATTTTTAACAATAATTTGAGAAGCGTTTGTATGTGCACATCCTGGGTTCATTAATAGAAATTCTGACTCAGTGGGTCTGTGGTGAGAACCACTTTTCTGCGTCTTTAACAAGAGTCCAGGGTTGGTCCTTGTATATGCATTGAAAGTATTGATCTGCCATAATATTGTATGTCCAGAAATGCTGATCATATTTTGCAACAATGAATGAATTAACCATTAGCTACAAAAATGTGCTGTCTCTGAAGTCTTCTCTGTTTAAGGAAAATGTATTAACTTATTTTTGCAAAATATGAAGGTTTACATGTTTTCGTCAGACTAGAAAATGCAAGCTTCTCTCTTCATTGTCTTTTGTTCATACTACAACAATCCCAGTGCTTGCTTCTGCTAATGCACTTTTCCCCACCAAAAAGCTTTGACCTAGCCTTTCTGTCTGGCTTGTTTTCTCTCCGTTTGAAAGCCCAATGACACGAAGCCCTTTCTAGCTAGGCTTGTTGCTAGTATCTAACTAATACTGATTTTCCCTTCTCTAAGTCCTATAGTTCTTATTGACCAATCTATTTAATCTAGCTCTTACACACAGACTATACTGTATGGTTATCTCTTTCCCATGTGGCTCTTTTCTCTTCAATAATATTGTAAACACTTACTGAAAACATTTCTGCTTTTCAGTCTCTTATAGCCTGTCTCCCCCTCCTTCTATGCTAGGTAAAACTGAAATATACAGTACAGTTTTTTTAAAAATTAAGAACACAGGTTGTGGGGTTAGATTTAAGTTAGAATTTTAATATTGCCACCCATAAACTATGTAATATTAGAAAATTTATTTGTCTTCATCTATAAAAATGAGACTATTCTTTTATTAACAAATTATTGTGAGGATTCAATAAAAGTTAAAGTACATAAACCACTCAGCACACTGGTGCCTCTTAAGCATTTAGCAAATAGTTGTTGACAAAGTTGTTGTTGGTGATATGCCATTATGGTATAGTTGTGACATTGTTATTAATATTGTTAAAGACAATACACTATGACACTGGATTGGAATTTAAAAATTATATAATCTAAGTTGCTTGTTCCTGTGATAAGAAAACTGAGGCCAGAGAGGAACTATATTAGTCCATTCTCACATTGCTATAAAGAAATACCTGAAACTGGATAATTTATGAAGAAAACAGGTATAATTGGCTCACAGTTCTGCAGGCTGTAAGGAAGCATGATGCTGGCATCTGCTTAGCTTTTGGGAGGCATCAGGAAACTTATAATCACGGTGGAAGGCAAAGTGGGAGTATAAACATCACATAGCCAGAGTAGGAGCAGGGGGGCTGGGGGGAGGTGCTACACACTTTTAAATGATCAGATCTCACGAGAATTCACTCACTATTATTATTGCGAGGACAGTACCAAGTAGGATGGTGCTAAACCTTTTGTGTGAAACTGCCCCCATGATTTAGTCACCTCATACCAGGCTCCACCTCTACCATTGGGGATTACAATCCAACATGAGATTTGGGCGGGGACACAGATCCAAACCATATCAGGAACAGACTGTCCAATGATTATTTTGTCTTAAAAGAACAGTGTTCAAGCTTCAAAGCATGTGTTCATAGTTACATGCATTATGTTGAAATTTAATACTGTATTTGCTACACATAGAGCAGATTTTCCCAGTTAAAGGAATAAAATACTACTCTCTATTTAGCATGAAAGGTGACCCTTCTGAATTTCAGTTTCTTTTTCCCTCTATCAGGATATTAACTTTTTCTTTAAAATATAGACCCTAAAATGTATCAGAGAGCAAGCCTCTTCCTACTGTGCTCTGACAGCCTGCACGTTGCACGACACATATATTCTCACACAGACACAAATGTACAGATCAACCTCACTCAGAGAGTGAAACATTTGATTACTAACTGTTCGCCCTGGATTATGATCTTATCACTCTAATAGGTCAGAAGTTAAGTACATCTGCCCTATTTTGATAATGTACTCATAGTTAATTCTCAACCAGTAGGTTAAATGTCTTACCCAGAAAATGCCAGCCTCCTGATCTGGAGGCCACTATAGCACACTAGTGAGCCCATCCTTTCTCTATCATCAATTGGGGTACAAAACTCTGTGGTGAGAGGAAGTTTCTGTGGACATTTGTAGATAGTAAGATGAAGAGAGATGAGATCTGGAATATGAAGCATAGAAGTTTTAAATGTTGAGGCTTTAAGAGGGTGAATTAGGGCCAGTGAAATTGGATCTCCATAGCCTTTGTTGCTTCAGTGTACACAGATCTGTAGTTGTGTTATATTTGCTACGGTATTCATCCTGTTTTCCACCGATGCACATTGGGTAGATTTTTAAGGTTAATGAGCTCTTGGATGTTGCTGCAATCACCACCCCTTCCCAACCACCCCCCACCCATTTCTTATTCCTTGACTTGGGGCTCGCTGGGTGCCTGTGGTTAAGTGCCTTAAGAGCTGCTGATTATTGTGATTTCCTTTAACCAGCTCGACAGATTCTCTGCTTTTCCATTTTTGATGTCAGCCCTAATGTGTTGGGCTGAACACGTTGGAACTTGTTAAGATTCTTCAAATAGCTTCTTTGTTCAGAAGAAATCACAACAGTGACAGGCCCTCTGCTCCATCTCCCTGGAGCTTTTATGCATGTGCTATGCCCCCTACAGTCCCCATCACTCTGTCTCACAGATGAACTGACATTCAGAGCCAGAACCCAACACCAACAACACTTACTATTTTTTTAAAACTTCATTTCTCTCTATATTTCCCCTTATTCCAATTCAACTGCTGAGCATAATAAAGTTGCCAAAACTCTCCCTCCACTGGAGTGAAAACCATTCATTTGTCATCTCAATTTAAGATTCCTGACTCCAAATAGAAGGATAGTCTCTGTGGACATAATGGGACATTTAGCAATTCATTCATTTTCTTCACATGCTACTTATTTAGGCACTCAGCGGTTGGCAGTTTTGATGTGGAGTGGTGAAATTATAAAGACATTACGTATCATAAAAATATAAATGAAAGAAAACACAGACCCTCTTTTATATCAGGCTAAATTGACTGCTGTCATATTAAGGGTATTTTGTTTTATAAATTATACCCATTTCAAGGTATTCCCTTGCGTGAATCACTACTTTGTCTTTTATTTCTTTTTTCTTTTTTCAACAAAACAGGCTTCTTTTTTACAATACATTGAGATAAAGAATTATAGGAGCTCAAATTTTAAAATTAATGTATTTGGTACCAAACTTGACCTGGAATTCGCAATATGGGGCCAGCAAGTCAGTCAAGTCCTGCATGATATGCCAAATCATGTGTTGGACATAACAAAATGACTTTTGAATCAAATTAGATTTAGGAATTCTATTTTTCAACATTTGTTTTCTTGAAAAGGTTTCACAGGTATAGTGACTTCTTTAATATTTGCTCTATGAAGCTAAGAGTGTTCTCCTAAACACTCTAATAATCCTTCAATAATCCATTTTGTGTCTGTCCACCATAAAGTTATTTAATCCTGTTCCAAAGCTTGCTCTCTGGCCTTGCTGGGTAGGCATGGCCTTAGAGCAGATGGCAGCTCCAATGTGAAAGACACAGCAGAGTTGCCTGCACCAGAATATCTCAGGAGCCAGAGGTGGGGTTGGCTTGTTTGTTGCAACAGGTGAGGGGTTGATATAGTTCGGCTGTGTTTCCACCCAAATCTCATCTTGAATTACAATTCCCACAATTCCCACGTGTCGTGGGAGGAACCTGGTGGTGAGAGATGATTGAATTATGAGGGCAGGTGTTTCCTGTACTGTTTTGGTGATAGTAAATGTGTCTCATGAGATCTGATGGTTTTAAAGATGGGAGTTGCCCTGCACAAGCTCTCTTTGCCTGGTGCCAGCCATGTAAGATGTGATTTGCTTCTCCTTGGCTTCTGCCATGATTGTGAGGTCTACCCAGCCACGTGGAACTGTAAGTAAAATTAAACCTCTTTCTTTTGTAAATTGTCCAGTCTCAAGTATGTCTTTATCAGCAGTGTGAAAACAAACTGATGCAGGGGTCTTGTTTATTATTGCTGGAAGGGTATGAGCCATGTAGCCCCAGGAAGAGCTAGGCTGAAGGAGGGGCTAGATGAGGGTGTGAGGTCATGCAAGTCAAAGAAAACAAGAGAAAAATCAAGGTAGGAGATATACTTGAGAGAGGCCATTTCAGAAGAAACAATAGTAACTGGAGTCAGGCCAAGGCCAGCAGAAGTTAAAAGTAGTGATAGTGAGATTAGTTGGGAATGACCTGAGATAAAATAAGGTATAGATAGAATTTTCCCCATGGTCTATTATTTTTAAATGTTAGAAACTCTCCTTCCTTATGATTAAACATTTCTGTCTAGAGTTGGCTGTTTTTACTAGCCAAGAATAGATATTTAGAAAGAAGACTTCCTGGGTCAAATGATTTGACTTATCACTATTTTGTTTGGTCTCCAAGAAAACCTTGTTCTTACTAGTGACACAATATTCAGTAAAAGATACATGCTGCCCCACTGCATCCTTTATTTCCTCCCTTTCTTCTTCTTCTTCTTTTTTTCTCTCTTTTTTTAAAAATTATACTTTAAGTTCTCGGATACATGTGCAGAACGTGAAGGTTTATTACAGAGGTATACATGTGCATGGTGGTTTGCTGCAACCATCAACCTGTTATCTACATTAGGTGTTTCTCCTAATGCTATCCCTTCCCTTACCCCGCATCCCCCAACAGGTCCCAGCATGTGATGTTCCCCCCACTGTGCCCATATGTTCTCATTGTTCAACTCCCACTTATGAGTGAGAACGTGCAGTGTCTGGATTTCTGTTCCTGTGTTAGTTTGCTGAGAATGATGGTTTCCAGCTTCATCCATGCCCCTGCAAAGGACATGAACTCATTCTTTTTTATGGTTGCATAGTATTACATGGTGTATATGTGGCACATTTTCTTTATCCAGTCTAACATGGATGGGCATTTTGGTTGTTTCCATGTCTTTGCTATTGTGAATAGTGCTGCAATAAATATATATGTGCATGTGTCTTTATAGTAGAATGATTTATAATCCTTTGGGTATACATTCAGTAATGGGGTTGCTGGATCAAATGGTATTTCTAGTTCTAGATCCTTGAGAAATTGCCACACTGTCTTCCACAGTGGTTGAACTAATTTACACTTCCACCAACAGTGCAAAAGTGTTCCTATTTCTCCACATCCTCTCCAGCATCTGTTGTTTCCTGACTTTTTAATGATCACCATTCTAACTGGTGTGAGATGGTCTCTCATTGTGGTTTTGATTTGCATTTCTTTAATGACCAGTGATGATAAGTTTTTCTTCATATGTTTGTTGGCTGCATAAATGTCTTCTTTTGAAAAGTGTCTGTTCATATTCTTCACCCACTTTTTAATGGGGTTGTTTGTGTTTTTCCTGTAAAATTGTTTAAGCTCCTTGTAGATTCTGGATATTAGCCCTTTGTCAGATGGATATATTGCAAAAATTTTCTCCCATTCTGTAGACTGCCTGTTCACTCTGATGATCGTTTCTTTTGCCATGCAGAAGCTCTTTAGTTTAAGTAGATCCCATTTATCACTTCTGACTTTTGTTTGCCATTGCTTTTGGTGTTTTAGTCATGAAGTCTTTGCCCATGCCTATGTCCTGAATGGTATTGTCTAGGTTTTCTAGGGTTTTTATGGTTTTAGATCTTACATTTAAGTCTTTAATCCATCTTGAGCTAATTTTTGTATAACGTGTAAGGAAGGGGTCCAGTTTCAGTTTTCTGCATATGGCTAGCCAGTTTTCCCAACACCATTTATTAAATAGGGAATCCTTTCTCCATTGTTTGTTTTTGTCAGGTTTGTCAAAGATCACAGGGTCGTAGATGTGTGGTATTATTTCTGAGGACTCTGTTCTGTTCCATTGGTCTATATATCTGTTTTGGTACCAGTACCATGCTGTTTTGGTTACTGTAGCCTTGTAATATAGTTTGAAGTCAGGTAGCATGATGCCTCAGGCTTTGTTCTTTTTGCTTAGGATTATCTTGGCTATACGGGCTCTTTTTTGGTTCCATATGAAAATTAAAGTAGTTTTTTCTAATTCTGTGAAGAAAGTCAATGGTAACTTGATGGGAATAGCATTAAATCTATTAAATTTATTAAAAGTAATGAATTACTTTGGACAGTATTGCCATTTTCACGACAGTGACTCTTCCTATCCATGAGCATGGAATGTTTTTCCATTTGTTTGTGTCCTGTTTTATTTCTTTGAGCAGTGGTTTGTAGTTCTCCTTGAAGAGGTCCTTCACATCTCTTGTAAGTTATATTCCTAGGTATTTTATTCTCTTTGTAGTAATTGTAAGTGGGAGTTTGCTCATGATTTGTCTCTCTGTTTGTCTATTATTGGTGTATAGGAATGCTTGTGATTTTTGCACATTGATTTTATATCCTGAGACTTTGCTGAAGTTGCTTATCAGCCTAAGGAGTTTTGGGGCTTAAACAATGGAGTTCTCTAAATATACAATCATGTCATCTGCAAACAGAGATAATTTGACTTCCTTTCTTCCTAAAATCGATACCCTAACATCACAATTAAAAGAACTAGAGAAGCAAAAGCAAACAAATCCAAAAGCTAGCAGAAAACAAGAAATAACTAAGATCAGAGCAGACCTGAAGGAGATAGAGACACGAAAACCCCTTCAAAAAAATCAGTGAATCCAGGAGCTGGTTCTTTGAAAAGATTAACAAAATAGATAGACTGCTAGCCATACTAATAAAGAAGAAAAGAGAGAAGAATCAAATAGATACAATGCAAAATGATAAAGGGGAGATCACCACTGATCCCATAGAAATACAAACTACCACCAGAGAATACTATAAACACCTCTACGCAAATACACTAGAAAATCTAGAAGAAATTGATAAATTCCTAGATGTATTCACCCTCCCAAGACTAAACCAGGAAGAAGTCAAATCCCTGAATAGACCAATAATAAGTTCTGCATTTGAGGCAGTAATTCATAGCCTACCAACCAAAAAAAGCCCAGGACCAGATGGATTCACAGCCAAATTCTACCAGAGGTACAAAGAGGAGCTGGTACCATTCCTTCTGAAACTATTCCAAACAATAGAAAACAGGGACTCCTCCCTAACTCATTTTATGAGGCCAACATCATCCTGATACCAAAACCTGGCAGAGACACAACAACAACAAAAAGAAAATTACAGGCCAATATCCCTGATGAACATCGATGTGAAAATCCTCAATAAAAAACTGTCAAACTGAATCCAACAACACATCAAAAAGCTTATCCACCACCATCAAGTCAGCTTCATCCCTGAGATGCAAGGCTGGTTCAACATACGCAAATCAATAAATGTAATCCATCACATAAATAGAACCAATGACAAAAACCACAAGATTATCTTTATAGATTCCAAAAAGGCCTTTGATAAAATTCAACACCCCTTCATGCTAAAAACATTCAATAAACTAGGTATTGATGGAACACATCTCAAAATAATAAGAGCTATTTATGAGAAAGCCACATCTAATATACTGAATGGGCAAAAGCTGGAAGTATTTCCTTTGAAAACCGGCACAAGACAAGGATGACCTCTCTCACCACTCCTGTTCAACATAGTATTGGAAATTCTGGCCAGGGCAATCAGGCAAGAGACAGAAATAAAGGACACTCCCTCCCTTTCTAATGGATCACTGCATTTGTTCCAAGCTCAGAGGAAAACTTCCCTGGCCCCTTGGTGATTTGAGCTAAGATTCTCTTGGTGTTCTTTAACATGTGCCTTGGGGTTTAGGGATGGATTATGATGAGGGAGTTTCTACCAGTTAGTGACAGACTCTCAGCCATTATTCTGGCTACCATCTCTCAGCCTGAGTTCTCTCCCCTGTACCATACTGCCTTTGGCTTAGAGGGAGGATGATGGTGCCTTAGCCACCCTTGCTCCTCTCAAGTTGCTCCCTCCTGCCTTGTTAGAGCTTATATAGTAACTGTGACAATGATTTGCAAATTATAGTGTAATAAATTCTTAATCCAGTTTTATTTTAACATCTTCATTAATTATGTGGAAGAAGGAGACAACCACCTGCTAATTAAATTTTTAGATGTTGCTAAATTGGGAGGAGTTGCAAACCCAGCAGAGAGCCAAAATGCAACATAAAGGAATCTGGAGAAGTTATGAGGATATGTGCGTAGGCAGAGGGTGTGGTTAAGATTGGAAATGATGACATCAAGGCCATCCAGAAAGGTGAAATAGCAGCTCTAAAATCTTAGGGGTTGGGAGCAGTCAGAGGGACTGGGTCAGTCATGGACTATGATAGAGTGATAACAGGAGGTTCGGGGTAGGCAGAGTGACAGATTTCCATTTTTTTTCTACCTGGAATGGAGCCCTGTCCTTTCTCTGGTATCTGTGTCTGATGGTTTAGTCACAAAGACCAGGAAAAGCAAAGGGAGAGATAGCACTAGCCACTCCGTGGTGTGCAAAGCGTTGCTTCTTGCATCCCCCACAGTACCTAGCCCCTGGCTGGGCATACAGCAGATGATAAAGATTGAATGAAGTAATGTGTGTGAAAATGGTTTAGAAAGAAAAAAGCACTATGAGAAGAGAAAGAGGTTTTTTTTTATACTAATGATAATTATTATCAATCTTTGTTATGATAAATTTAATTGAAGTTGATTGGGGAGAACATGGCATATGTGGGCAAAGATAACAGAGGAGAAACAACAGATAAAGTGATTAACATGGGTTTTGCCTCCTAAATGTACTTGCTCCATTTCTTGAGAATTGACTGGTTGCCTGGATGCTGTGGTCCTTCAGTGACTGATCCGTGTTCTAGAAGTGTTTCACTTTGGTGACTTTATCAACTCTCTCAGGACAGGTTATATGGGATATTCAGTTAGGAGACACGGCTACAGTGGCCAGGATAGTGCATTTGAGCACTGTAAACATCACCACCAGGAAAATGGAGGAAACTTTCTTCTAGAATTACTGACTCCCTCACCCTTCATGGTCTCCTTCCAGCTTCTGTCACACTGACCTTTGGTCAACTTCCCATTATGGGCACGTCACCTCACCACACATAACTGTGTGGCTCAAGCCAGATGGTTGTGTATTCCTCATCTCAACCCTAAGTACCACCACACATGCTGCTCTAAACCCTGCTTAGTTTCCTTTCAACTATATCCCATTGGTCACAAAGGATGCCAAATGAAAGACTCCAGGAAGATGGGTATCCGGTGCACACCCATCCCCAGAGCTGGATTAAAACCCCAAAGGTAATACTTGACCTGCGAAAAAGGAAGAGGCAATTTCATCACACATGAAAACCAGCAGCATCATTAAGACTTCCTCTTTCTACAGCAGAGTTTTATCTATTTACTCCTCTCCACTAGATTTTGAGAAGCCATAGAATATGACTTTTCTTTTCTTGTCTCTTCTACAATGCCTAGCAAGGGGTGAACACAAAGCAGGCATGCAGCAACTGATGGATAACATTTGAGAGAATTGCCCCTTCTCTCCACATCCTTTCTTCCTCGCACTTAGCAAAACAGGTGCACATGTGTTGTCTTTCTCACCTCTCTAAAAGGAAAAGAAGGCTGTGGGTAAGGTCGATATGACACACTTTTTAGTCCAGTAAAAGTCAGGTAGCTTTTCCACCAAAAATTATCAGATGGCTCTGAAGAGAAAGCATTGGTTTCTGTCACCTCCTGGCTGCTACCTGGTGAGTCAGGGAGTGGAAAGAGTAAAAATAGCCAGCCAATAAGTTTCAGATTATATGGAAAGAGGCTAATTGGTCTTTCACCTTATTTTCCTTGTCATTCCTTCAGGGATCAGGTTAAGCCTCTGTCTATGTTTCACTGGGAAGTCATTGGGATTACGCTGTGCCTTTCTGTCTGTCATACTGACAGCACCTGCAATGTGGACTCGATTTTGATAAGCCCCACCACTCATCATGCAACTCCGTTTAGTCAAAACAGGTATATAATTTATGGTGCCCAAAGCACTTGTTAGTATAGAAGAATTAACTAGGAGGGAGGCATGTGAACCAAGACAGCCACTGAATTGTTAAGTGGTTATTCCTTCCTGCTTTGTGAGGATTGTTGTTGTTGTTGTTGTTTTTCCCTTTGAAATACCTAAGCAAGGGGATAGACACATTTGTGATTCAGATATTGTGTCTTTTCTTTTGGAAAGGAAAAACTAAAACAAAAAACAAAAAAACCCAGAAAACAAAAACAAAAACAACGCCAAATAAGCTCCTTAAATTCAATGTCTGGGTCTCTTTGGTGGAAGAAACTCTGGAGACGACCAGGATTTGGCAGTGAAGCAGAGGGGGTCAGACCTGAGGGGATGCTTATGGAGTGAGTGGGGCACAAGGGTGAGTGATGAGGGTGGTACTGGGGTTTGAGGCAGCAGATGGGGGAGGCCTAGCAGGGGTCCAGGCTGGTAAGGACTGTCAGGACAAGTGATAGGACTCTTTCTCTGGAAGTTTCAGACCAAGATGGAATAAGGGGTCTGAATTAGCCTCTGTGAGACATCAGGATAGGCATCGGTGGGGTTTGCTGTTTCCAGGGACACTCAGACTCTAAGGTTCTGCAGGTTCAAATAGCATATCCTAACCGACTCAGGTGTCATGGCTTCAATTGTGTTCCCCGAAGATGATGTGTTAAGTCCTGACTCCCTGTTTCTCAGAATGTGAGCTTGTTTGGAGATAAGGTTCTTTACAGAGGTAATCAAAATTAAAGTGAAGTCCTCAGGGTGGGCTCTAAACCAGTATGACTCGTGTCCTTATAAATAAGGAAACGTCAACCACAAAGACATGCACATGGGGAGAATGCCATGTGAGATAAAGGCAGAGATCAGGGTAATTAATCTATAAACCAAGGAGTGCCAAAGATTGCCAGCAAGCCCCCAGAGGTTAGGGGAGAGGCCTGAAACACATTCTCCCTCACAGTCCTCAGGAGGAGACACCTCTGCAACACCTTGATCTCAGACTTCTGGCCTCCAGACTGTGAGACAATAGCTTCTGTGGTTTCAATCACTTAGTTTGTATCCTTTGTTAGTGCAAGCCTAGAGAACTAATACCCCAGGAGGCTCCACTAGCACTGTAATGATGAACCTATTCTCTCCTGGAGTCCTAGTTCCCAACTAGGAATATGGATTTCTTCACCCAAACACACATCTCTAGTGTTTATCTGAGAGGAGAATCAGTGGGATTCAGATATGTTCTTTAAGCTTCAGGAGAGGTTAGATAATTTAGTCAAAATCTTATAGTAAATAAATGGTGATGGTGTATGGCTAGCATCCAGATCTTCTCTTTGAGTTTTCTGTGAAAAGCACATTGTTCAGTGGCAAGGTCAGGACAGATAGTAGGCTGTTAGGGAAGTTTCTCTAGGGCTCAAAATTTATCCTTCCAACCCTTAGTCTTGAGATGTCTTTCACAGTAAGTTTGGTCTTCTCTCTGCAAGACCTGTACTCATCTGCTTTCTCTTTGATCTCAAGGCAAGGGTAATTCCTCTGTATGACAACAAATCATTTGTCTAACTTCCTCAGGGATGAAGCTGCCTACATAAGCCAATGTTCCAGATTCCTGATACTTATTCTTAAATTTGCTATTCTAATATTCAAATTTTAACAAATTCAAATGGATTATGTCTAAAATACATCATACAGGCTTAGGCAGGGTATTCCTATTTCCTTAAGCAGCATTTAAGCCATCACAATGGCTTAAGATCATTGTTATTAATATCAGTACACGCTACTGTAACACACAGTTTCTAACTGTTTTTCCTGCCCCAAGCAAGATCTAAATTGCTGTGCTCCATGAGGTTTTAGTTCAGAGCAATGGAGAGTGGTTTGGTTATCCATTGTGACATAATGAACTACCCCAAACTTTGGCTTAAAGACAGTTTGTTATTTCTCCCAATTTTATAAGTCGGGAGTTCAGGCAGAGTTCAACTGGGGAGATCGTTTGCACAATGTGGTGCCAGCTGGGCTCGTTCATGCAGTTGCTTTCAGCTGAGAGCTTGGCTGTGGTTGGGGTGTCTGGGATGGCCTATCACCTTCCAGGGCCTCTCTTTCTACAATTTCTTATAGTGTGCTTGCTAGGCTATAAGAGTGAGGGAGCAGAGACTGCCCATCCTCAGAATTCCTCTGGACTCAAGAATGCTAGCATAACATTTCTGACATGTTCTGTTGGTCAAAGCAATTCCCAAGGTCACTACAAGTTTAAGGAGAAGAAGAGCAGTCACCACTTTTTGATGTGAGAAATGGCATGCTTTGTAGGGAACGAAGGATTTCTGGCAGCCATATTTGGACACTGGTAGTGATTTAATGGCATTGAGGGCATGAGAACCAGAAATCTGTCCTAGCAGATCACCTCTATGGACCCTTCTTCCTCCACTGTGGTGACTAAACTTACTAAATGTGAAGACAAAGAACAGTGGCTCTCAGAGTTCTGGGTTTTAACAGCTCTATGGACAACTCTGACAGAGGTCTTTGGGGCCTGAAACGCAGGCTTGTGGCCTAAGTCAGATCTTCTACCTTTCTCTTTGGCCTACATGTATTAAGGTGGTGCAAAAGTAATTGCAGGTTTTTGCACCAACCTAATAAAGCTTCATAGAGTAAGGAAGTTGAAATAAGAGACAAATGCTTATTACCCAACCCAAATGGCTGGAACTAGAAAGTAGAAAATAAAAAATAAAAATTAAAAAAAAAGAACCAAAAACAAACTTCAAAGTCTCCCTTGTTGGCAGGACAAGAAAAGAGCTCGAAGAGGCCTGGGGAGGACACACATGTCTCCTGAACAGTCTTATTTTCCCTTCACATCCCTTTGGTAGGGAGTTGTCATTGTCACTTCTTTGTGTGATTGGCAT
Organism: Rhinopithecus bieti; assembly: GCF_001698545.2. Lineage (NCBI taxonomy): Eukaryota > Metazoa > Chordata > Mammalia > Primates > Cercopithecidae > Rhinopithecus > Rhinopithecus bieti. The sequence continues at coordinate 2,424,557 of NW_016811396.1, read as the reverse complement.
GTCCGTTCTTAGTTAAATCTTAGTCAAATCTTGCATATACTTTTCATTTATGGTTTTAAATTTATTATAGAAAATTGAGAAATGACTTTTTCTAATGTACCTAAATATAAAGTATGGTAAACTCTAAGTAAGAAAATACATCAATTTCCATGAGGAGGCATGTAATAACTGAACATTTAGATATCTGTTTTTGCTAATGAGGCCATTTTAGTGTCTTCTTATGCTCTCAGGCATGTTCTAGATCAGTGTTTCTCACCTTACCTTCATCGTTGGAATCACTGGGAGAGCTTTTGGAAAATATGTACTCCCAGGTATGCATTATCCAGCATTAGATTTCAGGCACAGGGCTGGCATTTGGAGAAAGAGAGAAAGTGAGAAAAGAAAGAAGAGAGAAAGAGAGAGAAAGCAAGCGAGCAAAAGGAAAGTGAGAAAGTAAAGAAGGATGAACACAAGAGGAATGGAAAGAAAAAGAAAAAGTGATTTTATTATGAGAGGAGGAAGGAAGGAAGAAGAAGTGATTTTATCCTGACAACACCGAGGAAGCAATATCTTAAACTACATTTCAGAAAATGGAGAATGAAATAGCCAAAGTTTTGATCGAGCAACGTTTTTAAGGAAGGATCAGATTTAAGATTTTAGTGGTGAGATAAGTGTATAAAGAGGCAGTCTATACCTAATTTTTCACATTATTCATAAGGAAAAGTACTGAATTGAGAGTAAGGCATATGAAGGTAGAACTGTGACATGACTGACTTGTAAGTAGCCAAGGGCACCTACCCAAGAGGAAAAGAAGAAAAGATCTGGCCAAAAGAATGGGATAATTATGGAGGCATGCTGCCTATCAAAACAATGTGTTGAAGCTGTGTTGGGAGGCCGGCAGTTCCTCTGAGAAGGCTCTTGTGCTCCATGAACAATGAAGGTTGGCAATTTTGGTGCCAATTCCCTCTTGGCAATAGCAAAACCAATCTCATTCTCCCCCTGATGGTCGTTACAGCTGAAGTTGTTGGCATGATGATTCACAGGAGCAGTTTTTACTCTTACTTATTTTATTTTATTTTTTTTGGAGCATTTCTTAGTGGCTGGGCTTCATATGACCAGCTGGGTCATGGTGAGGACATAGATTTCCAAGCCTAAATTATGCAGCTGATGGAATGTTGGAAATCAATTTCTTGGTTAATAATATTCAGCTGTCAGAGTAGAAGGCTGTGTTGGTGAGAGAGGTTTAGAAGAAGGGAGGAGTATAGAGAGGGAAGCTTTGGCCTTATTATCAGTTGATGTTGGCCATCACCCATGAGTGGAGAAAATGTTAGACAGAAAGTACCTCAGAAATTACAGATGAAGAAACTGAGGACAAGACAGTAGTAATTTTTTCCCAAGGGTCTCAGAGAGACTTCATGGTGAATCAGAACTAGACCTTAATACCACTATCTGTTAGCCCAGAACTTTTTTCTCTGCACTAGTTTCTTTGAGCTTAAGCACTAGTATATGTATAAGAGGTTGAAATTTATCACTTTGGGCAGGGAAGATCCAGGGAGTATTTAGATTCTTATTTCACTAATCTGGATAGTTTCATAGAGAGTCATCTTTGGACTTACATAAAACTGTGAAGTTGACCCAGTTCCTTTTTCACATGCTTTCATAGATTTTAATCACCATTAGATGGTAGCATGTGAAAAGCAGGAGCACCCATCTTCCAAATGTCTAAAAGGATTCAGCAAAAGCGGAAAATAAAATTCATAGCTGGCATATTGAAACTGTCTACTTTCTTGGTTGAAAAAGAGCCCAAAATATGGATGAATGTATTTGGGATACAGAATATTATAGGCAAAGAGTTATATATGAAATTGCATATATTTTGTGGGAGGGTTTGAATATACTTAAAATTATGCATCGAGCTTCTAAGCCTAATTTTTAACTTTTGAATTTCCAAACTATCACTGAAATGTGTGGTGCTGATGGTAAGCTACATGCACCATCAGTGTTGGCAGGGGCTACTTAGGAGGGTTTTCCTAAGGAAGTGAGACTTGAGAATCAAAGATATAAAAGGAGTCATAGGTGTCCTGGGAGCTATGGAAATAATGATAGTGTTTTGTCTCTTGAGGTAGAGAGAGGATACGTTCGTTTCATCTCTTGAACTAGAGAGAGGATACATGTCCATTTTATTGTTATTCTTTACAACTGAGAGATATTTCATGTCTATTCTTTTGGATCTACTCAATATTTTATCACGCTCTCAAAATAAAGCAAAATAAAAAAGCAGAAAGAAGAGATTTTCAGTAGGAAGAACAGGGGAATTGGTGCACAGGGGTCTATGAGCCAACTATTTGAATACAAGGTGAGAACCCTGATGTGGGAAAAAATGGGGAGGAAGAGACAAGTGAACAACAAGACAGAGATGAGAACCAACAGGTGAGGAGCCACATTAGATGTCAAGCACAAGGCTTCTGAAAATGTCTTCTATGTTTTGAGCTTTGAACTGAGATGGTGAAATTGAATTGCAAGATAATGTATTGTCAGGAGTCAGCAAAGTTTTTCTGTAAAGAGCCAGACGATAAATATTTTAGGTTTTGCAGGCCATACAGTTTCTGTTACAAGTATTCAACTCTTCCTTTGTAGGGTGAAAGCGGCCATACACAATATGTAAACAAATAGGTATGGCTGTGTTTCAATAAAATTGTATTTATAAACACTAACATTTGATAATTTCCATTTATCATAAAATATTCTTCTTCTTTTATTTTTTTCCCAAATAGTTAAGACTATTCACAGCTCATGAATGAACAAAAACAGACAGTGGTTCAGACCTGACCCAAAGACCGTGGTTTTTTACCCCTGTGTTAAGTGACGTGTGAGAGGATAGAAGAATGGGTAAAGTGAGTAAAATTGAGAATACATTTTGAAATGTTAACTTTGTGTAGACTAACTTATTTTCTTTTTCTATTTTCTAAATGCTTCTTCAAGATTCAGCTGAATTTTCACTTTAATATGCTAGTATGTTACTTCTCTTTCCTAGGAACATATAACTCCCTAAATGTATATTAATCATGTGTTTTTATTCTTTTCATTCAATTATTGCCTTGTAACATCTCTTTTAATCAAGACCTAGAAAAATGCTATCCTTCCTTCTTTCCCTCACAGTGCCTAATGCAGTGCAGAATGCATGGTCTATGGTCTACAAATAGTAAATGTAATTCATGAAAGAATAAATACAAATTGAAATTTATTCTGGAACAATCAAAATAATTTTTTTAAATTGTGTGTAATTTATCTTGAAATTGTATTAAACTTATACTTTACTCATTATGAATTATAGGAGTTCATCCTTAAACAATACAAATGAACAGCATTTAGAATGTAGGTGAGCCTATTTACAGTGACACTAGCAAATAAAATAGATCTGCATAAAGATTACATTCTAATCAATCAAGTCCTATGTTTCATTCAATGCCCTGTCAGGAAAAACAGAAACCATTCTGGGTATTTCATAAAGGAAAGGAAGACAAAGTTGGAAATGTAATTTGCAGAGCCTCTGTCATGAAAATAGAGAAGAGAGATATGAGTGCAAATATGCAGATAGGAGCAAGAGATACTCACTGGCACAGTCCACCCCTTTGATTTCTCAGCATCCACACCCATTCTCTTCTGCTTATAGTTAAGTTTTCATATACTTATATTAAGACCATCATTCTTCCACCTAGGAGACAGCAACTGAATCTCACACTAATGAAGATTGGCTGGCCCTTTCCTAAAAAGTGGAGACATGAAGTCCTATCAATCACCTATCTATCTTTGGGTAATATTAAGCTTTCGGTCACAATTCCATCTGGATATAACCTGAAGACTAAATTGCAGGACTAACCATCACCCACCCTCCTTATACAAAAACATAGGGGAAAGAGGGAGTAGGAAACAAATTAACATGTACAAATATGTGCATAAAAAAACAGAAAGGAAATACTGTTCTCAATTCCGAAAGTAATCATGAATCTGTAGTTGATATTTATAACTTCCTTATTTTACTACCTATTCATTACATATTTTCTTTGCCCTCAGCCAGGATCTCAGTTTATTGGGGTTCTTTTCCTGTTGGTTAATCCACATTATAGTTCCACAAGTCTGAGTATTCAGTAGTCCTGATTTTATTGGGTTGCTGTAGTTTTCATTTCCTGCTAGATATAGTAAAAGCTGCCTCTGCATATCCCCTAAGGCCTGGGGTTGTGTTGTCAATTCTAGAATTCCTGGATTCTCGAACCCCAACTTCATCCCCACTTGGCAGAGAGCAAGAAACTCTCTGCTCCAGGGTCCCTCTCCCTCAGTTTGCCCCTGCCATCCCAACATGCAATAGGTTACTTTTCTTCCCTAATTAAACATTTGGAGCTGCGAGTCATTTGTAATGATTTATGGCAGCTGTGCTTTTGCCAATCTTACACAGTATTTTTCTTATTACTTAATTGTTTTAGCAGTGCTTCAGCCATTAGTTTCTGAGTTCTGAAAACAGGAAACAGAAGTCTTCTATTATAGACGCCTGCCTAATTAGCTCAGAGACTGTCTAATGGGGCTATTAAAATGCAAATGAGGTGTGATCAAACAGTGAAAAGTTTGGTCTTGACAGAATATACTAATGGGTTTTCCCCTCTGCAAAATCTACCACAATCCTGAGTGTAGATTCCTCCCTTTCTTCTTTACCATGTGAAATCACTTTTTCTTTGTGACAGAATTCCTTTCTCATTTGAACTAGACTATAGTTTAAGAAGAGTTCTTAGGGAAGCCACACTTATTTCCCACCCCTTAGTGTAAGGCAGTGGTTCTCTCACTTTGACATGCATCTAGAAGCACTTGGAGGGCTTGTGAAACCACAGATTCCTAGGCCCACTCTCAGAGCTTCCAATTCAATACATCTGAGTGGCCCAAAGAACTTGCATTTCAAAGTTCACAGAGGATGTTGATGTTTCTGATCTCAAGACCTACTCCCTACCTTTAAAAACCACTGGTCTTGGACCTCATTGTTTTTTACCTCTTCTCTGAGTTCAAAAGTTTCCTTTTACTCTTCCTTCCATTCCTTCATCCTTTGAGCTTTTTCTTAATTGATGATCTAGCCTGGCTTAATTAACCAGGTGATGACTCATTGTAACAGCTTATTTGACCCTCTCTCAGCCTAAATCAGAGTTACATGCACATTCTTTGTGTGACATTGCTATCATATTATTCAGCAATAATGGGTGGATCTAGATTTTGTAGAGTATGAAGCTTTAAAATAAAAAAATTATGAATGAATATAAAATTAAGGGAGGGTCCCTGAAGTTTCTCAGTTAGTTTGCTCCTGTACCACATTATACTGGATTATACGATTCTTTGCATAACTCCTTCACTGGATAGTGAGTTCCTTGTGGATAAGGATCAAATCTTATTTGTCTCCATGGTCCCACACCCTGTGCAGTACCTAGCACATGGTAGATGCTAAAAGGATGCAGTTTACTTAATAATCTATTTATATCACTGACATAAGAAACTGTATGCTTATTTTTCTCTGCTCTTGCGCTCTTTCTCTTTACACTTAGATGTGGCTTCTTACCTTCCAATGACACCGGTGCCACTCCTTTGCCAACAGTCCACTTCCATCCCCACCATTCCATGCCGAAGCCCCATCCAACTTTTCATTTTGCACAACCACTTAGGGCTCTTTCATGGCTCCTTGCATTTGTATGTTTCCGCTTCATGACCTGGAGAATTTCTACTCATTCAAATTTCACCTCCTTTTGGAAATGCTCCCTGAGTCATTCAGGCAGAAAGAGCCCTGCAGTTCTCTGTTCAGACATTCCCTGAAGCATGCATCAGGTCTTTCTGCCTGATGCCTCCCTGCTAAACTAGTATGGAAGGCTGTGTCTGTTGCAAACAACCTGGGTAACCATTCTTGGTTGCTCACCCCCACTTATTCATGTCTATAACCCCAATGTGCACCATTGTATATTTGTGGTGATATGAATAAAGGGTGAATGTAGTCTTCCTAATCACTTCTGAAAGAGGGAGCTTGGCTGTACATAGAGCGAGAAGACATACGGAGAAGGGAAATTCTTCCTGAGACCAAGGTCACTTTGTGGCTCCCCGTGTTTGAGTGAGAGTCCAAGTCCAACCAGGTGGCCTCACTTCTATCCCCATCTGATTCCTGGCTGTGACCTAGGAGCTCCAGTGTGTTTTCCCTTCTTCTTCCCCTCTCCCTACTTTCACAGCTCAAAGCCTCATTATATTTGCTCTCCTGAAAGAAAAGGATTTGAATTGGCTCTTAGATCCTGGGTCTCTTGCCTTGGCTGTCCTTCTCCAACCTCCTGTGGGCCAGGGGAGGGTAAAGGATGAGGAGAGAGGCTATGCTGGTGTCATTCTGTCTGATTAAAGCGCAGCAGCTGGGATCTAGCCTCAGATGCTGAAGGATGATATCAGCAAGCAGAGTCTTCTGCAAATTGGACCTCACAGAACAGTATTCTCCGGATTCAACAAGCTGTAGCCAAGTGCTGTCTTTTCATGCACTCACTGGTGCATGAATGAAAGGGAAGCATACTACCGATGGCAGTGCCCATTGCTGTTGCTTGAGTCTTCCCAGTGGGTTTGGGTATTCTGAGCAGGGATCCAGCTCTCGGGTGCCCTGGCTGGGGGCCACCTCTCTCCAGGTCTTCTCACCTCCAGCCACTCCTTTGTGGCAGGAATACAAAATGAGGCAGAGACAGTGCAGGCCAGAGTCTGCAGGTAGTCAGGAAAGTTTCTGATCGAGGTTGAACACTTCGACCTGGCTTCCATAAGAAATCTCTTGCTGACCTTCTCGATTTCAGCGTCTGAGCTCCTCAAGGGCTGAGGCTCTGCCTCCTTCATTCATTGCCTCATGCTGAGAATCCTGTTTCCCCAATCACACTGGTAGCTGGCTCAGTGTAAGTTTTGTCTTCTTCTTAGAATTCATATCTCACAGAAAGCCTGAGTTGTGCTTCCATAGTCCAAGCAGGGCCTTCTGAGTTCATATACCCTTAACTGTTCTGGCAAGTGGGCTACAAAACCTGTGACAGGGGAAACTGGAGCATCACAGATATTGAGGACACGTCTGCTGCCACCCAAATCAGTGCTTATTTCAGAATTAAGCCCCCAAGTGCCCTTGTTCCTGAACCACTGCTGTCCCCACCGGCTGTGTGGTCCCTTCCTGCTTACTGCCCATCTCCCCGTCTCCTCAATCTCAATGGCCCTGACACAGCATGGTCCTTACTTACACAATTAGCACATCTCTACTGAACAGGATTTGTCTATGTTAGCCTGGGGAAAGACATTGCACATCATGGGAAAGGAAGGATTTCTTTCTCACACAACAATTCCATGCATGAGAAGTATAAGATGTGGTTCTTTGGTGGTAGAGTGGTCAGCAGCTCCCATAACCACTCTTCCCCAGCAGCAGTTGAGAGTCAGGCTTGAACAGTTTGCAAGCATACAGTAGCTCTTTCAGTCCCTTAAGTAGGGACAGATTGGACTTCTCCTTGATGAACCTGTACTTCTGCTTTACTTTTCCACTGTTCTCCAGCCACTGTTGTTTACTGTGAGCTTCTTGTCTTGTCCCCACCCCAGCCTCTTCTTTCCTAGACTACTCCTGCCTTCCTCTCCTTCCCATTCGCTTCTCCTTGGGCAAATACTGCCAGACTGACAGCCCCAAAGGTGTCAGAATATGGCTCCTAGGTAAGGCATAATCATAGAGTGGAGACCCCCTGCTTCCATGGCTTAAGGATGCTGATGATTACAGACCCGTGAGGTCCAAAGAAATCATCTTCCCCAAATGCTTCCAGGGTGAAAAAGACTAGTTTGGCTCCTCTGTCTGGGACTTTAAGAGTTATTTTTGTCCTTGAAGTCTAATAGTGGGTTATTGGTAATTATAGGAAAAAATGGAGTGGAAATAAAGGGGTTTTAAATTATTTTCCTGGTTCCAGTATTATATTTTGAATTTCCTATTCAGTTAGACACAACTCCTGAGATCATGACCTCTATGATTATAGGGAAAAAGGCCCCCATGGTTCACGAGCCTATGATTTCCACTTTGTTTCTATCTCTCTAACTGGCATAATATCCCCAGAGACTGCAGAGAAGGGATGTTGCCCACATGCTTGTTTTGCAGGGTGCCATTTCCAGGCATCAAGTGCACTTGAGGTCAGAGTACACAGGGGCCCAGTAGATTCCCCTTTATTGGTGCTTTATCCAGCACACTTAGAACGTTTGCTGTCAGGGGCTCTCAGTGGCTCCCTACTGCCAGTAAACTGAGAGCCTCAGCTGGGCTTGCCATTTCCCTTTGCAGTTAGTTTGCAAGTGCTCTCTCAGCATCCGTCTGTCTTATTCATTCATTCATTTTACTCTTTGTGCCATAAACATGGATTCACTGCCTCTTCCACTACCCCTGTCTTAGAATCTGGGCATCATGCAAACAAGAAAAACATAGGCTTCTGTTCTCAAAGGTCTAATATTTCATAGTAAGAATATAAAGATGTTAAAAACATAATGCTGTCTTGGAGGTCTGCTTAGGGCAGAGGAAGGGTACAAGAAGGAGAAGCTCCATTTTGCTCAGGAGTGGGGTGGGAAAATGGACTAGATAGGTTTTGTGGAAGAGGTGGCTCCACGATGTTACCATGCAACTGTGGAGGAGTCCCTCTGGCTGGAAGCAGCATCACAAATAAGAACAAGAGGGGTAATGACTGCAGTGGAAACAGGAACTACAAGTCAGAGTCCATGGGGGCCAGAAAAAGACCGATAGAAAGGCGGAGGCCAAAGTGTGCGAGCAACATGTAGGCAATGGGAACCAATAGATATCAAGTGTGTGTGTATGTGTGTGTGTGTGTGTATAGGTTTAAAGCCTGTAATTTTATAACAAATAGTACTTTGAATATTTTAAGAAGTGGCATAGCTATAAATATTATTTTAAACATGAAAAGATAAAGAACTTAGAAAATACAGACAATTTGGTCAAGAAATTTGCAGTCCAGAACTTGCTATTGATCCCCTTCTGCATATATAGTAGATCCTCAGACTGCCGTGCAAAGGTCACTGATTATTTTTGAGAGTCCCAGGAGAGTAACTCATGGGCAAGCAGAGCTGTCACTCACCTCAGGATCACCTCATGGCTCCTGCCCCCTTCGGCTGCTCTGCTCTGATGTCCATTGGTATATCCATGCCTACTGCCTCACCCATTGTGGGGACACAGAGTTAGGCAACAGTGTCTGGGAATCCTTGTTCTTTAGGCTTCAGAGACATAGACCTGAAAAGGGCCACACTCAGAGGAAGGAAGGTTTCTTCCCAGTTCAGGGCCACACTGGTTTCAAAGCAGCTGAGATTGACACAGAGCCTCAAAAACATCTTCTTGAGAAGCTGCATTTATCTCTGTCCCTTCATTTCTCCAGAGGTGACCAGGATCTGCCCTGTAATCAGATCATGGGCAGAAGCTCTTTCTCTACCACCACCACCCCTAACTCTAGTCCATGCCCTCTCAAAATTCTTTCTGTCTTCCCTAGTTAACCACAAATTGTTCTAGTTTGCTACTTATTCTGATGGAAGTAAACATGTCCTGTTTACAGGACATGCAATAGGAGCAGGGGACATTGGAAACTGAAGAGCAAATAGAAATAAGGAAATATTAGAAATGAGAATGCACAAGAGCTCAAGTTACAAAAGCCAGGAAATAATTCTTGAATAAAGAAGGGGAGAGAATGTAAGAGTAGTGAGAATCAGCTCAAAATATATTGATTTGATATCAACTTTGATAATTAGAGAGAAATTTAAATGTACATTTGGTGAGCTATTAGAAAAAACATAGTTTTTATTTACAAATAACTACAGAAACAATAAGCAGATAGATTGCATCTATAAAGTTAAAGATAGAAAACCAAAGCTATAGCAAGAATGCTGAAACAATAGACAGCTTACAGGATGAAATAAATGGAGCAAGATATATGTTCCTCCCACAATTATACATGCTATAATATTTAATATTAAAAGTGATAACTTTCCTATTGCAGTAGTAATAAATATAAGAGAAAGAATCACCTACACAAGATGACCAAGAAAGAAAAGTTAGAAATAAAATAGTTGGATGGGCCGGGCGCGGTGGCTCAAGCCTGTAATCCCAGCACTTTGGGAGGCCGAGACGGGTGGATCACGAGGTCAGGAGATCAAGACCATCCTGGCTAACACGGTGAAACCCCGTCTCTACTAAAAAATACAAAAAACTAGCCGGGCAAGGTGGCGGGCGCCTGTAGTCCCAGCTACTCGGGAGGCTGAGGCAGGAGAATGGCGTAAACCCGGGAGGCGGAGCTTGCAGTAGCTGAGATCCGGCCACTTCACTCCAGCCTGGGCCACAGAGCGAGACTCCATCTCAAAAAAAAAAAAAAAAAAAAAAAATAGTTGGATAAAGGTAAAACAGAAAAACACAAAGAAAGGAAATCAGTTCTGTAAATATTAATATCGGTCTATGCATAATTAAAGCAAAAAGCATTCAGTAATGGTCAAAGAGGGTTTATTCGATGTGAAAACATTACTTTCAAAGGAATTAATAGTGTGAGGAAGTATAGACAACTGTCCTAGTGGAATCTTCTGTAGAGATCAGCTGGATGTGAAGGGAAGGAGAGAAACAGTACAGTAAATAGCAGAGATGTTTGTCAAGGGTAAGTTAAAAATATGTACTTTGTTGTATTTTTTCTTTAAAACCAACACAGGTTCCAGGTAGAACATTTGGAAAATAAAGAAAAGTGGTGTAGAAGAAATCCAAAACTGCCCACAATCTCACAGGCCTAGGATAGCTGCTCCTTTAACAGTGTATTTTCCTCTAGGGTGTTCTGCAGTCTTGGAGATGACCAGACCCTGTATCAGGCCTGTGAGCATGGAGGCAGTAGACAGGGACCCAGGAATATCCAACAGGGAGAAGAACCAACCCAGAAGTGAGCATGGTGACTAGGTCATTATGTATCCCCTTTCCCTTACCTCAGCCATAATGTCTGGAAACAGGGATTTGTTCCCAGCTTCTGTCTATTGCCCTCCAGTACCCAACATAACTGAGCAAGGTGCAATAATTCAATTAGGAAAAGGGAAAAGAAGAAGAATGATGCACAGGCTTCTTATTTTATTTTTAAAATAGCAATCACATTAGATTACAAAAATCAGAGGACCTGCAAAACCATCTGAGAAAATAAATCTGAGGAAGTAGCAAAGACAAAGAGGGAGACAGGAGAAGGAAAAAAAGTCAGAACCTCATTTGTGACTTTCTGTGCCAGCCTTTAGAAAAGTAGGAGAAAGAAGAGAAAGTTGCAGGACGGGGAGGGGGTAAAGGGATTTGAGATGGATGCATTAAGCCGTTTTCACATTGTTATAAATAAATATGTGAGACTGGGTAATTGATAAAGAAAAGAGCTTTAATTACTCATGGTTCTGCAGGCTGTGCAGGAAGCATGATGCCAGCATCTGCTCAGCTTCTGGGGAGGCCTCAGGAAACTTACAGTCATGGTGAAAGGGCAGGGGGGAACAGACAGTCACAAGGGGGAGCAGGAGCAAGACAGCAAGGGGAGAGGTGCTACATACTTTCAAATGACCAGATCTCAGGAAACCTCACTCACTTATCAGCAAGGAAAGTACCAAGGGAGATGGTGCTAAACTATTCATGAGAAACCAGCCTCATTATCCAATCACCTCCCATGAGGCCTCATCTCCAATACTGGGGATTACATTTCAATATGGGATTTGGGTGGGGACAGGTATCCAAGCTACATTAGTGGGTGCAAAGATTGGGAGAAGGAGTAAACAGAGAAGGAACTCTGGACAAGGAACCTGGCTGGAGAAGGAGTGTTGAGACCAATTCCTAGAAGGAGCCAACAATTAGCTAACTAGTACGCTTTAGCCAGGGTGGGCATGTGGCCCCCTAAGGGAGTCTGTAAGTCAGTTTGCTTAATTTTGGTGGCTTCTCCATTTGGTTAGCCCAGGCTAGTTTCCCAAACAAGTGTGCTTTACCGAGAGAGGCTGGGGGTTACTAAGAGCTCCCCAAAGTGGAGTAAGTCCTAAGGGAAGGAAGGGATGAGATTGAATAAGGCTCTATACCTGGGAAGGCATACGTGTTCTACGAAAAATAAGGCAAATAAGATTTTTCACATCCTTGCAAGCCTTTTCAGCCTAGAAGTAGTTCAACAAATACAGGGGAAAAGGCCTTTTAATTTGTGGATTTTATGCCAGTAATAGCCTTTCAGTAACAAAGTAGCAGTGCTCCCTGATGAATCTCTGGGATTCAGAACAGAAAGCACAGAAGTAGGAAATGTTGTAGGTGGGAAATAGGGTGAAATGTGCTTTTGACTGTATGTGCCAGATAATTATATTGGAGTCTGTTTCTCCCTGACCATCCTGTCATCCTCAGGATCAAATTATGATGATGATGGTGATTACTGATAATTATCCCTGTCATTTACTTGGCATTTTCCACCATCTAAAATACTTACACATATATCCCTTCACCGCAAGCCTGGAAGGCAGAAGGGCAGATGCTGCTCAACCCATCTTGGAGTTGAGAAGTGAAGCTAAAATGTGCAGTTCCCTCATCCTGGGTCATAGCTCATTAAGGAACCCCGGCATCTGTTAGTCAGTAGGTCTGTCCCTCAGTTACATATTTGGTTCATCAGAAGAATAGGTATTTCTTTCCACATTTGCAGGTATAATATATTCCATACATCAAAAGTTGAGTTGTTATACTTTAAATATATAGTGCTATCAAGTTTGGGCTGTATTTTATCTTCCTTTTTTCATCTCTCTCTGTTCTTCTGTCTCTCTCTGTTTCTGTCTGTCTCTCTCTCACATACACAGACACACTCAGTCATTCATTTATAGGTTTTGAATCATTTTCCAAATAACTAAGACAACATCTCCTTTGTCAGGTATGATAGCTTGAACTTTTGGCCGGCTTGTCTCAGCTTTCTGTGTCTTCTATGCATTATGGAGGAGAATTTAGGGATAAAACTGGGTATCAGCATAACATTTAGGAAACTGGATCTGAAAGTGTGTGCACGCAAGGTACCACCTGCATTGCACCTTGGCTGACTGCTGATTATTCTCCAGGATCTGGAGCTAATCCCAAGGATTAAGTGAGCATCTGCTCCCAGTGCTGACAGCCCGGATGGGGCCAAGCCATACACAGAGCGGGTGGATCAGGCTTAGGCAAAGCAGCCAGTGTGAAGAGGGCTGGGCTTTCTTGAAAGCCCTGGAAATCTGACCCTAGCTGCTCTTGTCCCAGCCCTCCTACATGGTGCTCCATTCTGCCCTCACCTGGACTCTCAGCCTGGCTACTGGGCAGCATGCTGGTAAGGAGCCAAGGTCCAACCACTTGAGTTTGTGCCCTGTTTTACTGTGTCTGTATGCACTGTGACCTTGGGCAGATTGCTGCAGGTACAGGGCCTCAGCTTTCTTATCCATAAAATGGGGATCATATAGCAATAGCACACCCTTGAGAGCCCCTGTGATGATGAGATGAGATATTCCCCTCAGTAAGCCTGAGCACAGTAGCTGCCACAGACCATCCTGCCACTCCTCTCTCGTTTCTTCCCAGCTCATTTTACCTGAAATACCACAGCCTGGTATTAGAGTACATACTGATTCTCTTTGTCCTCTGCCGCATATTACCTGAACAACTGTTTTTGGTAGTCATCTTGTTAGAATCATAGATCTGAGACTATGAGCTCCTCCTTGGGAGGGTTTGTTTTATAGATAACACACACAAGCACACAAACACACACGGGAATAAAGAAAGGGAAGGATGGGGGATAAAATAAATGAAGACACTGACTTTGTTTTAATCATTCCCACTGTTTGTTTCTTTCCTATACACCCTCTTCTTTACAAGTAGCCATGTTCGTCCGGGCGCGGTGGCTCAAGCCTGTAATCCCAGCGCTTTAGGAGGCTGAGGCAGGGGGATCATGAGGTCAGGAGATGGAGACCATCCTGGCTAACATGGTGAAACCCCGTCTCTACTAAAAATACATAAAAAAAATTAGCTGGGCGTGGTGGCGGGTGCCTGTAATCTCAGCTACTCAGGAGGCTGAGGCAGGAGAATGGCATGAACTTGCAGAGCTTGCAGTGAGCCAAGATTGCACCACTGCACTCCAGGCTGGGTGACAGTCAGACTCCGTCTCAAAAAAAAAAAAAAAAAAAAAAAAAAAAGAAGTAGCCATCTTCTGGAGCTAACACCTAAAATCAAAACCTCAGCAGGAAGTCATTAGGGAGTGTTCTCAATGGGACAATGTTTGGAAGTAGAAAAAGACTGTATTAGTTCATTCTTGCACTGCTGTAAAGATTTACCTGGTACTGGGTAATTTATAAAGAAAAGAGGTTTAATTGACTCACAGTTCTGCAGGCTTAATAGGAAGCATGACTGAGAGGCCTCAGGAAACCTATAGTCATGGCAGAAGGTGAAGGGGAAGCAAGCACATTTTCATGTGGCAGTAGGAGAGAAAGTGACCGAAGTGGGAAGTGCTACATACTTTTAAACAACCAGATCTCTTGAGGATGCCGTTGAAAGACAGCACTAGAGGGATGGTGTTAAACCATTAGAAACCACCTCCATGATCCAATCACCTCCCACCAGGCCCCTCCTTCAACATGCGGGGACAACAGTTCAACATGAGATTTGGTTGGGGACATGTAGCCAAACCATATCAGTCACCAAAGTAGTAGTGGCAAAGCAGAAGCTCCTAACTCCTTCGCAGGCAGGACCTCCATCTCCTTTTTTCTGGTGCAGAGGATATAGGACTGACCATAGAGTAGTTTTCTGAGGTAGAGCCACCTGTGGCCCCCTAGATACTTCTGGAGGTGGGAAACAAATGAACAATGTATTGGAATGCTTGAGCTTGTCAAAGTGACAAGAATTTCTGACAATACAGGAGCTGAGGGTCCCTACCAACTGAGTCCAGGGTAACAGTAGGAACTCTGGCCTGGTACCCAGACATTGGCCTGGCTCTGGAGCCACAGACCTACCCGAATTTTCTTGGGCAAGGCACCCCACCTGTGTGACCTTAGCACCTCATCTGGGAAATGAAGGGGCCACACTTTCTGGGCAGGGTCTCCTCAGTCCTGATGTCAGGTGGCTTGTCTCAGCCCCTACCAACAGGCCTGTCTCAGTGCACAAGACAGCAATTGGTATTAAAAATAATGAGGGTGACTCGTGGAGGAGAGATGACAAAAGAAAGTTGTTCTGATTTATTCACTGCGTGGCTTCACATTTAGGGATCCTGAGGGATGAGGGATTCTGCGGAGCTAAATCTTCTAAATAACTGAATTCTACTTACAAATCCCCAAACTGAATTTTATTCTAAAGTTTGAAATATTAAACATATTGTCTTGGATTTTTTCATCATATTTAATATTTTGTTCTCAATATTTTTCTTTATTCAGTAAGAGAGGATGGAGAAGATAACTTGCCCTTCTCTGCATGTCCCAGACCCATTGCTCTGTGCGAGAACACTGTAGTGCAGGGATGCCTTCCTGAGCTCCAGAGCTCCATCATAGGTTTGAAGTTTTCCCCACAGATTTCCTCTGAGAATTTTTGCACTCTTTCCAGTCTCTGATGGTGTCACTGGGCAGAAACTAGAAGAGACATTGTTTTCATATAAGGAGTCCTGAGTCCCAGTTCCCAAGGGTCACAGGAATGTTTTCAAAATCAAAGAGTTGCTCAGTGGCAGAACTGGTAGAATACCAGCTCTTCATCCTGTGAGCGACAGTCACAGAGGAGTCCTGATGCCAACTTGCCTATATGCACTCCTTTATGTTCCTTTTTAGAGAGTCTCTAAGCCACCCAATCCAAGTTTCAAGGTCATCTCCTCATAGAGTTGATTGCTGAAGAAGACTATCCCATCTTAGAACCCACTGTACATCATATTCTAAAATACTTCAGTCTGGAGAGATTCTTTGGTGAGTGCTAATAAATTAAGAAACTTACTGTAGAGCAACCTGAGATCCTAGTCCTGTTTGGGTAACTAGAAGAAACCTGGGCAGAATCATATATAAGTCATTTTCTTTTTCTTTTTTTCTCTTTTTGTCTCTCTCTTTGTTTCCCTCCCTCCTTTCCTCCCTTCATTCCTTCCTCCTCTCTCCCTTCTCTTTCCCCTTTTCATCCCTTCTCTCTCTCTCTCTCTTTGTCTCTCTTCAAGAGATTCCAGTAGCATGCAACCTATCCTTGGTATAAATTAAAATGTGCTGCAGTGCAGATCCAGAACTCTAGGGACTAGTCCTTTGCTGGCAGTATCAGCATATACTCTCCTAGATGGGTGTTGGGAACTTAGTTGCCATCACGTGGTCCAAACAACCATGCTTCAGTCCAAAGTGTGACAGGCAGGTTGCCCAGACAATAATGGAGACAAAATTTCCATTACGAAATGATGGCAACATCCTTAGAATGAATCTGCTTCACACCATGCATCCCTATTTGCCCAACTCATGTGAAAAGAAAACTACACCCAGAAAATCTATAAACCACAGTGGCTTTATAATGTGCCAATTTAGTTAGGCTGAACTCTATTTCCCATGTTTCTGGTTTGGCTGGGCCACGAAAGAGATTCTTATAGGAGGTTTGAAGGGCTAAAGGGAAGAAGCAGTCATTTAGTATCTTACACACATTATCACTCTCTGCTGACTCACCTTGTTGTGAAACAATAGTTGAGCCTGCAACTGCCCTTCCTTCCCAGGAATCCTAGGCCAGGTGTGTATGTTTAGCTCTGTGATACAGGGCTCTGGCCTCTGCAGGATGCCCTCAAAGTCATAGGCAAGAACTCACATGAGTTTCAGTCTATCTTCATGACCTCCAGCTCATGCTTGTGCAATCAAACTTGTTCTTGCTCTCTATCCCTGTGTCATAATCTAGCCCACAGAGACCTTGACTTTCCCTTTCACAGGACACTTATGTTGGTTCATTAAATGGATAGTATTATGCTGATTGAACCCAGCAATCAGGAAGTAACCACTACTCTATACACATTAGTAAGACACTTGCATGCTAGAGAGTATAAAATAAATCCTATAAAAATTCACGGGCCTACTGCCATGGTAAAATTTCTAAATGCCCAATGGTCTGGAGCAGGCCAAAATAACTCTTTTGAGGTAAAGGATAAGTTGCTGCATCTTATCTCTTCTACTACTAAGAAAGAGGCGCAATGCCTACAGAGCTGCTTTGGTTTTTTGAGGCCATATATACCTCATTTGGTTGTGCTTTTCTGACCCATTTACTGAACGATACAAAAAACTGCTAATTTGGAACGGGGCTCAGGATAAGAGAAGGTTCTGCAATGGGTCTAGGTTGCCACAAAAACTACTCTGCCACTTGGGCCATCTGACCTAGATGATTCAACAGTACTTGAAGTGTCCCTGGCAGATAGAGATGCTGTTTGGAGTCTTTGGCAAGCCTTTTCAGGTGAATCACTAAACAGACCCACAGTATTTTGGAATAAAACCATATTATCTCTTCATGTAACAACTCTTCTGTTGAGATACACATTTGTCACTTTCTACTGGGTCTTACTAGAGACTGAATGCTTGACCCTGGGCTACCAAGTTACCATGCAACTGAGCTTCCCATCATAAACTGATACTGCCTTATCACCCAAGCCATAAAATTGGGTATGCACAGAAGTTCTTCATTACCAAATAGAAGTGATATATATGAGACTGGGCTCAAGTGGGTCTGAAGGCACAAGTAAGTTGCATGAGGAAGTGGTCCAGATGCCTATGACCCCTATTCCTACTACACTGCTTCTCTCAACCTATGGCCTCACAAGGAGCTCACTGAAGAAAATCTTGGTCTTGTGTTTTACTGATAATTCTGAATGATATTCAGGCACCATCAAAATTATATGGTTACACTATAGCCCTATTCCAGATGGCCCTGAAAACAATAATAAAGGGAACCCTTCCCAGTGGCAAAACTCTGGGCAGTGCCAAGAAGAAGAGACAGCAAGGGTTATGTGTTCATACCAATTCATGGACTATAAATGGTTTAGCTGGTTGGTCAGGGACTTGGAAATAACATGAATGGAAAATTTGTTATAACAACCTCTGGGGAAGAGGTATGTGGATAGACTTATCTGAATGCTCACCTAGTATGGAATATTTGTGACCCATGTTAGGGTCATACCTTACCAAAGGGTGATCCCAGAAGAGTAGGATTTTAATAATCATGCAGATAGAATGACCTGTTCTGTGTGTAACAGCTCCCTTCCCTACCCATTCCTGTCATTGCCTAATATGTTCATCAACAAAGTGGCCATGGTGGCAGGGATGGAGGGTATACATAGGCTCAGCAACATGCACTCCCACTCACCAAGGATGACCTGGCTAGGGCCACTGCTGAGTGCTCAATCTGCCAGTAGCAAGGACCAACACTGATATGGCATCATTCCCCAGGGTGACCAGCCAGCTACCTGGAGGCAGGTTGATTACATTGGCTTAATTCCATCATGGAAGGTGTAGCACATTGTTCTTACTGGAAAGGATATTCACTCTCTATATGAATTTGCCATGGGTGATAGATAAGTTTAAAAAAATTCTAAACACCAACAAAAGTCATAAATTCAGTGCATTTTGATGCATTTTACGTATAGATAAGAGCCCACTGAAAGGTTACAATTTTATGTACCATTAAAAAACAAAACACAAGGTTGGTTATTGTATGTCTATGTTCATATCATGTCAGAATGTTCAAATTAGGAAGCAGGAAAGTAAGACTCCCAGGGTAGTCTAGATTAAATTGCACTAACAAATAGTCTCAAACTCCTGATTGCCTAACACAACATTTATTTCTCTTTGTTGTCATTGTAAATTGTCTGTGAGCTCTGATTCAGGGCCCTGGTTGACAAATCAGCCACTTCTGACTGATCACAAATATTCCATTCTGGGTGCACATTCAGATAAGTCTATCCACATGATGGCAGAGAGAAAAACTGATGGGGTGGTCTTATATTTGGATAAAAATGACAGGTCCAGGCAACATGCCTTCGAACCCAAGAGAACCAGAAAAGTCAATGCTATCAAAGCCAAAAAATTTTTGGTGGTCAGAGCTAATGAGTACTCCAGAGGTGAGAGAATGTAGTAGCTGTTAGGGTCCCCCACAGCACTGAAGAATGACAATTACTTGTCAAGGAAGAAACAAAGAAAAGGCTAGAAGTCAAGGTGTAAGACTGGGACCATGTAGTTTAGGGGCAGGTGGTTAGCCACACAGACTTGAGTTACTCATTGCTTTCCAGCACAGTGTAGCAAAGGATGCTCAGATAAATTCAGTCATCAAGGAATGGTAACATTGTGTTGTGTACATTCTTTAAGAAGATTTGGGCTTTTATGTGACATTAGAATTATTTCCATACCAAATCCCTAAGATGCTGATATTCTATATGTAAAGGGACACTATGTTCAGGTCTTTATTCTGCAAAGATGCCTTATAGTAAAGACACAATGGAATTATTACTGGTTTTGTCACTATCATAGTCACTGTACCCCCACTGCACCTTATCTCTAAGTGCATTGAGACACAAGAAGCAAAAGGAAAAGCCACAACCTTCTTGGAGAACATACACTCATTTAAGTCTGTCAGTTGGCTATTTTCAGCTGCATCAGAAGAGAACGTGTTGGGATGACATGCATCCCTGGATAATATTGTTTTGAACAATATGAGAAATCAGTGGCATTCAGGCCAAATTAAATCTAATTTACTCTACAAATTGCCAAACTATCAGTCCTATTAAATCTGTTTATTAAAAGGCAGGAGAGTCGGCCTGGGTCGCAAGCTGTGGCCGAGATAATAAGACAAAGATGAAGCCCACTAATGTAGATAAATCATGTTTGATTTCCAGGCCAGAGGTAGCCAATGAGAGGGCTTTCACCTCACCTCCCCTGTCATCCAGAGGTGTCTGTGAGCCAGTCGGGCTGTCCCCAGAGTCAGGCCATACTGATTGATTTCCATGGCCCTAGAAGACCCATGTCATTGCTCCCAATCTGGGGTCATTCATAAAACCAACTTTATTTCTCTCGAGTTATTCATTCTACGAAGTACAATTTAAGCAGGTCTTTATGATTTATGGCTGAGTGGGATAAGTAGGGTAGAGTGGTAGATAATGACAGTGGCAGTGGGAGTGCTGGGAGGTTGGGATTGAATATTTTTAAGTACTGAAGTGTAAATAGGACAGGTAATAGTAGATCTTTATTCCCAAATTACTTGGAGTGATCCACAAAATCTAGTAAGGTTTAGGGTTGTATTTCACATCTTAATAATTGTGGGTATATACATAAAATGAGGGGAAAAGGCCAAGACTAATTAAGGCCTTATTCTTTAACAAAATTAAGCTTGGTTTATAATGCTCACCTGCTTGAAATGCCCTATCTCAGGGTCTGCAGGTGCTAAATTCTAATCCTCCTTAGAGGTCTAGCCTAAATCTCCTCTCCTTTTAAGAAGCCCTCCTTGAATATTCCAGTCCTTAGCTTTTCTTCTATTGAACTTCTGCCCCAGTGAATATTAATAACACTTGGCTTGACAATTATCGCACAGTACTTTGATGAGTCTCTTTTACAAAATGTTTCCCTGAAACTTCAAAATAAATATGGAGAGATCCAGTAACTTGCCCAAGATCATACAATTAGTAATTAATGCTTGTTCCTAAGCTCTATTTCAATGTTTTATTCCATGGGGTAATTTGATCTTGATGGGAAAGAAACTTCATTAAGGATGTGAGTTGGAGTGGGCTAGAGACTGGCTTGGGAATACAATGTGAACTGTGCTGTATTCCTGTTTCTGGGGCTAGAAAAAGCTCATGGGCCCTCCGGTGAGTCTCTAGCAGTGATCCTATGGTAAGTCTCTAGCAATGGCCCTCCAGTCAGTGCAGGCGGACAGGCTGTGCTGAAGCCGAATATCTTGGTTCATCAATACAGTAGAGTGTTCCTGGCCAGGCGCGGTGGCTCACGCCTGTAATCCCAGCACTTTGGGAGGACACTTGGATCACGGGTCAGGAGATCGAAACCATCCTGGCTAACACGGTGAAGCCCTGTCTCTACTAAAAATAAAATAAATTAGCTGGGTGTTTTAGCAGGCACCCGTAGTCCCAGCTACTCAGGAGGCTGAGGCAGGAGAATGGCATGAACCTGGGAGGCAGAGCTTGCAGTGAGCTGAGATCGCACCACTGCACTCCAGCCTGGGCAACAGTGCGAGATTCCATCTCAAAAAAAAAAACAAAAAAAAAAAAACAAAAGTGTTCCCCTTCATGGAAATTTGACCTGCAATCACCTTCCACAGATCCATTTCTGTGCCTTCCACTTTGTTCCAGGAAGCCTTCAGCTCAGACAGGCTGTATAATGGACACTTTTCTTAAACTAAGAGTAGAGAGAATGAATGATGATAAAGAGCAACCCTTGAGCATTAAGTCTCAAACTCCAGATCTTAATTCTGTGGATAAACTTGTATAATGTGGTTACCATTTTGTACAATCCGGGGCTGGGTCCAGAAAACCTCTGGAGCAAAGTTGAAGTGGGAGAAGGGAGGGAAGAAAATTGCTCACAGTAATCCAAAGGCTTTATTAGTCTGTAATTAGGAGTGATGACATGAAGCCAAGTGAGGGAAAATTTAAGCTGAATTGCAAGAAAAAACGAGTCCCTAACACTGAAGAGTATTCAACTGTGGAGGAAAATGACAGAGACAGAGCAGCGGTAGTCACTCATAATTTCTTTATTGGTAATTTGGTCTCTATATTTTGGATGAAATACATATCTGGGAACTATGCCAAACCATGCAAAGGATGCCCTTTAACCGGCATTCAGGGTGATAGCATTAATGGCTCTGGGAGAGGAAAATGAGATAATCTTGAGAACCAGCTGAGAATGAGAAGTCCAAAGAGCAAGGTATTCTCTTAGTTTCAGGTTCTGGCGCTGCACATCATTTGAGCTACTCAGAGTTGGGGGCTTGCATCACTGGAGCGGAAACCAGTGATCTCTCGTCTTGCTCCCAATATCTCCAGGGGGCATCTCTTACTGCCTCCAACCTTAGAAAAATCTGAATTTTCAGAGTATCAGTAGTCTAGGCAATGAGAATTTAAAATGTTACTCTATTTTATCTAATACATTTATTTTAGGAGGAAAAAAAGAGTGAGGTGAGGTTTTTGAAATGAATTAAAACATACACAAACTGCTTTGCATCACCCTCTGGTAAGACTTTTTTATAAAAACAAACTTTTGTTGCTCCCTATGCAGTGTATGAAGCAGCAGCTCATTCTTCCTGTAGTCTCTCACCAGGTGGATCTTGGTGTGCTGCTATTTTCATGTCAGCTCTTTGTTCACAGTCTTTCCAAGGACTTCTACAATCTGTTCTCAACTTACCTTTGTAGCCATATTTGCACTACTTGTATCTTCTATTTTGGTTTTCTGGTGTGTTTAATGTTTACTCAACATACATATGTGCACATACATGTCCAAGAACAAACACACTCACATATGTATGAACTCAAGAGCATGCATACACTCAATGGAAAGAACCTTTTTTTTCTTCCATTTAACATCTTGGGAGTCTGGTGCTTCTGGGAACATAATCTGAAAAAATGCTTCTTTTGTTTTAAACTTAATCTACTCATTGTTCTTCAAACCCATGTTCCCCCTTCTGCTAAAATGACGCATGTGCATTTTGTCACCCCTCTTTTTCTACCTGGAATCCATCTTCACTCACTTCATTGTATAGGAAATCTACTTGCCTTTCAAGACTCAAGTCCAGCACCACTACTACAAAATGTCCTTCCTAACCTTCTCAGCAGAAGGAATCTCACCTATCAAATTGCACTGCCCCTTGAATAACACAAGAATGTTCAACAGATCTGCCTCCTACTGCAGGTCTTTGAATTCATGCTTTATCTCCTTTACTAGGATGTACTTTCTCAAAGTTGAGGATCATCTCTTACCTTGCTTCACACTCCCTGCAGTGCCTAGCAGGGTCTTTCTTACTGAGCAGGTGCCCAGAAAGTACTCTTTTTGGCCGGGCATGGTGACTCATGCCTGTAATCCCAGCACTTTGGGAGGCCTAGGTGGGCGGATCATGAGGTCAGGAGTTCGAGACCGGCCTGGCCAATATGGGGAAACCCCGTCTCTACTAAAAATACAAAAATTAGCTGGGTGTGGTGGCACATGCCTATAGTCCCAGCTACTGGGGAGACTGAGGCAGAAGAATCACTTGAACCTGGGAGGCAGAGATTGCAGCAAGCCAAGATCGTGCCACTGAACTCCAGCCTGGGCAACAGAGCGAGACTCTGTCACAAAAAAAAAAACAAAACAAAAAAACCCTCTTTTTAGTGAAGAAATTAATAATCGGAAAATTGATTTTTTTAAACAAATCATTTCTCCACCTAGGAGATGCTCTGCTTGATCCTTCCTCCAAGTCTCATTAGGCTCTGTGATTCCCTTAAAACCAAATATAAGGTCAATTCATTAGGTCACCACTGGTCATCAACATGTTCCTGCTCCTACTGAGTTCCTTCTTTTTACGGCACCACTCAAGTTGAATCTTCCTTCTAAAGTGGTTGTCTCTTGACTGGCTCTTTAGCACTGGTCAAGCCCTGCCTTTTCCAGGAATCCTATTCTGGCTATCCCAGTTTTGATAGACACTTGGGTTCCCTGAAATATTATTGTAATTGCAATTAAGCTTCACAGTGCATCATTTAACTATTTTCTGTTTTAAGACTATTGTTTTTGTTTCTGCGACTACCGTAAATTAATTGAGAGATATATAGAATAGTGAGAAAAGGCTTGAACACTGGAGTCAGCTGCTGCTTGGCATCTGATTCTGATACTTATTAGCTGTGGGATCTTGGGCAAGTACTTAAATCCTACAACCCTCACTTTCCTCATCTGTAAAATGAGAATAATAATAGTGCATACATACCAGCTTAAGTGGAGATTACATGGGTATGTGTAAAGCACTTAGATCAGTGCCAGTTATATATAAGCACTGTATATGTATAGACTATTATTATTTTTATCAGAGTATAGGCTGATTGTTGCTGTTTCTCCATCTTCTCTTTCAAGTACACAGCGGAGTGCCAGACACATATGTAACTAATATGTTTCATGCACTTTATTTATGCAACAAATATTTATTAATCACCTTCTAGGTGTCAGGTTAATTCTAAGGGCTTAAGACACAGAAGAAAAGCAAAGAGACAATGCCCTGCTTTCAAATGATTTATATTTTATTGGTGGAAAATAAATAATAATTATATAATGTTTAACATATTACATGTAATTATAACTGTATGTGTAACTGTGTATTTAATATGTTATATAGTCCATATGGTCATATAGACCATTGCAATAGCACATTTTTAAAAGTATATATGTATATAGAGTATGTAATAATATATAGTATATGATGTAGTATGTAATGATACAAGTGATTACATACGCTATGAAAGAAAATATAGCAATGTAAAAGGGAATGAAGTGAAGGGACCTATTTTATACAGGGTAGTGAGGGAAGACCTGTCTGATAAGGTGACACTTGATAGGAAACCCAAAAGAGGTAGCCACATGATAACTGGTGGAAGAGTGTTCCTGGTAGAGAGAACTGGAGTTCACACAGTCTCTAAAGTTGGAAAGTGTTTTGTCTTGTTTGAGTAATGGCAGAGAAGCCAATGTGGCTTGAGAAGGCAAGGCAAAGGGGAAGAGTAGTAAGAGGTAAGATTAGGACCTAGGAGGAGTTTAGAGCATGTAGGGCTTCTAGATCATGGCAAGAATTATAAATTTCACTGAGTGGGATAGGAAACTATTAACTTGCTGTGTCAGTTATCTGTTGCTGTATAACAAACCACCCCAAACATAGTGGCCTGAATCAGTGACCATTTTATTATTGCCCACAAGTCTGCAAACTAGGTGGTACATTCTAAAGTCATGTGCCAGGTCAGCTGGGTGTGGATGATCCTGGATGGCCTCACTTACACATCTTACAGTTGGTGAACTTGTTGGTCTGGGAAGGCTTCATCTGTGATCACACATCTCTGTTCCAGGTAGCCTGTCATTCTCCAATAAATAAGCATGGGCTCTTTACCTAGCAACCATAGTATTCTGATCAGTTGGGTCTCTGAAAAAAGTTAAAATCTCTGATTTGTAGCATTTGCTAATGTTTGTTGTGTAAATATTCCAACCATGGTTGATTTCAAGCAACCAATGGTTTAACAATCAGTGTATAAAATTCCTGAATATCTAACTAATCTATTGTAATTCTGAAACTAAACCAGGCACATGGTGTTAGGCTTCTTTTGTTTGGGGCCAGAGATATTTCTCAATTAGGGAACAATTCTGCTTCTGGTGGTAGTTTCCTTGTCTATTTTTTTTTTTTTAACTGCAGGTTTAGCTCATCCCTCTGGGCTCTATTGTGAACTGTTTCTGGTCAACTTAGTACAAGCTAATAAAATTCCTTTAAAAAACCTGTGGGTTTCTTAAGTATAAGATTAATTCCTAGTCATGATATGTGAGAAAAGCCATACTCACATTTATTTTTGAGCTAAACCTCTGTCTATTTGGGGCATGTTAGGCTGATGAGGGGCCTAACATTTATATTCCTGGAAGACGTGTTCTACCAGAGAGGCTCTGTTAGGTGCCACTTCTACCTTTCTGAAGTTTTAATGAATACTGTTACAGTTACACACTCTTGAATTGGTATTTACACAGAGACCATTTCTTTCTTTAAGAATCTTTGTCTGGCTCGAGAAACTGAAGATAAAAGATAGTTTTATTTTCCAGTCTGCCATATGCCGCCTTCCATATGCCTGTCAAATTTGCTGACAAACAGAACAGGCTTTCTTTAGCTTATTCTTTCTTGCAACCCATTATCATACACAGCTAGAAAGATCCAATGGATATTTTTAACATTCTAGCTTGAGATTGCTTTAGTCAGAACCACAAATTCATTAAGTACATTTTCTATGTTCCAAGTCTTTGCCAACAATATTTTTGTCCATTGTTCTGCCACTGTGTGTCATAGGTTTCTCTTTTTTTTATTTTCCAGATTCTATCTGTTGCCCAATTCCCTAGCCAGTGACACGTGTTTTATTATTTAATATGACAGTATCTCACTTCTGGTATTAACTTCTCTTTCAGTTATTTAATATATATAAAACCACTGCAAATCATAGTAGCTTAAAATAACAATAATTTTATTTACTTTTGATTCTGTGGTCCAGGAATTTTTGATGGAATCAAGTGGATATTTCTTATACTAGTTTTTCCTGGGGTCTCTGTTATGGCTATAGTAATACAACAATTTATGTCAGGCTGAATGATCTTAGATGGTTTCACATATCTGGTAGATGGCTAGAGATGTCACCTGGGCCACACGTTTCCAGTACAAGAATCAGATGCTTCATATGATGGCAACAGCATTTTAAGAGCACCATCTTCAATGCATAAGCACTTTCAAACTGCTGCATCATGTTTGTTGATATCCCATTGGTCAAAGAAGTCAAATAATCAACTCTAGAGTTTATGTGTGAAGGGGCAATATAAGGCTGTGATGGATATCAGGGATATGGGGAACATTACTAGTTTACTGAAGTACCTACAAGCAAGGTGTTATTGCAACAAAAATGCTAAACATGTGACATTGGCTTTGGGATTGGACAGCAAGAGAGGTCTAGACATGTGGGAAGAAATCTTTTGATGAAATTTGAAGAAAAGTGAACGAAAGAGTTAAGGCTGAAAAAATGTTGAGAAAGTGATTTTAGATGCTTAAAAGCTAGTGGTCTATGAAGGTATAAAATATTGGCTAATGTATCACCTGCAGTAACTTGGAAGATTGAAAAGGTACCTGATGACCTTGTGGATTTGGCTAAGTATAATTACAAACAGAATTTTAACAGTGTCAAGTTGCTTCTTTTAACTATGTATAAGATATAGGAAGAAAGAGATTAGCTAAAATCATGACTATTTAATTTTTAAGTAAAATTTTGATGAAATGTAGAGGAGTTAGGACTTGTTTGGCTGGAAAATAAAGCCATATCACATCTCCAGTTTCTCAGCTGACCAATGATTCTCAAAGTGAAAAATAGCCTCGGTAAAGCTCAAAGAGTTTGTAAAATTCTGTAATGACCTAAAAAATATTTAAGGCAGTGTTTTCTATAACTTTACTAAGAAAAAGTGTACGTATCTTAAGTGAGCTATCTCACAGCAGTCTGACACACTCAAGTTTTGGAAATGTTTGTTTTAAAAAGAATTCTAAATGTGACTTGGGGGCATTGGTTGAAGATCAATAAGGTTTCTAGGAAACCCAAAGGTTTTTCAAATGATTGCATTATTAAAATTAGTGAAGCACTGCCAGTTTGGACTCCGAGAGGTTGAGATAATTCAAAATAGAAAGAAAGCTCTGAACCCCAAACTTCAAAGGGTGAAGTTTGAACCATATCCTACTTATAGTCCAGCAGAGCTGGGTCTCAGTTAAGAAACGTTTCTAATCCTCAAAGAAGTAGTTGTGCCTAGATGGGTTTCAGAATTATCTCAGTCCCTTTTAGTCCAAGAGTCTCTCTCCTATCCTGCATCAATCCTAACTACTGCAATTGCATTATTACTATCTTTTTCTTTTGCCCTGTTTCTCTATATTCTAGTCTCCATACAGTAGCCCAAGAGATTCTTTTATAACTTAAGTTAGATTATACCATAATTTTGCTTAAAATATGTGTTAGTTATCCATTGTTGCAAAACAAACCATTCCTGAACCTAGGGGCTTAAAGCATCAACCATTTTATCTGTGGGTCAGAAATTTGTGTTGGGCTCAGCTGGATGATTCTTCCGCTGGTCTCACTTGGTCTCACTGTGGTAATACTCATCTGATGGCTAATTGGGGCTCGATTATTTTGGGTAGCTTCTCACATCTGTTTTTTTGTTTTTGCTGTCAGCTGGGCCATATATCTTCACACAAATAATTCTGGACCTTTTAATGTGGTGGTGGCAGGATTACAAGAAAGTAAGCCCCGTTTTGCAAGTTTTTCAAGGTTTTGTGTTATGTTTATTGATGTCGTGTTGGCCAAATAAAATTACATGTCAAAGCCAAAAATTAATATGGAAGGACACTAGAAAGGAGCAAGAAAACCAGGATGCATGATTCACAACAATCTATTTTAGTTGTCTTAGTCTGTTTTGTGTTGCTATAACAGAACACCTGAGACTGTAATTTATAAAAAAAAAAAAAAAGAAAAAAAAGAAAAAGAAAAAATTTTTTTTCATGCACAATTCTGGATTGTCCAAGATAGGACAGCCCATGTGGTGAGGGCCTTTTGCTGTTCCAACTCATGGTAGAAAGGGAAGTTGGTGCATGCAAAGAGACTCACAGGAGAGGCTGGATTCACTTGTAACAATCCACTCTCTCAATAAGTAATTCATTCCTATGAAAGTGAAAATTAACTAACTCCTTAGAGACAGATTAATCTATTCAAGAGGGAAGTGATCTTATGATCCAAACACTTCCCACTAGGCCCCACCTCCCAACTCTGCCACATGGGGAATTAAATTCAGCACGAGTTTTGGCAGGGGCAAACCACATTTAAACCATTGCAACAGTCTATCCTCTGGCTCCAGTAATTCATGGCTCTCCCACACAAAAATAAACTCACTCTTTCTAATATCTTAAAAGTTTCATTTAATCACAGAACATGGCTGGGAGTCCATGATATTATGATCTGCATTAAGTACAAATGTCTATGGGAGTCCTTGCTGATATTATCTCAGCTGTATTCTTGATTCAGAGAAATGTGAACTAAAAAGACTAAAAATTTACATACACTCTCAGAATACATGCAATAGAGTGGAAGCAGAAACACACACATTAAACACATAAACAAACTACAGACCTTGGTTAAAAGTGAAGGGAAAGGGACTAGCGAAGAAGGGCTCAAGGGAAAGAACAAAGGGAGGGACCAGACCTGGGTATGTTGGAGTATCCAAGAAGTCTTGAGTTGATCCTTGAGGAATTTTATCAAGGAGGGGAGCACTGTGTGTAATGATTCTGAACCCATGCATGATGTGTGCACAGGACTCAGAGCAGAGGAACTTGTCATGATGGGGAATACTTTGGTCTATTTGTGGTCTTATGTTAGTGGCAAAATAAAGTTTATTGTTTTTTAGCACATTGGAGGCAGTTTCCCTTAAGTGGATTGGCCATATTTTTTCCAGCTGGTGTTCTTTGTACTTGGTTTTATGATGGCACAGGACATAGGACATAGTAACTATCTTAGAAAACAGTCATGTGATGCCATGCTCACAAGCATGCTAAGGGCAAGGCAAAAGCTGGAAAGATCATTTTTAAGGCTGAGAAGAGGTTGGGCATGTGTTCTGCACAGGCAAAAATTATGGCTTAGTCACAGGGTAGGCAAAGAGGCTTTTGAGAATGCTATTAACCTCCCGAGGAAGCTTCATTCCTTCAGCAGTTAATCAAAGAAGCCAGGGAACCATTCAGAATGAGGAAGGTTGCATATGCATTGGGGTGGGTCATTAACCTTATTTCTTCTAATACTATAATATTAAATAGCAATTAGAACATCATATCTTTATTTTCTGCCCCACTCTTGGGCCCCTTGAAATCTTCCTATATTTTAGCTTTTATGGGACTTGATAATACAGCCAAGAATTGCAAACCCACTAGATTGTGAAGTTGAGGAACTTTTGGGGGGAAATCACATGAAGGGCACATTTTTTACTGCAGCAACTGACAATTATCTTCAAAGAGGTTTCAAAAACTGCCTCAAAAATGTAACAACCCAATCACATCCTGATTGTTTAATGGGGAGATATGAAAATTCAGTTGACAGAGCTGACACTTCCAGGAGGGTATTTCCATATGAAATAGGCACTAAAACCATCTCTAGGAGAAAAGGCCCATCTGAGCATATTGTGTGCTGGACTCCGTGAGGCTCCTCCTGACCCACTGACCCTCTCACTGGCCCTACACACACCTAGATCACACCGCAGCTGCTGAGTTGCCTGCCTCAAACCTTTTTCAAGTGCGAGTCCCTGTCAGACTGGCAGACTAGCTCTGTGAGTCCCTCAAAATTCAGATTAATTTTTTCCTCCTTCAGAAAAACATCCCTTGGGTTCTCCAGCCCATTCACATCCCTTCTTTTTCTAATTCCTATGGCATTTAAAACTTAAGGCTTATAATTAAACTCTGAATTATTGCCCATTCTGTTGGTATTAATAATATGATTTTAACATGACATGTGTTAGGCACTATTGCCTCAAGTACACAAAGCTCATATCCCAAGCAGCAGAGCATAATGAAAAGAGCTTGTTAAGAATAACTTTCATGGTAGACATTTCTGACATTATATCGGGCCTTTAGGGGTTATATGTGGGCTAGGGTTCCCTTAGATGACATTTCTGTCTCAAGAACAACTTGCATCTGTACATTAATTTGTGTATATGCCTGTAAGCACTTGTTTGTGTTAACCACTCATTACTCTAGGGAAGTGCTTTGGATTAAATTTAAGTCTAATATATATGTTGTTAAGTTGTGTGTTTTGTGGAGAGGTGGTCAGGGAGTGAAGGAAGAAATTACACAAATGAATCTGAAATCACATTTGAGATTCTGACTTCTCTGTGTGTACTTCTTGTGAATGCCTAACAAACAGACACTCCCTTGTGGGCATGGGGGATGTTAGTGTAGGGACCTGTTTCTAATGTGAGCATCCACATGGTATGGGTGTGGTACTTGGGTCAAATCACAAATTCCTTTGCCTTTAGATGCCATACACTCAAAACAGTGCAAAATGATTGTTTCTAGAACGATGCTCATAATCAGAGGATGAATAAGATGATCCACTGAGGTGTGGAAAGAGAACATCAGAAACTTGTATTAGCGAAAGGATTAAATGAATAACATTTAATTTTTAATTTGTCATAGGAGCCCTTTCTTTTGGTGCTTAAGCCAGACAGTCTCATGACTCACAATGAGTTGAGGTGTCTGGAGGGGAGGGTGAAGGTTCCATAATGCAGAGTTTGGTGGGGCACGACCACTCTCTTTTGTTCTCCTGTGGTTTACATGCATCTAGGTAAGTGAATTTGTAAATTTTATAATCTTCTTTTAACTAAAACAACCTTCGAGCAATAGCCAAGTGGCTGCTGATATTCCTGTGAGGAAACTGTAGACCGAAGATAACTCTCACAATGCCAGCCCAGGAGAATTGTCTCATTAGGGAATGGTGGAGCCAACACTTCTCCTCTTTCTCTTCCTAAGCCCTATTGACAGATAGAAGCAAGGGCTACCTACTTAGATCTAGAGAGGGGTCAGCCAGTGAGAAGGAACTAACTCCATTTGAAAGTGAATGGTTAGAAAGGAGGTTTCCAACCTGTGTGATATTATTGCTAAAAGTAATGATGAAAGCTCTCCTATAAGCACATTGAAAATATCAGAAAAAAACATTTTCTAACCTGCTTGATTTAATAAGCTAGAAATTGACTAGCAAAACTCCAACAAATAATTTTGTTCTATGGATACGTCGGTTTGGAAAGTAAGCCCATGACTAGTCAGCATAGGCAATTCTGACTTTGTTCATGGGCATCATGCCTCTTCATGGGGTCCCTTTTACAGTTAGAGCAACTGTGAAAACCAAGGACCAAAATAAACTACAGTCGGTGCCAGACCTCACAATTGTTCTATCACGAGGCACTAAAGCAAGACTTTCTGAAATGTGAAGAATATTCAGTCTCATTGCATTCATTGAAAATATTATTATGAATAATGATTTCAATTTCAGCAAAAAGGCTAACATTACATTACAATTACATAATAAAATTAAAATGTAAATATTGGTTATTTCATTTCTCATATGTTTTTCAATTTATATTTTAATTATATCTTATAATGAATGTAGCATACTAATTCATAATATATATATGTGTATATAAACTTTTTTCCTGATAGATGTGTATGACCAAAAAATGTTGGAGGCCACCAGACTTGAGGTTGAAGGTTTATAAAGGATTATAGGACAGATGTAAAACTTCTTTTGAAAATATTTTCTGCAAGCATGATAGTAATGATAGAAAATAGTGGAGAGGCAAAGTACAAGCTTACTGGCCAACATGATCCGTTAGGGCAATTAACTGCAAGCCAGTGCCAACAATAGATTTGATTAAAATGAGGATAGTTCAGTTTTTTACAAAGAATGCCATCCAAGTTCTTCTCTATCCTCTTCAATGCCTTAATGAATAACCCCTTCAACCTCTCTACTCCCTGTCTGTGTGAATCTTCCTCTCCAACCTGACTGAACATCTCTTGCCTCCCAAATTGAGCTGGTACTTGCTCAATTCCCTCAAACGTTTCTTTCCTACTCTCCATCTGAAACATCTGAAATGCCCTACCGTGTCCCACTGACCTTCTTGCTGTATCCAATTCCTACGCATCCTTCATGACCAAAGTCAGCTCCCTTCCTTCTCCTACAACCTTCAGACCACTTTAGCCCATAATTTTCTCTTTCCTTTCTAAACTAATAGTAGTTTCTATCTCTGCCACTCATTTGACAATCAACTATATAATGCATTGTGACAGCTTTGATATTACATTGTACCCTATCGTTATTCCTCTCTTCTGCTTTTCTTTCTTTTTTATTTTCTATTTTTCTTCACCTTTTGCTTTATAACTGTAACTTCACCCAAAAATCCTTCATGATGGGGTGATATTTCCCCCTTCTGTTATAGTCTTCTTAGTCTGTGCTCAGCATGTAATTAGACTCAGAAAGGTGTGTAATAAATATTACTTCTTATAATAAAAGACAAACACAGCTGTTTGATGTTGCATTTCCTTACTTAAAATTAGAATAACAAAATATTATCATTGAACTGATATAAGGATTAAACGAACAATGTATGTAAAGTTAAAGGCAGAGTGCACACCACTTGGTAAATCTCTGTACGTTTTATATTCTCCAGGATTAACTCACTAGTGACTTTTATGTCACAAAGCTACCTGGTTGTTGCGAAGCAGCAGCTGGATAGGAATGAATGATTTGAGGCATACTTCATTCCTTTATTCACTTATATTAGGCACTAAAGAGCAGGTTTAAAATTTTCATTTTAGTGTGCCTTCGCCTCTTCTTAATATGATTATCCTCTGAAGTTTTCTTCTTATGGTCAAGAGAAGGGATTATAGTTTTCTTGACTCATTGATAATTGATGTTAATAGAACGATGGTCTGACAATTCAATATACTGTCCGCTATGAAGAAAAAGAAAAGACACAGACAGATACACCTGCAGTGGCCTTAATCAGACCTGAAACATCCTGCTGACAGATATTTAACTCATTTGTTCTGTTTGGCTGTCGGTCTGACACCATCACCATAATACAATATGAAGTGCTAATTATCATGAAATCCAATGTTACAATTTACTGGGAAAGAAAAACCTTTATTTCTCTTTTTATTGGAAGCTGCTTGCTCCCTCTATTAAATTTGATCAGCGTTTACTATGATAGAAGAGGAGACCACTGCATTGCACTAGCCTTGAGCCCTAACTAAAGCAAAGGACCGTTCAGTCTCAATTTATGTTATTTTTCAGATAATTCAGCACATCACTGGGTGCTTAAGAGTTTCTGTTGGTAATAAAAGAAGACAAAACAAATCTGAGATCCTGCATCCCTTCAAATGAGGAGTCCAGCTGACTTGAATGATGAGCAGGCAGAGGCCAGCACCTTCTTTCTTCCTCCTGTGAGCTCTGAATCCATTTGTGTGTCCAAGTACTAAAGAGCTGGCCGTCCATTCCATCCTATTTCCTAAATTAAATGGGCTGGTCAGTTTCAATATTCTACCCAAGTCTGGATTTCTGAAAAAGTGAAGCCACCATTACTAGCGATTTCCCTGAGAAAGTGTGTGTGAATCCTAAAGTCTGGGCATGACCAGTTGTCACCTGGTCTTGGATGCAGTTCCTAAGCCTACACCTAAGAATTACTGCTTCTCTTCAGAAATCGCCTCACTGTGGAGTCTTCTATTAGTCACCCAGTCCTACTATTGACCTAATCAAGATCTGGTGACCCTGGAAAGCCATTTCCTTTTCCTTGTAGTTAACAATTGAGCAGACACTTTTATCCCTTGAGGCATCATTTCAACTTTTCTTTGTCATATCTCCTAAACACTGAGCTTTCTTTCTGTTTCTCTTTACCCATTTCACCTGGACATCCATGTGGTCTAAAGCCCTGAGACTGCGGGTGGTGGGTAGGGATTCAGAAGCACAGAATTGGTGTGTGAGAAGCGGGTGGGGAGGCTGTTGAGAAGAAGGGTGAGAGAAAGAACAGAGCTCCCATGCTGCTCCTGGAATGAGCTTTCTGTCTTCCAGGCCATCAATCACCTCTTGCAATACTTAATCCCATATTCCTGGAGCTCACAGAACACAGCAATGGGAGAAGAAAGGCAGGGAAATTTTTTTTCAGGGCACAAACCTCTTTAAAAAGTTCACTAACAATGTACAATGAATGAAATACTGAACATCCTGTATATTATTTTAAAAAGGGATATCAAACAACAGTGCAGGACTGTCTGGTTATATTACAGTGTCTATCTTCTCATGTGTCAGCAACAAGTAATGCTGAAGGAGGCCTAATTATCATATTCACGGTGGTACAGGTAGTAAAACAGTTATGCTTTGCATTGCTCAGGATGTTCAGAGCTGAAATAGATAAACTATGTGGGAGACTAGTAATAGGTAATTATTCTCTACTTACATATTCAGCCTCATAATTCTAAATTAAGGTAAGTGGAAAAAGCTTATAAAATATTCAAAGCTCCTTTATCTTTCCTCCTCCCTCTTATTAGAAACTGTGCATGAATTTGCATAGAATAAACTGAGCTCATAAATCAAAGAAGAAACTGCAAGAATGCTCTTTGTAAGTTATAATTTAAGGTTAACTGTAGCACATTTTGCTTACTGTATTATTAATGACTTTCGTTCACTCATGACAAGATTACATATTAAAAATTGTTGGTAGACAAAACTCAGTTCATAATCAATTTGCTTCTTAATGTGAGCAATCTGTGTGCATCCCTACGGCAGAGGCAGGTTTAGTGAGGATAATGGAAGGAGTGCCTTGGGAAGAATGGTTCTAACACCGCTGGGCTCCCTCAGGGGTGTGATTGACAGGCAACTTCAAAGGGGAATTAAGTGACTGGTGAAGGGCAAACCCTAGATGGCTCAGTCAGGGCTCAGGGCTGCTCCCTGGGGCTCTGGTATCAGACTCCACCCTAAACGAGCCCGCTCTTTTTCAGTTTCTGCAATTCTACAGTGCTTTATACTTTCCAACTACTTGCCCATGCTTGAAATGCCTTTATCCTTATAGCCTCATTTAAAAGATTTTTTTATCACATCTATTTACCAAAAAGTGTATTTCTTTTTACTATGAAACAAGCCCAATTTCCAAATGCTTTCTCAAATCAGGTTTTCAGATTCTCTGGTCCTTCTCATTGTCTCTTGTTCGCCTTCCTTTTTTTCATCCTGTGTTTAGATTTTCAGCCAGTTGCTCTCTTTGCTCCTTGCTTCTGTGTCTTGGCATTTCTGTTTCCTTTAGAAAAGCTCTTTCTCCTTAACTCCAACAAAGAAATGCCAATTTCTCTCTGCAGTTACAGCTTCCTGCCACCCCCTCTCCTCCTCCTCGGCCCACCCAAGGGGAAAGTTTTTCATTATAGTACATTTAGATACCAGCTGCTTTCTGATGCATGTGAAACAGAAAGACTTATACTCTCTCTTGGCTTGAGAAGCAGAGAGATGGGCAGGATGTTTACAAGTTGTTTTACTGGAAATTAGCATGGGCGGATTTGATATTATGCTTGGATCTTGCGTTGTGGTCCTGGTTCTGCCTCGGGTACCTCTTTTGAGGGAGAATAATCCCTGATCTGTGTACATTCCTGGGTGTCTTCTGAATATATAAGACAGTTAAAAATGTTATATTGAAATGTGATACCATTTTATTTATTTTACGATTTTGTGTATTTTAGTATTTATTAATGTGTTTTTATTCCTACTGGTATAGACTGAGATGAATTGCATTCATTTATATAGAGAATGTGTTGAAATTATGTCTAAAACCTTAAGCGCACTAGAAACATTTGAGGTTTTAGCTGCTTGGGGTAAGAAACTGTTGATGTAGACCTAATGGTACCTAAACAATTGAGCAAGCATTGACTGTAGACTCTAAAATATCACCATGGAGGATTGATGAGAATTTTTATTTGATGCTTATTTCTGAGACCTTGGGCTCACTTCCTGTCTTATCTTCCGCAGTCTCATAGGTCTCCAACCCTCATGCTCTCCACAGGCAAGTGCTCCCAGGAAACACGCAGAGGAGCCTCATGCCATGCCAGAGGGTTACAAAGAAAAATAATGTGTCAAGACAGGGCCTCTGGGCAGGAGTGAAAAGAATCAAGATTGAGAAATGCAGGATACCCCTCCTGCATGAGGACTTGAAAGGAGAGGTGACTCATCTCCGATGTAAAAAAACCCAGGACGTTAATTAAACTAAAATTAAATAGCAGTGATGAAAAGTCAAAAGAGACTCTGTTTTCCTCTGCCCAGCCATTAAAATTAAGCCTTCTTAAGGAAACCATCCTCAGTTTTTTCTTACTTGACTCACCTGTTGGGTGACCTCATTACTCACTGAGCATCAGCCTAGTCTCTTAACTGACGCCTGGCATCTCTAAACATACTCTCCAGAGCTCAGGGTTGTATCCCCAAGCTTCTCCCCTCCCTGCCATGCCACAGTTTCTGCCTCCTTGCAATTCCCACACAGTGCCTGGAAATTACAGTGTCTCAAACAGAACTCACCTTCTTCTCTATCCAAACAACTCCAGGGACTTTCTGTGTCTGTGCATGGCACTGTTATTCTCCCAGCCCTCCAAACACCATCTTGTGAGTGTTTCTACTTCATCTGCCACCTCTGGGCTCCAGGCCCTCACAGTGCTATCCAGCATATCCCAAACAGTTTCTCGCTTGCAATGCCTGGCACTTGCCATAGTGCAGGCTCTCACTCCTGGGTCATTGCAATGGGCTCTTTGCTGGTTCTTTTGCTGAAGGTATTTGCTTCCAGTCTACCACCTATACTGCTATAGAGTGAACTTTCTAAAACCAACCTTTGGTCATGTCATTTTCCTTACTTAAAATTCTTCACTGGCACCTGGTATGATAAAGTCATATTTTTCAGCATGGTATATATAAAACTCCATATCTTCTCCTTTGTTAGCTTTCTATTATCTTCTACTTTTCAACTATAGGTTTCTTGAATTCAAATCAAACATCTCTCCCTCTCAATACTCCCCTCTCTATTTTTCTCTACTATAACACCTAAATTTTAGGCAGTAATTCCTTTTTCACATTCAGCCAGAGGCAGAGCTTTTATTTCTGTGATGTTGCTACAAATGTTAATTTAATTCATTAAAAATGTATTGTGCATCTTTTGTGAAATTCTAGGAGTTGGGGAAGTAGGGGAGTGAAGGCGCAGTTGAGTAAAAGCAGAGAGGATGGGAAAATAGAGAAGACCCAGAGGACTCCAAGAGTCTTTAAGCAGCCCCCCTTTCTTTCCAAGAGCACAGCAATCAGAAGCCCTGGGGAATCGTTCTGAAGCTGAGCAGAGGCCACTGTGCTCTGGGACCAGTTGCAATCCTAGATGGCCTGACCTTCCTTTGAATGGAGACTGAGTAATGGATGCAAATAGATTGACTGGCACTTAGGAGCTATTTTCCCAGCTTTTTAAACACAGAGGCACAATACCCAGAATCAACACTTGAAATGGGACTCTTGTTATTGCAGTGTTTATTTTTCATATGGCTGTATAACTCTAGCTGAGCTCACCTATGAGATTGTAGGCTCTCTCATTTGCGGAGGTAGGTTTGCCACAGGCAGGTATTTACTCTATTGCCATGAAGTCCATCAGAGAAAAAGTCCTTTATGTTAATTAAAGTGCCACATTGCCTTTGGACCTTGGGGGGAACTGTGACACAGTATGCTTGGAGAGAGAAGGCTCCATGCTCTCTACCTAGTTGAATATTCTGTGTTCTTATTTTGAGCAGAGCATCTCCAGAATGGGGGAGGAAAGAGAGGGAAATTAAGAAAAAAGGGAATGAAGAAAAAAAAAAGACAGAAAACAGGCTTCTGTAATTCTGCCACTTGCTGGAAAGTCAGATAACAAAACTGTAAACATTAAAATATAGGAATTGCTTTGTAGCTCATTTGAAAGTTATCCCCTCCAAAGTCACAAAATCATTCATAATTAATTATCAATTGATTGACACAGACATATGCCATAGGAGTTCTGAGGGGATGAGATCAGTGTGGATTGAGGCAACACAAAGGGCCCTGAGAGAAGAATAGTGCTGAACTGTGGAATGGGAAGAACAGCACTGCAAAGGTGGAAGGCAGTGGTGCCCTCTGGGTGATGTGAAGTTGCAGTTCTTTGATAATCCCAATCATGCAGACAGCTGGCTGAAGCAGATACATCCCACATTTGTTTATGTGCACATTGCACATGTAAAATCCTTTTCCTGAGATTTGGACTGAAGTGCCTTAGATTGAGTCTTCTATTTTGTGTTCAACTCTATATTTTGTACGGAAGCACATAGAGTACCTCTTCATTTTTCTTCCTACTTAATTCCGTTCTGCTCAAGGGTGCTAAAAACTATGGGTAATTTGTTGTGTATCCCTCCTGCCCTTTTCTATGCAGCGATAGATAGAGATACATATTCATGTGTGTACATGTATTCATATGAATTTTAAACCTAAATGGGATCATCTATATACATATGATTCTAATGAGTTGTTTAATGTATTGCCTCAACATGGACCTTGAGATCTTTCCCTGTCAGTTGCCTTCATTGTTTTTAGCATGACGGTGTCCTATAATAAGGAAGCCTCAGAATTTATTGAAGCAATATGTTACTGGTGGACATTCAGGTGTTTCCAGTTTTTCCTTATGGGCATTAAAATGTATATTGATACTTACAATTTTGGATTAAGTATACATTTGTTTATAGGATAGGTTCACAAAAGCAGGATTACTAATTTTTAAAAAGCCAATGGTTTAAGTCCCATAAAGATTCTATCTATTTATATTCCACCAAAGCATATACTGTGTGTTAGTAACCATTCTCCCACATAAGTGTTTGCAAAATTAATGTGTGAAAAATTTTATTTCATTACTGTTTTAAAATATATTTTCTTGGTTACTAGTGAGTTTAACATCTTTTTATGTGATTGTTCATTTTATTTTTTAAGTCTATTTTTATTGTCCCAAAGAAGCCATTTGTCTCATCTCTATTCCTCATTAATTAGAATTAAATCAGTTTGATTTCCACTGAATTTTTTTTAACTATCAGATACTTAAGCCAAGTCATGTGAAAGTGTTAAGTGAGTTAAATAATCAATTGATCAATATGTATTCACTAGGCAATTAATGCCTCTAGTCTGTGCTGGATATTGTTGGGCATACAGCTCTGGCCTTTAAGAAGCTTATATGATCTTTTAGGGTGATAAGACTCAAACTGTAATCAATGACAGTACTACAGTTTACTAGACCCCAAGGGCTGTGGACAACCAGGGAAGAGAGAGGCTCTGTAGTTTAGAATAGCTAGGAAAAGCTTACTGAAGGAATTACAGTTCTGCTTGACCTTGACAGACGGAATGGAGGAATGGAGTGCATTTTAGACCGGGGAGGTGAGCCGAGGTATTAAGTGGATTTCAGAAGGTAGCTAGGAGTGCAGCCATCCTGCAGCAGAGATTATGGAGACCCATGGGAGTCTATGCATTGCAGAGCTGCTGTGAGCATGGACCCAGCCCCATTATATATGCAGAAATTACTGTTTCCCTCCCTACTATGAGGGTCTGCCTCTGCCCATGCCCATCTTGACCTACCTTCAGGAGGCTATGTCAGGGAGTTTGGCTTTCAGGCTCAGGGTTCAGGAGGACAGATAAGGATAGGGCATGGCTCTGCCCTTCGAAGCTCTCCTGGATCCCCCAGGAAGCCACTGGATCTGGAACCTGCCTAACTGCAGCCCCTAAAGCCTCATCATTTTGTCCAGAGGTGCCATTGCTGCAATTACTCTCTAAACCCAGAGTCAATTACTCACTGTGTGAATCACCCCCAAAAGATTGCTTTTTCCTTTTCCATTAGTATCACACATAATTGCACTCTGTGTGGTTCCTAAGCTCTTATTCCTGACTTCAATGTCCATGAGAATCTGGGTTGATTAGAAAGTCCCTTCATCTCCTATCACTGACCTCATCGACACTTTCCATAAGGTTTTTCACTGTTTTCTTCATTAACAAAACACCCACCTCCTACCATTAATTATTCAGCTCCTTGTGAGGAAAGAATCGCTGTGTTTTCCCTG
Source organism: Rhinopithecus bieti (assembly GCF_001698545.2). NCBI lineage: Eukaryota > Metazoa > Chordata > Mammalia > Primates > Cercopithecidae > Rhinopithecus > Rhinopithecus bieti. Next base: position 2,384,167 of record NW_016811396.1, on the reverse strand, counting down.
CTGATTTTTCCATATGTTCATCCTTTCTTCTTTCTTCTTTGTCTTCTTATTAACGGAAAATGTTAACACATATCCTAGAGTTGTAGGGATGGTTGATTTTGATGCTACTGTACTTTCTCTTCTATAGCCACTATCCCTTGAGGACCCCGTACTACCCCACTTCTTGGCTCTCAAGATCGCCATGAGCTAATCGAGATCTCAGGCTTTCTGTCTGATGCAATTTCAAGCTGCAGCTGACCCCTGTTTTCACTCTCCTCCTGTTGTTCAATGTAGCTGTCTCATGTATTGCCTGCCCTTGGGGCTTATCAAAGGGGATCAACCAATTCATCATCAATACTTTAACAGTGGCATACTACCATAGCATAAGTTAGCAAAGGTAAGAGTCATGCTGTGCCCTCACAAGCAGCAACGGATAGGGAGAAGGAGAAGAAGATAGAACAGGTTTGATCATAATGTGGGATATCAACCCAGCTAGATGAGAGAAGGGAGCAGGCAGTCCTCCATCTGGAATCCAAAAAGCAATAATGACCTCATTTCACATTTAGGCCAGAATGCATAAGCAAAAGGCTCAGTCCGGTAAAAGGACTCATTAGTAGGGAATTTTGGGTAGTGCTGTTATTTCAAGAAAGTCAAAATGTATTGATTCTTGGAGACATTGCGCATGAAACACATATAGCAGCAAAGGAGTATATGGTGGGATGAGGTGTTGGAAGGGCAGGAAGAACAGGATCATAAAACAATACAGTACGTAAAAATTCAAGACAAGGTGGTTGAGGTTATAGGCCCAGGCACTGGGAAGTACTGGAAACCCAAGCTAAGGTGTCATCACCGAGAGTGAGCAAGCATACAGGGGTTTATAGGGAGGCATATAGGGGGCATATAGGTATTTGGGGAATACTACATGGTAGGTAGCGCAACCAAGTCTAGAGTCACTGGTGGATGTGAACCCATGAATTTGATGCTAGCCTTGTCCAGTGTTGGAATGAATACAACTTCATTCTTACCTCAAAGCAGCAGGATTTGCCAAGATTGACAGGCCCATGTTGCTGCCTATTAGAAAATAGATCCAAAGCCTAAACTCCAGCTATGCTTCAAAAATAGGAAGTCAAGAGGACTCAATAATTTCAACATACAGTGAAAGCTGAACACTCTCTGTATTAGTTGGAGTTTTCCAGAGAAACAAAACCAACAGGAGATCATGCATATACATATACATAATGCATGGTTTCAAAACAATACAAGATGTCATATAATTTGTAAATGAGCGGTATAGATAGCACTTCCAGAGTCACAAGAAATAACTGTGGGCTGAACTAGCCAATCATAGAGAGGTTGAGCTTCCTGAGGTCAATATCATTTCCAGGCTTTACTCTCAGGACCTTGCACATAATAGACATGTAATCCATGCCTTTCCAAACAGGGGAATGACAGACAGAGCAGCATGCTATTGCGATGGGTGCTCTTGCTAAAGGAGAAATTTTATTATGAAGAGAAGAAAGAAGTGAATACAGACCATGTAGAATTCCCATGATGAAGATGGATGGAGGGAAGAGAAAAGCATCAATGAATAGCATTCATGATGGTAGTGATGATGATGATAACTTACTGAGCAGTTTCTACAAAAATCATAGCTGACACTATTGAACACTTAGTGTCAGATATTATGTAATAAACTTTACATACTAATGAGGTTAAACATCTTTTTATGTGATTGGTTGTTTTATGTTTCAACTCCTCGTAACAGTACTATAAGTAAAATATTATTGTTTCCTCTGTTTATGTAAGGTAATTGAAGCTTGGAGAGGGTAAGTAATTTGCGTAGGAACACACAGATAATAAGCAGCTGAACTGGATTTAATGTCACATTTGTCTAATGTGAACTATGCACACTTACCTCTACTAGAAGCCCTCTTATGTAGTGTAAAAGGAACTGGTCATTGTAGATTAATCAAAATACTTAAATGCTCTTTCTAGGAGTAAAATATCTTTGTTTGGAGTCTAACGTCTCTCTCTTTCTCTCTCCGCTAGCATTTTATTTTCAGGCAAGAAGCACTCTGCTCTTTTTCTCGGCTTAAACCATAACCACGATGCGTCATCTACTATTTCCCATTTTGATTCCTTTAAAGTTATGCTAAATGTCATGAAAGATGACACTTAAGAGTTTTATGATGTTTTTCTCCCTACAACTAACATCTCACTCTAATTCAACAGGGTTTGTTGTTCTGTTTTCCTCAAATTGCCCTCATCAAATGTTTACAATTGAGTTTTCATGAAAGAAATAATTCTGTTTCTTGCATTCATATTGGCTTACATTATTATTTATGGCCTACATATTGTTTAAAATCTGTCATTATAATAGAAAGCCCAAATGGCAAAAATATGTTTGGTCATAAACATGACTGACCCTCAGTGTGTATGAACCTCATCAATGGGAACAGGAATATGTAGGAAAACCGAGGACTAACTCCTAGTGCTTTCAGTATGCCTTGCACATAAGACAGAACATCAGTTAATCCAAAGTGTGGTGCTTCAGTGTCAACTACTATCCCTCACCAGACTGTCTCTCAGCTGGAAGAGAAAGAATGCAAGGTCATGAAGGATGAGAGTTCAAGGAGCTAGTGCTACTGAAAGATTAAGGATAATAAAACTTGCTTTAAATCTTATGTTTTTATATACCTATGTGTGTTTGTGTGTGTATGTGTGTGTGCAGGTAGGACTTTTTGGCAAAAAATAAGTTATATCTTTTTTTTTCCTTGAAACACAATGTTTCTCTTATTGCTCAGGCTGGAGTGCAGTGGTATGACCTTGGCTCACTGCAACCTCCACCTCCTGGTTCAAGCCATTCTCCTGCCTCAGCCCCACTGAGTAGCTGGGATTACAGGTGCCTGCTGCCATGCCCGGATAATTTTTGAATTTTTAGTAGTGACGGGGTTTCACCATGTTGGCTAGGCTGGTCTGGAACTCCTGACCTCAGGTGATCCACCTGCCCCAGTCTCCCAAAGTCCTGGAATTACAGGTGTGAGCCACCATGCCCAGCCAGTTATATCCGTTTTGAAGGCAATTACAAAACAGTGGTGAAGTTAGAGATGAGACTGTAAAGAATCAAGGAGTGTCCGAATGGTGCGACAGTTGAGATAGCAGGTGCGAACTATTCTTTTAAGAAATTAGGTACACAGGTAAAAGAGAATGATAAGGAAGTTAATGGAGGAGCAAGAAGAGATTGACAAGATTTTAGCTTACAGAAGACAAGATCAAGTTTCTGGTGTAAGAGCAGTATGCTGATGGAGAGAGACATTGGAAGATGAAGAGGAAATAGGATGTAGAGAGGTGATGGAGAGGAGGTGCTACAAAAACAAAGGCAGATTGTACAAACATCAGCCCCCTTGAAGAGCAGAAAAAGCTCTGACAGAAAGGTAGGGATCTGTAAAAACACTAAGATAGGATTCTGCATCTTCTTCAAGAAGAGACTCTATTTATAGATCTATAGAAAAGCACAACAATTTTAGTGCAGTGAGGTTAATGGAGGTAAAATACATATAGTGATGATATAAATGAGGAAATAAACAACTATTTAGGAAGAGCAAGAAAGGTTTACTGGAAAAAGGATACAATTGAAATGCATCCTAAAATATGAAAGGAATTTTCCAGGCAAACTAATGCAGAGGAAATTCTAGGCAGAGGAATAACAGGTGCAATCTCAGGGAGGCGGAAAAAGGAGAGTTCTCACTAGTGGTTTGATGTGACTTCTGAGCAGAGCAGACAGGGTGGGGTGGCTGAGGTTAAAGGAGGACAAATTGGCAGGGATGAGATCTTTTTTTTGTTTGTTAGCTTTTATTTTTAATTAGGTGATTGGATTTTACCCTATAGTTTGGGTACTTTTTTCTAATATTGGCTTTTGACAATCTGATTCCTGTCTATTACAAAGTTACAGACAGGATGGCACAAGAGACACTTGATAACTGGAACATTCTTCTGAGGGTATCAGTTTCATAACTCCCCTGTTTCAAGAGATATTTCTGCAGCATCTTAAAGAAATATATAGGATTTGAAGCATAAAATAAAGTGTCCCTGTTCCATAATTTAGGCCTAATGAGAATTCTCAAAAGGTATTTTTCTGATCTAGAAAATAAGGTGAAAGACATGTAAAGGTTAAAATGTACAGGTAAACTTTATGTTTACCCAATCATTTTAATTTTCAGAAAGAAGAAAGAAAGGGAATAATAACAAGGAGACTTCTGTCTGAGGTCCCAAAGCAGAGGTAAAAGGGCTGGAAGAGAAGATAAATATGAGCTCTCATCAAGAAGAAGAATGCTGCTCAACCCAGCGCGCAAGGGAGCAATTGTGTCCAAAGGAAGGAGAGTTTAGTCAAGACCTTTCTGAGGGCTTCCAAGTCTTCCATGATTTTCCTTCCTTTTTTTTTCTTCTTTTTTTTTTTTTTTTTTTTTTTTTTTTTTTTTTTAAGACATCGACCAGAAAGCTTTGTTGTCTAGGAAAGGGTAAAAGGATGTCTGGCTGAATTGGAATTGACAAAACTAGGCAACTCAGACAGGGCAGTCTCGGGAGCAGCCTTTAACCACAAAAGAGATATTGAAGGCGATGCAATCGATAGAGCTGGAGCAGACAGGGGAGGAAGATGATGAAACCCATCAAATTCGATCACTGGGCAGAAGTGGTCAGCGTCAGCTTCCTCAGGAAGGGTCACTCGATGCCAGCCCCCTTTCAGGGACTTTGACCTTCCCTGCTGATTACCTTCTTAGGATCACAAAATTTTAGTGTCGGGAGAAAATAATGCGTGCTGCACTGGGATCCCTTTCACTGCGGCCTAGATGAGTGAGTTTCCTGGACTCATGGGTTACAGAGAGGCCAACTCACCTGCCTGATGTATTTGATTACTATGACCTTTCTCCCTGAAGATATATTCATTTATTCATTAATTTGTTCATTCATAAGTTACTCCCATCCATAGTAGGTTTCAGGAAATCTGTCTAAAGATTCTTCACGACATCTCCCATCAGGAAGTGGAGTCTGTTTCACCCTGATTCAGCTCCTGACCTGACCTAACAGAACAGGGAGGATGAGAGAGAGACATGTGGAGAGACATGTGGCGAGAGTCCCTGACTGTCCTAGTCATCTTGGCAGTGTCTGAACCCAGGCATGTGTTCAAGCACAGCCAACATCATGTGAAGAGGAAGAGATGAGCTCAGCTGAGCCCAGCCCAAAATGCTGACCCACGGAGTCCTTCATGAACAAAAGGACTCATGATAAACATTTTAAGACAATAAGTTTTGGGTAGTTTATTATGTAACCCAAGCTAATTGATATACCATTTAAAGATAAATTTAAGAAGACTCAAAATAGAAAGGATGCAGAAATATTTTCTGCAGAGTCTCTCAGGGCTACTGGAGGACCACTAATGATGTTTAAGAGAAAAGATGAACTGTCTTAAAACTGGCCTAATAAATGGTCCATGATCATCAAGAACACAGTCAGGCAAAACTCTGAGTACATTTTGATTGCACTTAGAAAACATCCCTTCAAATGATTGCATTGTAACAAGAAAACAATGGTATGCATGGTTTTATAGAGGGGCTCTCAGAAGCAAAAGAAAGAGAGGGGCTCTCTGTCACTGGGAGGGTGAGGTACAGAGTGTGTAAGGGCCTCTCTTAAGTGGTGGGTATGTGCCTGCAGCAGAGTGGGATGCATCTGGCTATGAGCTTGAGCATGTGCTCAAATTCACCCACTTTCTCTCCTTGCTCTGTTCCCTTTTCATCAAACAGCTCTTGGATTATAATTTGGCTTCCTGGATATATTTGTCTGTAAGGAAGAACGTGCTTATCCATCACCAACATCTCGTCTATTTAATAGTTATATTTCTCATTGTATATTAATGAATTGAGCTTCTGTGTTTTATAGATTGTCTCTGTAAGCTTGATTAATGCATTTGTTGTGCTACTCGTTTGATTTTGGGCCTGGAGTGAAAAGAATGGTGAATTCACCAAACACACATCCTCTTTAAGTGCCAATCAGGCTCTTTGACTGGTAATACTTGACCTCGTTTGTACCTTGTCTTCAAACTGCAGCAGAGTTCACATCCCTGATGCACAAAGCAATGCTCTTTTCACTTCTCCTTGTTGTTAATTATAATACTAGCTAATGTTTCTTGAAGGCTCACTAGATACCAGACATTGCTTTAAAGGCTTTCCATGGATAACCTTATCCAAAATTCACAATGACCCTAAGAGTAAGGCTCTTCTAATTTTACAAATGAAGACACTGAAAGCCAGAAAAATTTGTAACTTTCCCAAGGTCACAGAGGCAGAAGGGGGCGGGGATTCAGACCTAAGAGCTGAGATTCAGAAAGCTTTGCCTACGACCACCAAGCTACAGTGTTTGGCCTGCTAGGCATGGTGCTTTTTCTCTTCTTCCTTCTCTTTAAGAAGAAATCCAGAACACCTCCAAATACCTATGGAATTAAACCAAAGTCCTCTATGTGGCTTTCAAGGCCCTCTGTAATCTGATCTCAACATATTGATAGAACTTCAACTCCCAAGTCTCATTTAACTTTAACAATCAATTACTTGAAATGTTTTATATGCCAGACATCAGGCCCTGTGCTGACAGCAAAACAAAGATGAGTGAAAGACTTTGTAAACTAAAGAGCAGGTGAAACCCAAATCTGTGAAATATAACTAGCAAAACCAGGCAGAAAGTAAATGACACCGTAAACATTTATAGCAGAAGAAATTCACTTCTGACATGAAGAGGAGATACGTTATAAGACACCCGAATGAGGATTCTGCTGGACCAAGAGGAAAAAGAAAACAATTCATTACAGATAAGAAGAACAATATAAGCCAAGACAAGATCTTAAAAGCGCCATGGCCATTATAGGAACAGTAAATGGACAAGTATGATAAAAGCAAGGGGTATGATTGCAGTGAATGTGAAAAATAATCCTGAAGTTGTGGACAGGTAAGAGGTTTAGATATGAAGTGATAGGCCTGGTCTGAGAAGAGAAATTGCATATTCTGATTTTAGTACATTCACAGTGAGCTGATTGTTGGAATCTTGAGAATTACGAGGATATGAGTATGGACTATCAAAAGTAACTAGAGTTAGAAAGGACTAATCCTTCAGTTCCCTGTTACTACCTGGCTCCCTGGCATCCTGGCAAACCTGATGAAGAATAGTGAGATGCCGCAGGCAGTAACTCATGTTTCCTGAGGTGCATTCCAGGGTTCAGTATTCACTTGAAATTCTCCTCAGTTGATGCTTTCCAGGGTCATAATGTTTATGATAGGCCTAGTATATACTCCTCTTACATATTTGCAAAGCCAAACAAGATATTAAAGACTCCAAAAAGTTCTGCAGCACAAAAATGTGTTTAGTTCTATTTAGCTGAGTTTCCCAAACTAATTGTTATGCGATTTACCTTGATACCTGCAACCACTGTTATTATCTCACGGGTTAGCATTCCCTTCTGTTGAAGCTTTGGGAATCTTCTATCTAAGTGGTGTCTTTGATGAAATAAATGCTGCAATGTGTCTTCTCCTCCCATTTGGGAACAGTAGACAGAACACAGAACTCACACTGGGACAGCTTAGCTCTGACCCTCAGGACTAACCGACAGTGTGATTTTGGATGAATAATGGAGTGGAATCAATATTTTCCCATAGGCTAAGTGGGGCTGATGACTCCTGTCTTCTCTCCTACAAGCATCACAGGAATGGAGTGAGCTAACAGGTTGACAGTGTCTCATACATACAGGGAGGGCTACTGCTTTTTTTTTTTTTTTTTTTTTTTTTTTGACACAGAGTTTCACTTTTTTTGCCCAGGTTGGAGTGCAATGGCGCAACCTTGGCTCACCGCAACCTCCGCCTTCTGGGTTCAAGTGATCCTCCTGCCTCAGCCTCCCAAGTAGCTGGGATTACAGGCATATACTACCATGCCTGGCTAATTTTGTATTTTTAGTAGAGGCGGGGTTTCTCCATGTTGGTCAGGCTGGTCTTGAACTCCCGACCTCAGGTGATCCACCCGCCTCGGCCTCCCAAAGTGCTGGGATTACAGGCATGAGCCACTGCGCCCAGCTGGCTACTGGTTTTATACACCGAGGTTTTAGTCTGAATACTAAACCAGGTCAGGAGTGTGTTAATATTATAGCCAGATAATTTATTTGTACCATTGCCTCTAAATTCAAGTGACTTGAAATAATATGGTTTCAGCATTGGCCCCTAATCTTGAGTAATCTGATGAAAGAAGAATTAATTTTAAGAATAAGAAGACATAGTCTGGCTGCCAATTGCCCTAAAAATGATCTGTGTGAAGGGGCTCAGGATATACCCCTCAAAATACGTCACTTTGGTATATTGATTGTTTTGAGCTGAAGGCAATAAAGAAGCAGCAGATGCAAGAGGAGCTTTCTGCCTAAAAGCAGGGCATAAATTTTCCTTTGTAAAGGGGCCTCCTCATCCCATACCAGGAAGTGCTGAACAACTCTCATTACTAGAGATAGCCTGGGTCTTCATAACAAACCTTACCAAACAACTCTTATCTACTACACATTTCCAAGTCACCTTCTCATAGTTTACCATCTGTAGGAGCCCAAACTACCTTTATCTCCACTTAGTCACTCAGCCAGTTTATTACCATTGGTTAAAATAGCATATAAGCCCCAGAACTAACTGCCTCTTTGAGCTTTTACATATCTTCTGTGAAGCCCCTGTGTGTGTAAAAATATTAACATCAATACAGAAACCTATGCCTTTTCTTCTGTTAATCTACATTTCATCTGTTTAATTTGCTGGCCCCCCAGCTGCAGAACCTGAGAGGGCAGGGGAAAATGTTTTATTCTTCTAAATGTGCAAAGGTCCTACATTAGAAACTTGAGAAACAGGGTTCTAATGCGGAAACAGGCATTTCTTCTGATTTGACTGGGGCAAGCCAGGTATCTTTTGTTGCTGCTGCTTCATGACATTTGGAAGGAGGATTTTAGACTAGGCTAAAGTCAGAGTCATCTCTAGATCTAGCACCGATGATTATATTAGTGAACAAAAGCACTGCTCCACTTTTGTGATCGTCAAGAACGGACACATTAAAGAATGATGGAGGGTGTGAAATCCTACAATGTCTCTTGTTCTGAAGAGACATTGAGGATTTCTGATCTCATTTTCTCACAAGAGTAGACTTTTCTTAAAGGAAGGAATTCAGATTCAGTATGTGAATGTACTATTGGAAAGTTGGGGTTTTTTATGTTTAATTTCCTGGAAAGTTTCCAAAGCCCAGTGAGTGCCTGTTTGACTCCTTTGGTACATCTATCCACTCTACCTTTAGCATCTATTCTGATACATGGGTATCAGCTTAGAATTCACCTCCTAACTACAGAGGATCTGCCATATTAATTCTTGAGCTCCAGAGATTAGGGACTATCATGCTTTGGCTGATATAAATTTGCAAGGAGGTAAGCCCCCTTCCCAGAGCCCCAGTAAAGAAAAGTAAGATGGGAGGCCAAGGTGGGAGAATCAGTTGAGCCCCAAAATTTGAGACCAGCCTGGGCAACATGGTGAAACCCCCATCTCCACAAAAAATACAAAAAATTAGCTGGGCCTGGTGGTGCGTACTTGTAGTCCCAGGTACTCAAGAAGCTGAGGTGGGAGGGTCGCTTGAACCCAGGAGGGCAAGGTGGCAGTAGGCTGTGATCACACCACTGCACTCCAGCCTCTGTGACAGAGTAAAATCCTGTGTCAAAGGAAAAAAAAAAAAAAGAAGAGAAGAAAAGTAAGAGCTAGTTTCAGCAGCTCAAGTGTAGGGATCACAACTTCTTTTTTTGTTGTTGTTTTATTTTTTGCTTTTTGGTGGTTCTCCTGGATATATTGCTAATAGGCTAATGGTTGGAGATGTTGGAGGGAGAATCAGAAAGGGAGCGTTGGGCATTGTAACAAGCAAAAGGAGTGGATCCATGGATAAAAGTATTTAGGGAAGGACCTGGTTAGAAAAAAACAAATGTGTCAGACTTAGGATGTGTAGCACATATTTTATTCTTTGTTGTTGCTTCACTTGGACTAATGAATCTGCTCATAGAGTTGGCAGTGAGATAGTCTACCAACCCCAGGAATGCCAATATGTCAAAGGGAAACCTTTTCCCTTCAGCAAATAAAATATTAAGTGGGCTCAAGGAAAGCCAGTGGGAAGTGGCCTGCAGAAGGAGATGAAAAATTAATTTTAATGCATGGGAGACTAAGTAATTCACTTATTTCACAACCTCAATCAATTTTAATATTTTAGTATTAAATGCGAATGTGGTGCCTCTCATAATATTTTAAAAGTTGTTTCTCACTTTTTGGCTTTTGTCCTATAAGTTCTTTCTGTTTTCTTAGCCATTTTTCTGAGTATGTTGATAGGAACATTTCCATGGATTTAATATTACTCCAGGCAAGAATCTATCCTCTTCTCTTCTCACTAGTTTAAAAAGTTATAAGTTTATTAAATAGGGAGCAAAGAAAGTAGAGAAGATCCCAAGCCAGCTTTTAGGCAGGCTGATTTTTGGAGAGGGACCTGAACCTTGAGAGCCTTTGAAGTCTTCCAGGACAGGCCATTGTGTGGAGAGCAAAATGGAGTCTTTTAGTCATTAGTTCTTCAGATACCAGCCCAAGAGGGGAAGCTGTCTGCCTCTCCCTACAATTTAGACACTTATCTTACAAATTCACCAAGCTCGGTGATTTCTGAACAATGCCAGCTGTTAGGGATCCATTTCCCTAGCATTTTCCCCATAATTTGATTTGAAAGGGAAAGATTAAACTCAGTCCGACCCAGAACTGTCAGCCCAATGCCCTCAAAGAGTTGACAGGAAAAGAAAAAAATAAAAAATCCGCAGACTCTTTCAGTTGAAGAAATCACCTTTACCTGTGCATTAAGGAGAGACAATAAGGCATAGGCCAGAGGGTGAATGTGGATATAACCAACCATGGAGATTTCTCCTCCCAGAAAGATAGACTAAAATGAAGGCTACAACTTTTGAGTAATATTAATTTTAGGAATAAAAGTTCAATAGCACTTACATGGGCATCAGCTGGTATGACTATGTTAGCATTTTCAAGATATTTATAACAACTAAGTTTTCCAAGATGTGGTGATACCTCTTCTAATTCAATCATAAACTTGTCTTTTTATTTTTTTCCGTATCTTGGTAAATATGACTATCAGAATGTTTACATTTTATTAAATGGGTTTTTGATTTAATCCTCCCCCACAAGGATGATTTACATGATCATGTTACCTTTGTTTCTTTGTCCGGGTCTTTCATTTCTAGAGAGGTTAACTTGCTCCAAGTGAATGAAACAGCTAACAAATGCAAGAGCTGGGTTTTGGTTCAGGGCCTTTTCTCATCTTCACATCCTGGAGCCTTAGTCACAATGCTTCGCTTTTCCTCTGAAAAATGCAACATAGAAATGTGTTATAAAAGTTTTAACTATTGGAATAGCATGATTTTTCACTAATACCATCACTCATACTCTTGCACAATGTAATCGCTTTAAAAATAGTCTTCTTGAGCTTGTTCTCATTGTCCTTCTGCTCTGGGCTCTATTTCAGTCTATTGAGGGACACTTTCAGAGGACCACGATTTCCTCTGTTGACACTACCCTCTTAATTTAGTGGCAACTCCAAAATATTTCTCATTTCATTTGATCAATAAGTCAGTGTTTAATTTAAAGAAATATATTCTATATTCATAACATAAAATACGGTTTCAGTTTATAAACAATCCAATTCTCTTTTTTTTCCAAAGATGAACGAAGAGCCAGGCATAGACACTCACTTTCCCAGAGACATACAACTTGCTGGGTGCCAAGCCAGAGCTGGTCTCAGTATCCTGTTTCCTAATCTAGTGCTTGTTCTAGTGTTTCATTTCAAAGGCATTTATACTTTTTTTACACCACTTCTTACAACAATGAAACCTATATGTTGTCTATAATATGTACATATGTAAAATTTACTGTGTACATTAGTACTTTTATTTATCTCCCTTCACCCTTTTAATGGAACATTTCATATGGCTTCCCTGTTTTCAACAATTATGCCTTAAATTTCCCCCGTTTTTTCGTTCACAACAGTGCCTAGGACAGTTCCGAGAAAACATTAAGTCCTCATTAATTATTTAATGATTGATTAATCATCTTTGAGATGAATTTGCATGCATTTATGATTTTCAATTCCTCAGTATGTCATTTTTATTATTTCCTATTTATTTTTTATTGGTAGACTTCTATTAAACTCAGAGGTCATCTTGTGGTGCCGAGACTCTGAAACCTATATTCCAAGAGCAACTAGGACACCATAGAATTTGGTTCTGTTAATAGCTCCTTTGACATTGCTGAAAGTTACTAAATCTAAATTTCCATTCCCATATGCTAAGATGCCTCCCAGTGATAAAAAGTAATGAAACTGCATGAAATAACAGAAATGCTTGCCTTAAGACCCTTAGGGGGTCCCTTTGTCTTCATTCTGAGTCCTTTGAACTTGCTGTGATGGAGTGGAGGCTTGGTAGGAAAGGAGACACCCAGGTGGGCAAACAGGAAAGTATTTGGGAGAGATGATTTGAAAGAGAAGGATATTAAAGAGGGACCCCAGACTTCAATAGGGGTTTACTTTTACTTGGGTTCCTAAGTAATGTTTTTATTAAGCAACGTAAAAAGATAGAATTTTGCTTTAAGGATTCCCAGAGATGGAAGGGCAAGTTAAACAACTTAGAACTAGACACTGCAAATCATTTCACCAAAGGGGGAATACACACACGCATATGTGTGTGTGTGTCTCTGTGTGTATCATATAAATAATATTCCTTGTTGATTCAGTTAACTGCTTTGTACTTGAAAGGACATAGGATGGCTTATAGAGATTTATCAACTATAATTGTATAAGACATTAAGAGAAGGTAAGAAAGAAAAATTAACAACAGAAGAGATTTAAAATGAAGCCAAGAATGAAGCATATATAAAATACATAGCATATAAAAAGGATACATTTGATCTAGGTAGGTCAATAAAACTCTAGGGTCAAAGGGTTCTGATATTCATGAGCCATGTTACTTTGGACAAGTTTGTTCATGAATTTGGGTAAGATTTTGTATGTGCTGTTGACACAGACAGGAGATAGGGAAGTACTGGGTAGAAGAGGGCAGTTCCCTGGCAAAGATCCCACTCTCAAGTCTGGAGACCTGTGGCCCTAAATGGAGACACGCATTGCTGTTTTCATACTCAAAATGTTACCTTTTGGTCTGCCATGCCTCCAGATGAGCAGGTGAGGAGATGAGGAGGCAAGCAGACAGATGGCAGAATGACATAGCAGAGAAAGAGAAGAGGAGGAACTCCTGAGTGCCAAGAGTTCGGCTGGGGGCAGTTGGAGAGGAGTTTCACCACTGGACTGAACTTCCAGGAGAAGATCATCTTCCCACTCCATCCCCTCTTCCAGCTCTCCATGCATCCTGCTGAGAGCCACCTCCACACTCAATAAAACCCTGCATTCATCCTTCAGGCCCATGTATGACCTGATTGTTCCGGGATGTTGGGCAAGAGCTTGGGATACAGAAAGCTCTCATACTGGCCCTCTGCCCTTGAGAAAAGGCAGAGGGTCCATTGAGCTGTTAACACACTGAAGCTGTCCAAGGATGGCAGGGCTAAAAGGGCACACTGTAACACACACACACCTGGGCTCCTGCACTTGTCTGTCTATGTGCTCCCCCTTCCCTCAGGGGTTTGAGTGGTGGTGACAGCCCAACAGGCAAGCCACACCCTTGTCACATGTCCTGCAAGGGGGATCAATGAACTCTCCCATTTTGCTGTTTTCAAATATTTACAGAACATTTTTCCTGCCCTGTAGAAACTGGCAGTCTAAGTAGGAAAACAAGATTTACTCAACGGAAACGATTAAAATGGACTTTCGTAATTACATATGCATGCTCCATCTCCCTCAAGCCTTGATCTCATCCTCTTTGCTTCTGTTTCAGCCATGCTGCTGCCAATGCTCCCTGCCCACTTGCCATGTGGACAGTCACCTCTGGTAACAAGTGTGTTCTGTCTTGTCACCTCTAACCCAAGGCACTCCTTTTGAACAGAAGGTTCAGGGAAATCCCTTCCACTGTCGGTAACTGGAGTGTCTTCAGCATTTTTTCTTGAGTCACTATCTTTTGCTGTATTATTTTTTCTTTTATTATTTTTATTTTAACCAAAGTCTTATCCTATCCATATATATATATATATACACACACACATATACATATATATATATATATATATAAATTTGTTTGTTTTGTTTTGTTCGTTTTTTTGTTTTTGTTTTTTTGAGATGCAGTCTTGCTCTGTCGCCCAGGCTGGAGTGCAGTGGCACAATCTTGGCTCACTGCAAGCTCCGCCTCCTGGGTTCACGCCATTCTCCTACCTCAGCCTCCAGAGTAGCTGGGACTACAGGCACCTGCCACCATGCCCAGCTAATTTTTTGTATTTTTAGTAGAGACAGTGTTTCACCATGTTAGCCAGGATGGTCTCAATCTCCTGACCTCGTGATCCTCCTGCCTCGGCCTCCCAAAGTGCTGGGATTACGGGTGTGAGCCACCATGCCTGGTCCCTGTCCTATCCCAATTTTTAAAATCGAATTTAATTTATTTTTCCTCCAGGATCCTCCATACATCTACATCACCCAGTGCCCTCAGGAGCACATCCAGTCCCTGTATGACAGCCTTTGTCATTTCTATCACTCTCAATGCCTGCATTTGCTCTTGCCCCCTGGGGTTTTACTCTCATTTAACTTTGACACATGTCTTCATTACCTCCTTGAGAGGAACTCCAGGGGCCTAGGAAGAACTGCTGAAAGTGGCTCATACAGTTTCTCAGAGGTGGTAACAATTGGATGATGCAAATTCTACAGAGGAGAGAGTTGTTACATCTTGAAGGAACACAGCTGTGAGACACTTTTGCTACTCACTGATGAGAAGGAAGCCATTGCTGGGATAGACCAGTCCTGAACGAAGTTGAGTTGACCCTAAAGTCCTAAGGCCCAGCATTCAAAGGTAGAGAATAATTCTACCTGATGCAAACTGAAGTTTGAATCTACGAGGACAAAGCTGTAAGAATTTCTTGAAAGTAGTTGGATTCCAGGTATCACACAAGATATAAGTATGCAATAATGTATGCAACACACGTCAGGTTGCGTGGAGCTTTCAGAACATCATGATCAGCCTCCATCTAAATAGCTACCCACAAGAATCCTGGTTTTGGAAACCTTATGGAAATGAATCCACATAAGAAAAGCTCTATTCCATTGCTAGAAAAGTTCCCGTCTTAATATTTTAATGAATATGTTTGTAAAACTTATGCATGTTTTACATTTTTATAGAGGAGATATTGAGCATAATTAAAATTTGTATGTAGCTTTTCAAGGTCATCATAATAAATATATATTATTTTATATTTTTAATTTTGTGGCATTATTGGGAGCTTTTGTGGTAAAAAAGCCTATCTGCCTTTACTAGTAATGACTTCACATTATAGTGATGCTTGGCTTTTTACAACAACTTTTCATTGTTTTACTGCAGTATTTATTTAATACATATACAGATATATCTCTCAATAATACCATATGTATTTATGCATGTGTATTACTATATACAATATATAGGGACCTGCATAAGCTTTTTAAACTACCTCTTTCAGTTGATTAAAAATAGATATGTCCCTAATTCTGAGAGTCTTTAAATCTTCTAAGATCAATACTTTCAACTTAATGTTATAATTTTTTAGTATGTTACAATTTCCAGTCAAAATAAATGTTGGGGTAGCTTAGTGGCCAAAGAAGTTCAGACCATTCAATTGCATAGAAGTTGTGGGTTGTCCACAGAGAAACTGTTATCACCCACTTTTTCACTGTCAACAGGCAAATCCAGGTACAGATTCTGTTCCAAGTCTTTGGAAAAAATAGATACAGTTGGGGAAAAACAGTACTTTTAAAATCTGAACACAAGACTGATTATACATTTAATCAATGTACCAGGTATCCCATTCCATGACTTGGTGACAGAGCTTTTCCTGAGGCCATGGAATTAATGTATCCTTGGAAAATCCCATGTAACAACTCCTTGAGCACCGATTAACCTTGAAGTATGGGGTAAAAATCATGCTTTGGTGTCTTAATTTTCTGTTTTTCTTAGGATCAGACATCAAGAGTTAGAGACCTCCTGAGAGACAAATCATTTGCCTGAGAAGAATGTTTGTTGTTGTTCTGCTTGTACTTGAACTGAGATGGGAATTGGATGTCTGGGATCGGCAGTGGAGTGGGAACAGATAAACATACACAATATGAGTGGCAAGAGTGGAACTAAAGACTGATGCCAAGAATGAAAACTGGCTGTCTAAAAAGAGAATGCCAAGAGCCAAGTGGAAAAGTACCAAGATTTGTATCAGGAAATATGAGGCTAAATCAGGAAGTTGGAGGGAACCTGAGACTCAAAAAGTTGAGAGGAAGCTATGGTGTGGTATTTTCTTAAAGTCTGACATTGGGCAACTGTCCCTAAATGTGTCTCTTCTGCACTTGTACCACAAGCAGTTTCCTGGAGCCTAGCACTTTTGATTTTATGGTGGGATTTCTGAAACATTGGTTAATAGTAGACTTTCTGGGAAGTCTTGTTAAAGACATAAATGTCCTTGTCCAAAATCTCATATACTGGTTTAGGGCAAGAATTGGTAAATTTATTGTATAAAGTACCAGTAGTAAATATATTTGGCATTGTGAGCCACATGATCTCTATTGCAACTTATCATCTCTGTTCATCTAGCACAAGAACAGCTATACATAATATGTAAAGAAGTGAACGTGGCTGTGTCCAACTAACAAATCTTTATAAAAAAGGCAGTATGCCAGAACTGGCCCAAAGACTGTTTTGCTGACCTGTGCTTTAGAACAGGATTATTCCTCTCCCCAATGTAGTAATCGAATGCATCTTGAAAATGAATTAGCAAAACATGGTGGCTTCAAAATAGAAAGCCAACTATTTCTCTTAATGATCTATAAAGTTTTGCAGATAATGTTATTACTGGTGCTCAATATCTCTGTGTTTAAACGTTGTCAAGAGATGGATGTACAAAAATGTGGTGGCAAATATGGTTTGTTTTGGAATCTACTGGAAAAGGATCCTGGTTCTCCAAGTAACTCACTCACTTACCTGCTCTCATGTTAGAAGTTCTACCTTTAGTAGATCAATTCCATTCATAGCAAAAATACATTTCCTGAAACAGTATGCAAATTAAAGAAGAGAATATTTATTCCTACCTTCATGGAGGAAGAAGAGCAAATTTTAGTCTGACAATTTAAAGACTTCTGAGAATGTACACAATATTTATTTATTGAGAGGAAAAATGAGTTGAAGACAAAACTATGGAGATTATTCCAGGCTAGCATCCAGGATTAACAGCTAAGTGAGATTGTTTATAAAGTCCTTTTCAGTGAGACAAGGGTCTACTGGGATGTGGGACAGAGGGAAGAGGAATGTAGATTTAATGTTTAGTTTAGGCAGGCTTTCTGTGTGTGTGTGTGTATGTGTGTTGTGTAGGACATGGTTGTGAAGGCAATGATGGCATGTGTTAAAGAAACAAGCAGCATTTAAATCAAATGTTTCCAAAGACATTCTAGTCAAACCCAGCTCGTCCATTAAGGAATCAGCTCATCTTTCGCCTCTCAGTGGGGTGTAATCAGTTTCCTGATTAGCATTTGCTGTCACAAGGATTTGAAGTTGCTTCTACACTACTCAGAGAGTCACTATGAGCTTAGGGAGAGCTGGCTCCCTGTAACTGCTGGCCAGCCTCGGTGGGCCCTGGACCCCTGTGCACATGCCACAGTCAAATGGAGACAAGTGGCAAACCTGATGTTTGTTTTGGGGTGCTTTTGAGTCTAGCTCTGTGACTTCCCCTCTGTCTCTTTTGAGCTTCCCATGTTTTGTCGTTTTGACACATTGGTCCTAAGTCTTTCCAGAAGTACAGGCCTTTCTTGGCCTCCCTTTTCAAACAAAACAAAACAAAACTGAAGCCCAGTTTATCTTCTAAAGGAAAATACTGTGCCCTAAGAAGGGACTTGACTTCTGGGAAGAACGAGTTTAATAAATCAATCGAAGATAATACCTTTACTAGTTACTTGAATTTTCCAATTATTTGCCTCTTATTCGGGGTTCTATACTCTTTCCTCACAAGGATTCACTAATTGGAAATTTCATTAGGAGATAGTTTCAACCACCTCTGCAAGCTGTCACATTTGGAATGGTTTTGGATCAGAATTCTACAGTTAATTAAATGACAGGAGAACTGGGTTTTTGTCCTGCCTCAGATTACTAAATTAGCTATAAAATTGTGTTCCCATTATCGATCTCAGTTTTCTCATTCTATAAAATTAAGGTTTGGAATTACATCATTACTGCTTGAAATGCAGAATAAGCTAATTTATACTAAAGTATTAATGACTGACAGTGGCTTAATTTGTTAGTTATCCAGGAACAGTGACATTTGAAAGCCCTTAGACCCCAGAAGTTCTGCAGCAGTCTCCTTTTAGTCACCATTGTCAATGCAGAGAGCTTCCCAATTTCCTTCAAATCATCATTTAGAATGCAGTTGAGGCAGACAAAAAAATGGTCAGAAAACAGAAAAATGTTTTTGTTAAGGATAGATGTTTTCTATAATTTCTGTGAGGATTTTGAGTAGGGAAGAACCTCAAGCAGGCACGGGTAATCAGACGTGCTTTGCATGCTGAGATTTGGTGGAGGGGTTGGTGCTTTTATGTGTAAACATCCCAAAAGATTTTGAGACAGAGAAACCTGTGTTTGCTTGGTTTTGGCACGTAGTTGTCAACACTTTGAATATGTACTCTGAACATTAATCCACATTCTCCTTCCCCCTGCTCCACAACCCCATAGACTCCTATCTCATTCAAAAGTTAAAAAAAAAATTAAATGATCTTGCTTAGCTATAATGCTTGATGCAAGCTTAGAACAATATCCACAGTTCTATCTTCAGCTCATTTCTCTTCTCTCCCTGCATTGCTTACCCCACGGGGGTAGGAACGATTTTTCTTTTCTTTCATTTTGCATACAGTGTCAGACTGTAAATCTTCCCTATCTGATTGGACTCTTTGCCCAAATTACTATTCCCTCTTCGATGAGAGATATATTTCTTAATGTGTTATTCAGGCCATTCAGTTTATGTCTTCATTCAATAGATAATGACATGGTGTTGCAGGCACTCCATAGATGTCAGGGTTTGTGAACACAGGAGACAACATCCCTGTCCTCACGGAGTCTGCGTTCTGGCAAGGACAGGCTGACAACAACAAAAAAACCCACATATATCAGCTTGTAAATGTGTGCTCTGGAGAATAATAAAGCAAGGGGAAAAGCAAGAGTTCAAATGACCAGAGGTGGATGCTTTTTAAATGGGGAGGCCAGACAAGGCCCCTCTGAATAGGGAACATTCGATCAGATCTGAAGGAACTGAGCAGGTGTGTTACGTAAGATCTAAGTCAGGCTGGATCTTGGCCGATATGACTTTTTCTCATACACTGTTCCCAACTGTTAGTTATCGTCTTCCTTATGCTAATGTGGCTTTTTCTGCCCGGACTCTCTCCTCTCATCACTCATTTTGAGTCTTCCTTTGTTCAAGAACCCTCTTTGGTATTTACAGTTGATGTTCATTATTTGCAGATTCCATTTTTGCAAACTTCCCTACCTACTAACGTTATTTGTAATGCCCAAATCAATACTCACGGTGTTTCCATGGTCATTTGAGAACATGGGCCTGCAGAATGAAGAAAAATTTGAGTCACCTGATGTGTACTTTCCAGCAGAGGTTGAACAAAGAGATACTCTGCTTTCTTGCTTCAGCTCTCCTATGGTAAACAAGGGTCCTGGTTGTCATCTATTTAGTGTGACATTTTTCACTTTCTTGTGCTTTTTAATGCTTTTTGGTGGTAATTTAGCTGTTTAAAATGGCTCTCAAACTCAGTGCTAAATTGCTGTCTGATGTTCTGCAGCAAGTCAAGCAAGAAAGCTGGGATGTACCTTCTGGTGAAAATAAGTGCATTAGGTAAGCCTCATTCAGGCATGAGTTTCAATGCTGGTGGTTGTGAATTCAACGTTAATGAATCAGTGAAATATAGTAAATGAGGTATCTTTAAAGAGAAACATACACGAAAAAATGTTATATATTGATTAGTTGACAAAAACGTGGCTAGGGGCTCACAGGAACCTAATCCTGTTTTTACCCTAGGAGCAAAATGATTCTGTGTTTTTGTGAATTCAGTGCTAATGCAGTGTTCCTGGTGACTTTATACAATTGTATACGCCTGTGAGTAATGAGAATCAGTGATATCTTCTAGGTCTTGTCTCTAAAATAATTTATTTTGTGGTACGTTACATTTTAGTGCTTGATTATGCTCTAATTAATGGTGTGCTACCTTTGCTTTTGACCTCTTCTCTAATTGTTTTATGCAGTGTTTTGGTCCACCATCACTTTGATTAGCTGTCAATTATTGAGCATCTACTATATTCCCAAAACGGGTTAGGGATGTTCACTGTCATGACCCTGAAAAATAGATATTTAGAAGCCATTTTACAAATTCAAACTCTGTCGCCCTGAGAGGTTAAGCGATTTGCCCAAGGTCACTGTGCAAATCATGCTAAGGAACCTGCATTTGCTCCCAGGTTTGCTTGGCTCTGAAGCTTTTATGTTTTTGCACAGTTCTGGGTGCCTGAAAGTCAGTGAGCTAAACTGAGTGCTACACAAAGAAGACAGAAGGAGGGAGGGAAAGTCAAGGACAATTCATGCTTTGTGTTGGTTGGTAGCAAAGCTATTTTTCTCTCTGGAAGAAAGAGATGAAACTTCTGATATTCAAATGCTCACCCACCAGGCACCCTTCAGAACTCCCATCCATCAGCTGGCAAATGGACACATTTTAACGAGCACAATCGCAACCAAGCAAGTTCTGGCAACAAAATATGCCTCCACTAATGATATTCAATTGTTCTAAGAAGACAAAATGGTCTGAAGTGTAATGAGATGCCAAACACACAAACGCACAAAACAGGCTGCTCATATTTAAGTCCTTATGTTTCTTGAAGTGAAAACTCATTTTAAGAAGATTATGGTGCATATATTATAAAATGGGATGATATTCTACATTCATGCCCCACTGGGGCCTTGACTGTATTAAAAAAATGAAAACAAAACCAACAACAACATTTTGTTCCCACACAAGTACTTTGCTAATAGGACATGTGATGTGTTAGTCATTTGTTTGGGTTATTTTTATTGCAGGCTTTCTAGATGCATTTACCCTTTGATACGCAGCATATTCAGGGAGTTTTTTTCAGCTGAGTTTCTGAGGGTGAGAATATTCTAGAAACAAGGCAGAAGGTCAGGGCCATGGAAGAAAATTATAACTGATGAGGTGGGATAAGAGGGAGGAAAGGGAGGAAACAGGCTGGGGTGGTGTCTTCCCCTCTCCTTCTGGTTAGAATAAAGCAACATCCACTGAGGCCATAGCCATAATTTTATCCTTGACCAAGTTCTATTTAAAATGTGTATTAGTGGCAAAGAGCCATGATTTCAAACACTTATTATAAGCAAAATCCTTTGTTCTAATGAAATCTTTCTAAGAAATGTAAACAAATAAAACATACAGGAATGGAAATAATACGGTTAAAGTGAGCAGGATGTTTTCCAAACAATTTAGATCTCCTTTCTCCTTCTTCCCTTTTTTAAAAAATATCAGTAACCCTGTGGGGGGCTTCTGAAACCCCCTAAGACCCCAGGAAACTGTGAAAATCACTGATTCAGATGAAGAGGTGAGATAGTCGAAGGGTCCCGGAGAAAAGGACAGAATGGGAAAAGGAAGGGTATGTAAGGCAGGGAAATGAAAACATTGTATCTGTTTCAAAGAGAGAGAGAGTAAATGGGATTGGGGTGGTAACTCAGGAATTAACGAATGTAGGAAACATAACACCACTCCTAGACCCCGTGGAAGGAAAGGGATGAAGTGGTGTTATCAGAGTCCAAAAATACTGAACAAAGGCCATGTGGATGGTGCTGGAACTATGCAGAGCCTCCTGGCTGAAACCAGGGCTGCAGATACTTCTGGAGATGCCACTAGAGATTAAGGGAGAAGCAAAGAAGACGTGCTGCTTCTTCCCTATTCCTGTCTCTCATCCCACCAATACCTCCTAATGGTTACAACTACCAGGAAGCCTGATAAAAAGACTCCCAGCCTTGCCATTACTGAATAGATTCGAGAAGGGCAGGCATGAGCCTTAGAGGCAGTAACTGGCCCAGTCATCTTGTCTGCCTAATATTTGAGAACTTACTCTTCTTGGAATATCCTATGGTAATCAATAACGTAGAACAAATATGTGCTCTTTGCTATGTCCATCCTGAGAGGGTCTTCTCATGATTTTCCCCGATCTTCTTAAAATTAATATTTGAATCTTTGTTACTTCATAAATACCTGACTCTCAAGTCAAATAGTTATCTGTTGGTTGCAAATTAGTATAGATTTACAATTCTGGCCTTATTTCCTTTTATGCAAAGTTGGGCTGGGTGTGGTGTCTCACGCCTGTAATCCTAGCAACTAAAGAGGCCAAGGGAAGAGGGTTACTTGAGACCAGAAATTTGAAGCTGCAGTGGGCTATGATTGTATGAGCCTAGATGCCAGAGCTAGACCTTGTCTCTCTCTCTCTCTCTCTCAAAAAAATAAAATAAAATAAAATAAAATAAAAAAAAAAAAGTAAAGAAAGAAAGAAAATAAAAAGACAACAAAGTAGATTTTCTCCTCATGCTGTCTTTCTGTGATATTTCTGATTGGGGTTGACAAACGACACTTATGGTTAGTGACAGAATATTATATAGAACTATTTGCAAACTAGGTCTGAATTACTTTTTGCTTTGTATGCTACAAAATACTGATTGTGGGGATCACGCCATAAGGCCATAGGAGTTGTTTAAAGGAGTGGCAAGAGATAGTGCATCTGTGGAGGTGCCAGGAAGTTCTCAGCCTCCTGCTTCTGCAATTTACTTGTGCCATTAGACTCTTCTAAAATCTCTCCTGGTAGATGACACTTCCACTTGATGGGAGAGTGCTGCTCTACATCCCTAAATTTGTGATTAAGTGAATGAGGAAACACCTATTTCAAGATACAATTCAAGTTGCTAGATCAGTTGTCCTGTGACCAGATAGCAAATTTCTACCAGGGCCCAGTATTAACTTTTTATTCTAGAAGCTAATAGTATCCTCAGAAGGGTGCATTATTTTGCTCCAAAATCTTGGAGAACTGCACTATGATCTGTCTATTGGTGAATTCCGTAGACGTCTTCCAGCATTGTTGTTCACCATAGTTATTCTGTGTTCCTTTGGAGAGGCTGGATACTAAAGTCACTGTGTCAGAGCAGCATCCATTATAACCTGGACCAACTTCAGAATTTCACTCACAACTGAAAGCCTTTCAGCAAGTCAGTAAATAAATTGGAATAGTACCTTCAAATAAAGTATGTGCTGCCTCCAAAATCCAAAGAAGCCAAATACGCTTTGTGCTTATTTCTTAGTAGTGGGCTGTATAAGGGGAAACTCCACTGGACTCTTAGAAATGTTACCAAGGTGTCAGGTCCATATATTTTTATGGGGTTTATCTCCTAACTTCTGGCACTCTTGAATGCTACTGAGGCAACTAAGGTAGTTGCCACTTTCTACTCATCAAGTCCCATCAGCATGATACCATCAAGGTAGTGGACCAGCATGATGTTCTTGGGGTTACAAGATGTTCAAGGTCCCTGCAAACAAGGTTATGACAGAGGTCGGGAAGGTTTATGTGGCTCTAGAACAAGTCAGTTGAAAAGTATTGTTACCCCGTGAGGCCAAAGCTTCCTGCTTCACATCATCTTTAGAAATTGTTATATAGGAGGAAAAATATGATATATAAATAGCTGCACGCCAGGTGCCAGGGGATTTTGCTTTGCTGGAGGAAAGATACTAACACAGGAATAGCAGCTACAGTCTAAGCTACCACCTGATTTATTTTCTGGAACTCCACAGTCATTTTCCAGACCTAGTCATCTTCTGCATAGTAAACAAGACTAGTTAAATGGCAGTATGACAGAACTTACAACTTCTGCAAATACCAAGTATCTTCTTGGTACCAAACACTATATCAATCAAAGTCCGATGAAGATCATTGAAGAGGCATATACACTTCCAAAAATGCTGCCAGAAGCAGAGAGAAATCAAGTAAGAAGAATTCCTTCTCTCCCCTTCTCTTCTGGTCTCTAACTAATGCCTCCTTTGGGGAAAACTAATAGAAAACTGGTTGGCAAAGGAAACTGGAAATTTAATTAAAGACACCTAGCTTCAGCGTTCCAGAGAAGAGAGAATTATCAGTGTGGGACTGGGAGGCACTACGTAAGTAATTGACACAATTACTCTTTGCATAGTAAATTGATATTTGGAACAGGATTTTATTAGTTATGTGACTTATACTTGTCTCCGCTTTTTCTGATGGCATACCACACACAGAGAAAGAGGATAGCACCCCAGAAGACTATGCTGCAGTGGGAAGTCTGTAATATAAGTTCTGGGAACTTTTTAGTTTTCCTCAAACCCAAGAGGTTAGAACCAGGCCAAACTGACATAAGTTGGCATTGATAACATTTAATGACATGAAGTTGTCAGGATGAGAAACCTAACGACATAAATGTGGGACTCACAGGATGAGGCTGTGGCAGTGTGAGAAGTCATGGATTGGCATCACTAGTTCATTTAAAAGACCTGGTATTCTTAGGTAAATACCTACCCTAAAATTGGAAGCCATCAGGAGATTTGACTTAACATAGAACTCACTAAGATAAAGACTATATTTGTGAAGCAGAACTTCTATATTGCAGTAGAACAAATCAGATCTGTCACATCTTACCCACTAGTGAGCCTTACACTTTAAGAGCAAGATTTACAAGTACAGTTCAGAGATAGTCATGAGAATGGTGATAAATCTAGAAATTATCTAAGGGGACAAAGTGGGGTTCATTTTTATTTATACACGTATTTACTCTTTCTATTGTACTTTCCTTTTTTGAGTCCATCTTTAATACTTTTCTTCTCCAGTGCTCTCTTTTCTGGTTTTTTTTTTTTTTTTTTTTTTTGGTTGTTGTTGTTGTTGGTCTTTTATATTTAAAAAAATTTTAAGTTCTGGGGTACATGTGCAGGATGTGCAAGTTTGTTATATAGGTATATGTGTGCCATGATGGTTTGCTGCACCTATCAATCCATCGCCTAGGTATTAAGTCCAGCATGCATTAGCTATTTTTCCTAATGCTCTCTCTCCCTCCACCTCACCCCCAGACAGGCCCCAGTGTATGTCGTTCCTCTCTCTGTCTCCATGTGTTCTCATTGTTCAGCTCCCACTTAAAAGTGAGAACATGCAGGTGCTTGATTTTCTGTTCCTGAGTTAGTTTGCTGAGGATAATGGCTTCTAGCTCCATCCATGCCCCTGCAAAGGACATGATCTCATTCCTTTTCATGGCTGCATAGTTTCCATGGTATATATGTACCACATTTTCTTTATCCCATCTATCATTGATGGGCATTTGGGTTGATTCCATGTCTTTGCTATTGTGAATAGTGCTGCAATGAACATACACATGCATGTATCTTTGTAATAGAATGACTTAAATTTGGGGGGGTATATACCCAGTAATGGGAATACTGGGTCAAATGGTATTTCTGCTTCCAGATCTTTGAGGAGTCACCCCACCATCTTCCACAATGGTTGAACTAATTTACATTCTCACCAACAGTGTAAAAGTGTTCCTATTTCTTCATAACTTTGACAGCTTCTGTTGTTTCTTGACTTTTTAATAATTGCCATTCTGACTGGGATGAGATGGTATCTTATTGTGGTTTTGATTTGCAATTCTCTAATAATCAGTGATGTTGAGTTTTTTTTTCATGTTTATTGGCCTTATGAATGTATTCTCTTGAGAAGTGTCTGTTCCTATCCTTTGCTCACTTTTTAATGGTTTTTTTTTTCCTTGTAAATTTGTTTAAGTTCCTTGTAGATTCTGGATATTTGACCTTTGTCAGACAGATAGATTGCAAAAATTTTCTCCCACTCTGTAGGCTGCTTGTTCACTCTGATGATAGTTGTTGTTGTTTTTTTTTTTAACTGTGCAGAAGCTCTTCAGTTTAATTAGATTGTTTTGTTCAATTGCTTTTGGTGATTTCATCTTGAAATCCTTGCCCGTGCTTATGTCCCGAATGGTATCACCTAGATTTTCTTTTAGGGTTTTTTTAGTTTTGGTATTTACATTTAAGTCTTGAATCCATCTTGAGTTAATTTTTGTATAAGGTATAAGGAAGGGGTCCAGTTTCAATTTGCTGCATATGGCTAGCCAGTTTTCCCAGCACCATTTATTAAATAGGAAATCCTTTCCCCGTTGGTTGTTTTGTCAGGTTTGTCGAAGATCAGATGGTTGTAGACGTGCAGTCTTATTTCTGAGTTCTCTATTCTGTTCCATTGGTCTATGTGTCTGTTTTTGTACAGTACCATGCTGTTTTGGTTACTGAAGCTTTGTAATATAGTTTGAAGTCCAACAGCATGATGCCTCCAGCTTTGTTTCATTTTGCTTAGGATTGTCCTGGTTACATGAGCTCTTTTTTGGTTCCATATGAATTTTAAAATAGTTTCTTCTAATTCTGTGAAGAATGTCAATAGTAGTTTAATGGGAATAGCATTGAATCTATAAATTACTTTGGGTAGTATGGCTATTTTCATGATATTGATTCTTCCTATCCATTAGCATGGTAGTGGTTTGTAGCATGGATAGGTAGTGGTTTGTAGTTTTCCTTGAAGAGGTCCTTCACTTCCTTTGTTAGCTATATTCCTAGGTATTTTATTCTCTTTGTAGCAATTGTGAATGGGAGTTCATTCATGATTTGGCTCTCTGCTTGCCGGTTGTTGGTGTATAGGAATGTTTGTGACTTTTGCACATTGATTTTGTATCCTGAGATTTTGCTGAAGTTGTTTATCAGCTTAATAAGCTTTTGGGCTGAGGCGATGGGGTTTTCTAGATATAGGATAATGTCATTTGCAGACTAAGACAATTTGACTTCCTCTTTTCCTATTTGAACACCCTTTTATTCTTTCTCTTGCCTGTTGGTCTGGCCAGAACTTCCAATACCATGTTGAATAGGAGTGATGAGAGAGGGCATCCTTGTCTTGTGCCGATTTTCAAGGGGAATGCTTCCAGCTTTTGCCCATTCAATGTGATATTAGCTGTGGTTCTGTCATAGATGGCTCTTATTATTTCAAGGTATGTTCCTTCAATACTTAGTTTATTGAGAGTTTTTACCATGGAAGGATGTTGAATTTTATTGAAGGCTTTTTCTGCATCCAATACGCTCTTTAATATATCCTTTTGCACAGGTGTTCATTAACAATTCTCTCAGCTTTTGTTTGATTAGACATCTCACTTTTTTACTTTCAGTTTTAAAGGACATTTACATTCAGTTTAGAATTTTATGTTGGCAGGTGTTTTCTTTGGCACTTCAAGGAGATCATTATGGATATCATTATCTGGCTTCTATATGTTCTGAGGAGAAGTCAGTGTTCACTCATTATTTTCCATTCAAAGGTAAT
Organism: Rhinopithecus bieti; assembly: GCF_001698545.2. Classification (NCBI taxonomy): domain Eukaryota; kingdom Metazoa; phylum Chordata; class Mammalia; order Primates; family Cercopithecidae; genus Rhinopithecus; species Rhinopithecus bieti. Next base: position 2,356,467 of record NW_016811396.1, on the reverse strand, counting down.
GTCCTTTTTCCTCTGACTACATTTTAGGATTTTGTTTTTGGGCTTCGGTTTTAAAAAATTTTACTATGACATATGTTAGGTGTATTTTTTTTATAACTGTGTTGCTTAGGGTTTGTTGAGCTTTTGAATCTGTGCCTTCAAGATTTTTATAATTTTTGGAAAACTCTTGGAAATTATTCCTTTGTGTTTCTGTTATCTCATTCTCTCCTATTCGCTTTCTGGGTTATAATTACTCATGTATTACATCTTTTTATCATGACACATTTCTTTCTAATATTTTCTATTCTCTCTTTCATTCCATTATTTTCTGCTAATCCATCTTTCATTTTATTTTATTCTTAGCAGTGGTGATTCAATGGCTGTTTACCTCATCTATTGAGTTCTTAATTTCAGATACTACAATTGACAATTCTGGAATGTTCATTTAACTCCTTTTTATGGTTTCCAGTTTTATGGTGAAATACTCCATCCTGTCATCTATTTTTTTCTGAATATATCACAGTTATTTTAATGTCCATGTCTGATAGATAACTCTAATATATGAAATAACTGTATGGCTATTAGTATTGTCTGTTTTTCTTCTTGGTCCAGATTCTTGAAATGCATGGTAATTTTTGAGTGATGAACCTTAAAAATTTTATTAAAAAAAAAAACTTGCCAAAAAAAAAAAAACTAAAATAAAGGCCAGGTGTGGTGGCTCACGCCTGTAATCCCAGCACTTTGGGAGGCTGAGGCAGGCAGATCACCTGAGGTCAGGAGTTCGAGACCAGCTTGGGTGGTGGTGCGGTCCCAGCTACTTGAGAGGCTGAGGCAGGAGAATCGCTTGAACCCTGGGGGCCAAGGTTGCAGTGAGCCAAGTGCGCCACTGCACTCCAGCCTGGGCAACAGAGTGAGAGTTCGTCTCTTAAAAAAAAAAAAAAAAAAAAAAAAAAAAAAAAAAAAAAAAAAAACTTGCAGAGGCTCTCAGTAATATTATATTCCTCCAAAGGGAATAAAACTTATTTTTTGGCAGGCGTAAGAGTGAGAGCACGTTGCCTCTATTCAATTAGCAATGTAGCTGACTGAAAGCTGGATTTCAGACTTTGTAAGTTTTGCTATGTCTCTCAGTTGACCCCCACCCCTAGTTGTAGTTCTCCAGGATTTACCACTGAGATCCTGGGGTGATCAGCAGGGAACCTCTTCCTGGGAAGTGTAGGAAGTGTATGAACTCTAGTTTTCCTCCACAGAGCCATGAGGCTATGGGGTGTTCTGTTGAACTCTTTCCTACTTTCTACTCATTCATTGGCAAGCAGAGGATGCCAGTCTCACATTCTCTCCTTGCTTTTCACAAGGATTCTAAACCCTTACACCCAGCTGCCTTGATAACCCATGTTCAATGTTGGCATTTGTAGCTCTGTGAAGCTGCTGAAAGTCCAACTGCCTTCTGTCTCTTACAGACGAATGGTTAGATCTTCAGGCTCTTACTCCTCACTACTTAAAATTCCACAAATTCCCAGAGCTTCCCTTCTAAGATCTTGGCCTCACATGTGTTGGCTTCCTCAGAAGCTCTCCAGTGTGTTTGCATAGATATTATTTGGCAATGCAATTATTTGGCAGCATTTTATCCAGCATTTTTGGTTGCTCTCAGAAAAAAAAAAAAAATTGTGGGCTGGGCACAGTGGCTTACGCCTGTAATCCCAGCACTTTGGGAGGCCGAGGCAGGGAGATCATGAGGTCAGGAGATCGAGACCATCCTGGCTAACACGGTGAAAGCCCATCTCTACTAAAAATACAAAACACTTAGCTGGATGTGGTGGCAGGCACCTGTAGTCCAAGCTACTAAGGAGGCTGAGGCAGGAGAATGGTGTGAATCCGGGAGGCGGAGCTTGCAGTGAGCTGAGATCATGCCACTGCACTCCAGCCTGTGCAACAGAGCAAGGCTCTATCTCAAAAAAAAAAAAAAAAAAGTTGTTCTGCTTCAGGTTGCCCTGTCATAGCCAACCATAGAAACTCATATCAGGCTATTTTAGACAGATGCGTAGGGAGAGTGGTGGCTTTGGCATAAGCCTGTTGGTTACCAGGTATGTCTATAGGACATAAAAAGATGAGAAGAACAGTTGGAGTCTCTTCGTGTTTTCTGTCTTCCTATGTTATATTGAGAACAAGGGGTCTTTACCCTTACTTTTGGTGACTCAGAACTCTGATCTAGAGTCGTAAAGAAGAAAATACGAGTATACAAAACCATGTGCTTATGGGAATTATATTTGTTCTTTGAAATTTATTAAAGCTTTCTGATGGCTTGGCACATTATTAAATTTTGTAAATGTTCTATTAGTACTTGAGAGAAATGTGTACTTTGTAATTGTTGCTTGCGAAACTCCACAGATGGCCATTAGTTCGAGGTTATTTATTATATTTTTATCTTTCAAATTATTTTAGTTATCTACCTGTTCTATCAGTAATTGAAAAGTCTGTGTTCAAATGTACTGTCTTTTTGTTTTGCCGTCCCACTCATGTGTGTATTATTTTAATAATTTCTTTAAAGTGATATCTGCATCTTTTAACGGATGACAAATACTTTAGTATGTTTTCACATCTCTTGGTGTCTCTACTCCAACTTCAGTGATATTGAACTTAACAAGGCTTTTAATTCTAGGCTGTTATGAATATATTTGCTTTCTTTTGCTTTGCTCTAGTTACTTTTAAAAGCAACAACTGCCAATAGCAAAATATGAGATATATATCACATTGTACACATCATGTTATATACATATATCCTATATAATATTTATATTTTTCATGTATGACATTTTTTCATATATGGCATTGTGTGTGTGTGATATTATCACTTGGATTAGTCCTCCCTGTTATTTAAATTCTTCATCTCTATTTTATATATGGTACTTTGTGTAGCAAAGCTTCTTAAGCCTTATTTATCTAGGAATATTTTTACAGCTCTTATATTTGAATAATAGCTTGGATGGATAAAATTTTAAGTTTAGAATGTTTTCTTACTGTTTCTTTTAACTTTTGTGGCAGGAAGAGGTTGGCATATACAAACATTAGTTCGGAATGATTAAAGACCAAATTAAAAAGGTAAACTTTATTAATGAAAACAGAGAAAATTCTTGCTAACTTAGAGAAAGCAAAGATTCATTAACTCACAAAATCACAAAACTTGAAAAAATAATTTGACAAAACAGATTCTATCTATCTATCTATCTATCTATCTATCTATCTATCTATCTATCATCATCTATTTGTTTCTATCACCAGTTGATTAAAATTCTGCTTTTTGAAAGACACATTTAAGTATATGAAGAAGCAAGCTTCAGGCTTAGAAACTCACAATTCTTATGTCTGAAAAAAGTACTTGTATCCAGAGTATATAAAGATCTTAAATAATCCAAGAAGACAAACAACCTAGTTAAAAATGTGCAGAGAATTTGAAAAGACATTTCAGAAAGAGGATAGGAATGACCAATAAGCATATAAAATGATGCTTAACATCCTTAGTCATCACGGAAATAAAAATTTACATCACAATGAGATAGCTCTACAGTCAATTAGAATGGCTAATATGAACAAAATGTCTTATAATGCCAAGTTTTGGTGAAGATGAGGAGTGACTTGAACTCTCACACACTGTTGGTGAAAAATGCATAATAATACAACCATTCTAGAAAATAATTTAGCAGTTTCTTATAAAGTTATACATATACTATATGGCTTTATAATTTTATTCCTTGATATTTTCCCAAGAGAAATGAAAACATACCTACTCAGAGATTTGTACATGAATGTTCATAACAGCTTTACTCATAAGAGCTCATTAAATAAGTAAATGGATAAACAAATTGTGGTATATTCGTTCAATGAACTTCTACCCTATAGTGAAAAGAACAGACTCATAATAAACGCAAAAACATATATACATCTCAAAAATATTTTGCTGAGCAAAGGAAGCCAGTCACAAAAAAGTATGTATTGTATGCTTCCACTTAATTATAAAACTTAAGAAACCCAAATCTAAACTTTAGTGGTAGAAAGGGGATCAACTGTTGCCTGGGGCCAGGGATAGGGGATGAGAACTGACTGTGAATTGGCCCGCAAATCTTTAAGGTTATAGAATTGTTCTGTATCTTAATTGTCATGGTGGTTACATGGACACATACATTTGTCAAAACTCAGTGTAGTATATATGTTTATAACTTGTGCATTTTATATTATTTAATTTTGCCTGAATAAGGTTGAGTTAAATGAAAAGTTCTTTTACATACTAATCCTATTTTTGTATTTTTTCCTGAAGAAAGTAATTAGATAAGTATGTAATGATATATATATAAAACTTTATCTCATTATATGAGCGATCAACCTGAAGACAATATACATTATTAATAATAATGGATTGTCTCAGTAAGATTGGTGTATACATAAAATGCAGTCATTAAAATGATGATGTAGATATATACTAATGGATATGTCAACATATTGGGAGCAGTTTTACATTCATTATTTAATTTCAGTTGCATAATAATAGCATGTATTTTCAAGGAAGGTTTGGGACAGTCAAGAGAACTACAACTTTGAGTGACAAAGTGACTTGTCCAAGAACATATGGATTGTAATTGGATGGAGAGAGTTCGTTAGATGGTGCATATATGCTTCCTTCTGTACCATGCTCTCTCTCCCGTTGTACCCATCAGCTGCATTTGTCATGTGCTAATCTGATCTGTTTCCTTGAAGTGACAGAGTGCTGACAGAGAGCAGTGCCGATCTTGTTCATGGTGGGTGAAAGTGCTAGATTCTGTTTCTCACTGTGGAGACACAGTCTGCAATAGAAACCAGATAAGAAATGGGGAGACCAAAGCCAATCACATGTTTGAATGGCACCATAATTGATATATATGAAGTCATGATTCTGATTGAGACAACATGTGCCTTCCCTTTCCAATCTGACACCATTGCTCTTTAGAAAATTTAAGAGCCAATGACCATTCTTTGGAGGACTGAATTAGATCTGACCTGTGGCAGTGTTTATCAGGTCAGCCTTTACCCTGCTTCATTCTCCCTCCCTCCACTGCCTCTCTTTTTATCTTCATCTTTCCTGCACTCTTCATTATCAAATCCACTAATCCAGTGCCCTTGTGCTTCTTTAGAATTTGTCAAAGTGTGTGTGTGTGTGTGTGTGTGTATGTGTGACTAGACAAAGCTGTCAGAGACTGAATACACACACCATAGCCCAGTTACTCATCAGTGTAGGTTAGGGAAGCTCTACTGTGGCCTTCCATAATGTGATATGGACCCACAATCTTTTATGTGAAAATCTTGGGGCCAGATAGGTTTCCAAATTGTTGGATTTTACAAAGATAGTGTAATATATACAATGGAATCTTAAGAATAAACCTATAAACACACAGTTATATTCTGGAGTAAAATCTCTTAATGTTCATATTATATAAGTAGTCTAATGTTAGTTCAGGTCTGGTTTGGCTGACAAGTGAGTTCAAATCAGTTTCCAGTAGTTTTTGCATATTGGAATTGAATGTAAGTACTGTGGGCCACATCTAGCTCTCCAGGAGAGAACTCTGGGCACACTTTTAGCCTGTAGCTGTAGTCTCTTCTATTCTTTTCTAATCTGGCTCTTAATGCCTTTTTATTTATTCCCTGGTTCCAGATATGTGCTTTAGAACTTTCTCTTGAAATTGGACTTGTGTGTATGGCAGTGGGTGTGCATACACTTGCACACATCAATACAACTTTAATGAAGTATATTTAAAATATCTGAAAAGTTCACTTCTTTTAAGTTTAAATTTTAATGGTTTTTAGTATGCATGTATAGTCATAAAATCACTATAATTTTCAAGGTTTAGAGTACTTCTGTCACCCCAACATCTCCCTCCTGTATCCATGCAGTCAGTCCCCACTCCCACCACAGCCTCAGGCCAGGCAACCATCCATGCAGTCTTTTGTGTCTGTGCCTTTTACTTTGCCTAGTGTTTTGAGATGTATCCATGCCCTTGTGTGTATTAGCACTTTGTTCTCTTTTATTGCTGAGTAATATTTCCATATGTGCATTAACTTGTGAATAGATCAAGAACATGTAGCTCATCTCTACAATGAAATACTATTTAGCAATAAAAAGGTCTTGTGTTTTTAACGTGTTATACAGCTTATCAATCTCTGAATCCTCGGTTGACACTGGACGCTTCCTCAGGTTATGTGTCCCATCTCTTTCATTATGACACTTAGGCCAACAAGTCTCTCTCTAGCCCCTAAACCTACAGTTATTTCTTAGGCAACTGGGTTAGATAGTGCAGTGAGCTGGGAAGCCTTGGAGACGTAATGGCCCTTCTCCTGGGTCAGTGGATCACAGCTATGACCCTTCACACTGCACGTTCAGCTATAGAGTCAGGCAAGAAGGACTTTCTGGGATTATCATGTTGGCCACTCCAAGTATGGACCCTGGTACTTTTTCTATTGCCCCTAATAGGATCTTTGCCTACTGCATGGAATGCAGGGATTTAGAGGTGTGCCCACTTTCTGAGAATGGAGGAACTATAGCTGGATTGGGAATCTAGAGGAAATTTCTCCTCTATCTGGTTAAACTGAAACCTTTATTCTACTGTAGTTGAGCCAAATCAACAAACTATCTCCAGGAAAGGAGGCCTGAAAGAGATTCCCTTTAGTATTCCCTTCACACTTAAGATTTTTGCTCGGGCACTGACACTCCTAAAGGAGCCAGAAAAACAGCGAAGGAAAACCTGGATGGAAGTCAGTAGTTTGTAGGAGGGGTAGATAAATTTGCCTGCCTTTTGATCCAACTGCACCACATTGCTGACAGTGATGAGTGCCATTCCCTTTCAGAACCAGCCTAAATTAAGTGACAGGATGTCCTGTTCATGAAAGAGGCCATTCATCACCCAATGGAAAATGTCATACGGCAAGGCAGGACCTTAACAAGTTGCTCTCAGACTTCTGCAGAGGCTCCGAGCTTAGACACTGTTATCATTTGCATTTCATGTCTAGAGGCAGAGCTGAGGTGAGGCAGGGAATAGGAAGGATGGAAGATAAGGATACTAATGTTCTGTAACTGCGGCAATTTTTTGGTTCTGTTTTATTTGCACTTGACATTTAGTTGCTACTTCATTTTCTGCTTTGGAAAAGTATTTAACTTTCCTGCTTCTAATTTTACTAAGCAGCAAAATGAAAATAATAATAATAAATGAGTTAACACAAGTAATACCATTAGGGTGGTAATCCTGGAGCCTAGTAATGCTTCAATAAAATGTAGCCACTGTAACTTGATATTATTTTTCAGTGGCGGGAATATTTTTCTGAACCTGTAGATTGTGTGCAACTTACAAGGAGGAGATATTCGATTCAGCTGCATCATATAAATCTGTGCCATTATGGACAAAGCTGTATGTCCACAGATTATTATGCAGACTGGGACATGAATGTGAGACTGACAATGAGAAGAACCACTTCTCCCTTCCCAGTGCTGAGCTTTGAGGTACTACAGAAGGGTCCATACTTTTAACAGGGGGACAATGTCTAAGAAATATCCATTGAAGGGTTGGCTGTAGAGAAGATACAGTCTCTCCAAGCTAGAAATTCTCACATTTTAGAATCAGTGTCAAGAATTTTTCTATTGTATATCTCTTCTATTCTCTTCAAAACTTTAATAAAAAGATTTAAACTCTCATAACTTAGTCTGAGTCATGGTTTAGAGGAGGCTCCATTCCTGCATCCAGTGATGTAGTCAAAGTCTGCGGTGGCCACCTGCAGGACTCAGTTATGGTTTGGAGAGGTGATGTCAGGAGAGCAAGCCGTGTTGTCCTTGGAAGCAGCTGCTTGCCTGGAGTGACAGAGGGTGGGACAAACTGTAAGCATTTCTTGGAAATTCCTGGAATTCCTTGGTGATGAATACTCTGTAGGATGTTTGACTTCTTGTGAACTCAAGCATAATGGGGATTCAACTTTTAACTGCATATTAAAAAGGACTTAATATGTTATGCAGGACTGCATAAACCTAGACAATATCAGGGGTTGGAGACAGGGAAAACCCTGACACCTAGATGAGAGCACTCAGAGGAAGTACTTATGCTGCCTTCACTGTGTCCTCAGGCAAAGCTTCTCCAACATTCCAGCTTCTCCTGCCTCAGGAGAGAGGCAGCTGAGGTACCTGTGTTACAGGAGCTAAAAAGAAATTATTTGGACAGTTAGTGAGGATAAGAGAGTCCTCAGAAAGGTTTCCCTTTCAATAAAAAAGCAGCCCCTAAATCATTTATTTTCTAACAAAGAGCAGCCTGGAAAATCAAACTGCAGACAGAAAAGCAAGCTAGAAGCTTGCACAGGTAAATGCTGGCAGCAGTGCCAGAAGAAAAGGGATACCTAGAAGCCAGGCATATTCAACATGGAGGTTCCATCTTCCATTTTCTTTGTCACAGCATGTGCAGTCAGGGAACAGGCAACATGGCACCAGCCAGGTAGAGAACCTATATGCATAATAAAAGATTAGGGTGGGTAGCTAGCTTCTTCACTTGCTATGTAAATAGCATACCTGGTCCAACCAATCCTTTGTGCCCTATGTAAATCAGACACCACCTCCTCAAGCTCATCTATAAAATCTGCACTTCTCCACAAAGTGGAAGACCCACTCAGGAGCCCTCTCTGCAGGAGAGAGAGCTTTTCTTTTCTTCTTCTTTTTTTTTTTTTGAGATGGAGTTTTGCTCTTGTTGCCCAGGCTGTAGTGCAATGGCATGCTCTCTGCTCACTGCAACCTCTGCCTCCTGCGTTCAATCAATTCTCCTGCCTCAGCCTCCTGAGTAGCTGGGATTACAGGCATGCACCACCACGCCTGGCTAATTTTGTATTTTTAGTAGAGATGGGGTTTCTTTATGTTGGTCAGGCGGTCTTGAACTCCTGACCTCAGATGATCCACCCGCCTTGGCCTTCCAAAGTGCTGGGATTACAGGCATGAGCCACTGCGCCTGGCTGAGAGAGAGCTTTTCTCTTTCTTTTGCTTACTAAACTCTCGCTCTTAACCTCACTCCTTGTGTGTCTGCATCCTTGATTTCCTTGGTGTGAGGCAATGAAGCTCAGGTATTATGCCAGACATACAACACGGCTTCAACTACAGATCATCTAGCCCCTGAAGAGATGATATTTTCTCTTGCTCTGCAGAGCTGCCACCTTGCTAGAAAGCATAGGTGGTCACAGCACTGATTTCTCATCAGTGGGTTAGAATCCAGTGGCAGGATGATCTACTGCATCAACCACAAGAGCAGCTACACTGTGTTACTGTGGGCTATCCAGATATCCAGAGCTCTACCTGCCACTCTGATGGTATTGCCTTAAAAACTCAGAGGATGGCGGGGCCAATGCCGCCAGATTCCACCACTTTGAATGGTACTTAGAATGAATCATTCTGAAATGAGAAAAGTTCCTTTGCCCCTCTCAAGGGCATGTAATGGGGGTGTGGCTTGCTTCTTCAATGCCCCGCTACTGCTGTTCAAACCTCTAGGGGAGCATACAGATGGACAGGCTGTGGAGCTCCAACCCCATGGCAGTGTCTAGGGGTGACTGTTTACAGCTCCTAAAGCTGTTACAGGGTGCTCCTTTAGTTTGCCATCTATAGGTGGCTTGTGTTAGCTCAGTTAGACCCTCTACCTTTTCACAAGGACAGAGGACTTTCTGTATCCCAGGGTTTCTTGCTTTGGTGTACTAGAAGAAGCCCGATCATATGTGGGGTTGAAGAATGAGTGCAAGGTTTTATTGGTGGAAGTAGCTCTCAGCAGATGGGGGAGCCAGAAGGGAGATGGTTTTCCCCAGGAGTCAGGGCACTTGGCGGCCGGGGCTTTCCTCCGACTGCCCTGGCCAAACTCCGCCTCATCCTGCCAGTGGATGGCCTGCTAGTGAGCCAGTGTTCTGTTCTGCCTGTGTAAACCCTCAGCATCCTCTCACTGTCCAGCTGCTTGTGTCTTCTTCTACTGAGGTACTCCTCTTGACGTCTGGCTGCCTGTGTGTCTGCCTGGTAGGGTCTTGGGGGTTTTTATAGACCCAGAATGGGGATGTGGCAGGCCAGGGTAGTCTTGGAAAATGCAACATTTGGACTTGAAGGCAGGAGTGCCTGTCCTCATCTAGGTCTGTGGTAGTGGAGCCCTAGCCAGGGACTCTCCTTTCTCTACCCAGCACTTCCCTTCCCCACTTTCCTATCACTTAAGGGGACCATACTCTTCCCTTCCCAGTACTCATTTATCAATTCCAGCAAAACTTTAACTGGCAAATGTATCCAAATTCTCTGGCCCTTGGGACTTGAAGGGTGAGTCTGTATGAATGTGAATATGAACTTGTACATTCAATTTTCCCTCCAGCTGCCATTGAATATATATATATATATATTTCCATTTCCCAACACACAGATTGGCATTGAGAGCAGGGAGAGAATAACTATGTCTTTACCTGCAGCCCTTTGGTACCTTAAGTGCGGTGCTGCTGCTGGTTAGGATGGGTTTACTTACTGAAGCCAGATAGGCCAAGTTTTATACAGGTCCCTAAAAAAACAATAGCCAGAGGCAAACTGGCTGCAAATTTTCCAGTCAGGAGAAAAACCAAGCTCTCAGTTTCTTAAAATTTAAAGAAATCAGGTATCTGCTCCCAAGACCCAGGCATGGTGATTTGAAAACAGCAGAAAGCCAAGAGACTGCATTCAAGTCTCTTGAAAGCTGGCCACCCCTCTCTCCATCTGCCGTCATGTAATGAAGGCACACACATATGGGGACTAGGCATTACTGTGACTCACAATCTTATGGACATCAAGATGGACAGAGAGATAGGAGACCACATCAAGAGCTTCCCACTGAGTGCCTGTATTTCCTCTTGGGCCTTTCCATCTTCTAGCAGGAAACCCCTACCTCCACTTTACCTAGGAGTTCCACTACAGGAATTGCCTGGACCTTACCTGTCCTCCAAGTCTACCTGTCTTTGTCTGTCCTAGAACTCCAAATAAGCATTCTGCCTCCTGGAAGGGGTTTCTCAGACCAGGAGTGTGGGAACTTCTCCAGCATTGTAAGCGAGACTGCTCTGACACCATGGAACTCAGCACCTGTGTTCCTCCCCACCAGGCAGGGTGTGGGAGCACCATGTCTGAGACACGAAGGCTTCCTTTAGCTCTGCTTACTCATATTTTGTCTTCCCCCATCCTGGAGCGTTCCCCAGTCATCACCAGCCTTTCTTGTCTGATTCCAGGGGACTTTGTGCCTGATCTGGCCTGAGTGATGCCATTTTAGGTGCTCAGCCGAGCTCTCCTTTGCACTCCATCTCCTTACACATGGAGATAGGCAGGAGAATTATATTCTTCAGGTGTGTGGTGCTAAAATTGTTGAGAGCTCCCACAGAGCTCTCTGAGGGAGCCTACCCATTATCTGACAAAATAGAGGGAATGGGAACAGGGAGGAAGATGGGATGATGCTGCAGAGGCTGGATAGAGTGCTCATGTTTGCATGGGGAAAGAAGTCACCTTATGCTCTGCCATCAGGAGTCCTGGCCATGCGCCCCTCGCTAATGCCTGAGATGGCATTGTCACAGATTCATCCTCTTGTCTTTCCGTTTCTAACCTTGCTCTTTTTCAAATATGCATTACTTCAAACATCAACTTATTAAAGTATTTTTCTAATAATGGTCTGTACTCAGCACAAAAATATGAAAAGAAATAAGGACACATTTTGAACAGGAGGAGCTCACAGTCTAGTTAGAAATAAGCCTTTTATATTTATAAATACAAATTACAATAGTACCTAATATGGGCTTTCTCATCAGTTGCTTAAAGTGGCAGTTCTGCTTGAGGAAATCAGGAGAGGCTTCAGAGGAATCAGCCCTTGAGTGGAGATTTAGGTGAACACGGACAGTGAAGGGATGCAGAGGGAAGGCATTTATGGCAGAGGAGTAAATGACATACACCAAGATTATTACAAGGTACTGGTTCACACGATCATGGAGGCTAAGAAGATAAGACAAGAATCCATAGAACTATGTGTAGCCCATGGTGGTGTTTGATAACCGGTATCGCAGCTACCAAAGGAGACTGTGATGGTTAATTTTATGTGTCAATTTGACTGGATCACAGTCTGCCCAGATATTTGGTAAAATATTATTCTGAGTGTGTCTGTGAGGGGGTCTCTGGGTGAGATGACATTTGAATCAGTGACTGAGGAAAGCAGATCTCCCTTCCCAGTGTGGGTGGGCCTCATCTGCTGATGGCCTTAACAGAAGAAAAGGCTGAATAAAGGAGAATTTGCTCTTTCTGTCTGACTGTCTTTCACTGAGACATCACCCTTCTCCTGCCTTTGAACTAATGCTCAGACTGGAACTACACCAGGCTCTCCCAGGTCTCTAGGTTCCCAATTTCAGATACTGAAACATCTCAGCCTCCATAATCATGTGAACCACTACCTTCTAATTATCTACCCACCTACTTACCTGTCAATCATCTATCTTTTTCTGTTTCCTGATGAGCTCTGACTAATACAGGAACCCTAGGTATCTTAGTCTGCTGGGGGTGCTATAAAAAATACAACAGATTGGTTGGCTTATTAAACAGACATTTATTTTCTCACAGTTCTGGAGTCTGGGAAGTCTATGACTGAGTGCCTGCAAATTCTCTTTATGGTGAAGGTGTTCTTCGTGGCTTGTGGCCACCTTCTTGCGCTCTCTCCCTATGGCTTTTCCTTGGTGCACGTTCACAGGGGCAGGGGTGGGTGGTGAGTGGGGATGAAGAGAGAGAGAGAGACAGTGACACAGAGAGAGGGAGAGTATACAAACTCTCTGGTGTCTCTTCTTATAAGAACATTAATCCTATTAGATCAGGACATCACCTTTAAGACTCCATTTAACCTTAATTACCTCCGTAGAGGACATATCTCCAAATACAGTCACACTGGGAGGTTAGGCTTTGACACAGGAATTTTGAAGGACACAATTCAGTCCATAACACTGGGAGAGGGTGATGGAAGAGGAGTCTGGATAGGTGGCCCAGATGAGAATGTAAAAGACTTTGGGTCTCATACTAAGGGATTTTAAGGTTTATCCTGCCATTGATGGGGAGATATTGAAGGATTTTAACTGTGAAAAAGAGATGATAACATTCATATTAGAAAGTTTATTCTGATTTCTGGTTAAATGAGCACTGATTAGCAATCTCTGGAATAGTCTGCACACATTAGCCAATGGAAATTTTGTTGCAAATTTAAAAAAAAATGATTACGCATTACCTCTGGAGAAACTAAGGCAGACAGCCAGTATCAGATTCTTGGAGATATTTTAACACTTATATGGTTCATGTAGTTGTATTGAGAAAAATAGTTTGTGGCCTTTCATGCAGCCACACATTAGTGAGCACCCATTTACCCTGTCTGGAGTCTCCTCTTTAAGCTCAACACCTATTGCCTTTGGTATCTATGCTGGTCGTAACACTGGGAGATCACCCGAATTCACTGCATTGATGTAGCATTTTGCAGCAGAGTTTGTTTCTCTTTTATCTTTAGATAACAGGGAAAGAAGCGGGTGGGATGGGGTACAAACAAGTAATGGCTTTGGCATTTGGTATTTTGATTGATAAATCCCATACAAACAGTGTTCTTGGGAGTGACAAAAATAAAAACATCCTTAACAACAGTTCACACTAGTTTTAATTTATTTGAATTAGTTTTAATTTTAATTTAGTTTTAATTTATTATTTAATATTATTTAAATATTTGTTTATTATAGACGGCATCAGTTCCAGGAATCAGGCAATAGAATAAGATATTAAGAATCTATATGCAGCAAAGCAGCCTTGGTCTAGTTGGATTATTTATCAAATTGCTATCCAGCTGAAGATTTGAGAAGGTTTTGCTATTGTTGTTCTTGTTTGCTTTTTGACAAATACTAGGTGACTAGTAAGATCAAAACATGGTTTTTTTTTTTTTTTTTTTTTTTTTTTTTTGAAAAATACTGGGTGGCTAGAAAAAAAAAAAAATGGTTTTTTTTTTTTTTTTTTTTTTTTTTGAGCTGAAGTCTCACTCTGTCATCCAGGCTGGAGTGCAGTGGCGTGATGTTTGCTCACTGCAAGCTCCGCCTCCCTGGTTCATGCCATTCTCCTGCCTCAGCCTCCCAAGTAGCTGGGACTACAGGCACCTGCTACCACACCCTGCTAATTTTTTGTAGTTTTAGTAGAGACAGGGTTTCAGTGTGTTAGTCAGGATGGTCTCCATCTCCTGACCCTATGATCTGCCTGCCTCAGCCTCCCAAAGTGCTGGGAGTACAGGTGTTAGCCACCGTGCCTGGCCTGATCAAAGCATGTTTACACATCATATCTCTTGAAAAAGGTTGGATTGAAATGTATCACGACTCCTTGAAATATGGAATCACTAAAAGGAGTACTAAATGCCTATATTGAACTGATGTGTGTAAATCTCATTATTTAAGGATGCAAGAACATAGGAAAAATAGATCAGAACCTAGGACAAAAATATTAAAGGCAAAAGAATATGAAATATTATCCTAAACATTAATAGAAAGCTAAGACTTGAAAATAATTTACTAAAATAACCAGAAAAAATTTCAGAAAACTGCATGCCACGTTTAGTAAGACATAAGGCATAGTCAACATGCAATAAGGAAAGAAACCCATAAGAATTGAAAAGGCTAAAATCAAACTACAATGTGATGAAATGAATAATAAATAACATAGGTGGGAAGATAATCTGCATAAGAAAATAAAGGATGATAAAATAGAAATCACAGCACCAAAACCAAAGTCCTCATTTATGGCAATGTGGTGCAGCATTGGAACTTTATTGATCAGCGATGCGAAGGATGAACTTGAAATCCATTTCCAAAATGGAGACTGCCTTGCTCTGACTTCTATCTTGAAGGCTGATTTCTTTTTTTTTTTTTTTTTGAGACGGAGTCTCGCTCTCTTGCCCGGGCTGGAGTGCAGTGGCCGGATCTCAGCTCACTGCAAGCTCCACCTCCTGGGTTCATGCCATTCTCCTGCCTCAGCCTCCCGAGTAGCTGGGACTACAGGCGCCCGTCACCTCGCCCGGCTAGTTTTTTATATTTTTTAGTAGAGACGGGGTTTCACCGTGTTAGCCAGGATGGTCTCGATCTCCTGACCTCATGATCCACCCGCCTCAGCCTCCCAAAGTGCTGGGATTACAGCTTGTGCCACCGCACCCAGCGAAGGCTGATTTCAGAACAAACACACACTCACTGGATGGTGTGGACAAATATATTTGTTAATAATTTCTGAAAACAAAAGAACCATTTGTCAAATTCTCTTTCATACTGATAAGATCATTTGGATTTATTATTTAGGACAGTGATTCTAAAATATGATCACTGGGCTAGCAGCAGCATCATCATCTGAGATCTTGTTAGAAATGTGAGTTCTCAAGCACCATCTCAACCTATTGAGTCAGGAACTCTGGGAGTGGGCCAAGTAGTTGGTGCTTTAACCAGCCCTGTGGGTGATTCTGATGCTGCTCAAGTTTAAGAACCATTGGATTAGGAGAATAGCTTGCTTGCTATAATGAGAGTGTTCCCAGGTAGCTTCCCTGGCCACCTCAGGTATCCCTCGTCTGCCACTGATTCAGACATACAAAATCCAGACAAATTTGCAGTTGTGATGAAGGCTCTGCTAGTTGGGGAGCATGTGTACCTCAGATTCCCCACACCCCAATGAGAGGAAAGGGACATCAACAACTGATTTTCTCAAAGAAGAGTATTAAAGGAATTCCAAATGCAACATATGAATATAAATTAAGTAGAAGAAACATTTCCTAAAGTTAGGGAAGGGTTGTGCGTGCCCATTGAAAAGGGTATCTGTAATATGGACAAAGTCAATGAGAAGACTCACAGTTAATTAATTCTGGGGGAAAACAAGGGGTACCTTAAGAAGAACAGACATCTCATAAACAAGAAAGGAAGGAGAGAAGGAAGGAAGGAAAGAAGGAAAGAATCAAGGAAGGAAGGGAAAAAGTCTGCGTCTAAGACTAAAAATCTTTGTGTAGGCATCAGATCTAGAGACAAAGTAACACATTAGGTTTATGTAGGAAGACGGATACCTCTTCCTCCAAGGCTATCAGTAAGGATGCAATATTATGTACAAAATGTTGGAAACAAATAAGATTGAAAACTTGTAAATCATATGACAGATTTCCTGAAATATGGTTTCTGCTCACTTAGCGTTAGCCGTTACTCATTATTACAGCACCACAAGCACAGGAATGGGGAGAACTTGACTCATTTCCTGGAAGGTGCCATACGCTAGGCCCTAGAGTCTAGGCCATTTACACATGTCTCCCGAGAAAGAAGGCGAGATCTGAGAACAGGTCCAAATAAAATGGTAAATGCAAAGGACGGTTAAGAGCATAATTGTTCTGGGATATTTTGTGTGACCAAATATGTGCTTGGGGATGGTGGCTGTGGACCTCAGAGAACAGTGGCAAGAAATGTTAAACAGGCTGAATGCGGTGGCTCATGCCTGTAATCCCAGCCCTTTGGGAGGCCGAGGCGGGTGGATCACCTGAGGTCAAGAGTTAGAGAAAAGCCCAGCCAACACAGTGAAACCCTGTCTCTACTAAAATACTAAAATACAAAAATTAGCTGAGTGTGGTGGCAGACACCTGTAATCCCAGCTACTCAGGAGGCTGAGGCAGGAGAATCGCTTGAACCTAGGAGGCGAAGGTTACAACGAGCCGAGATTGTGCCATTGCACTCCAGCCTGGGCAACAAGAGCAAAAGTCCATCTCAAAAAGAAAAAAAGAAAAAGAAATAATGTTAAACAAAAGGAAAGGGTTACTCCAGGAAATTTTCAAGTACTCCACTGTATTTCATGTGCAGGTCCTATGTAGAAAAGATCTCCAACACATGTCACATAGGACAGTGGGCACACATTCCTCCCCTCCACTTGCTTTCTTGGTAACAGGAAGGCAATGAAGCTACCCTGGACTCTCAGGTCCTCCAAGGCTGGGATGCAACTGATGAGCGATCACAACAATAGGTAGCATTGCTGCCGTAGTCCAATGAGAACTTTCTTTCTTTCTCCCGATATTGTCAGTTTATAAACAATAGTCTTGTATTCAACAATAGTCTTGTATATTAAACTCTACTCTCAAGGATTATGAAATCTAGTCAGGGAGACAAGCCACACATCTGAGAAATTAATAACCATTCAAAATCTAAAAAGAATACAGACAATGTCAAAAGTGTTTATGTGTTAAGCGAAATGTTAGTGATGGAAATATCCAGCTACATAATGAGCTACCATTGTCGGTGAAGATGCCAGAGAAAGCTTTACAGAGAAGGGAAGGAAACTAGCAGAATGTAGCGGTAACTCCATTGTAGGCTGAGAGAATAACATAAGGCTCAAAAACAGGGAACTGTGAGATGAAATAAGTGGATACTTTTGAGAGAACAGGGATTAACTTTAGGAAGGAGTATGAAGTTGAAATGGTAATATTTTCGCATTTGGAATTTATCCTATGGGCGATGTAGACCCATAGAAATTTAAAGATGTTCTTCTTAATGTGAATTTCCAAAGATGGAATAGCAATTGAACGAGGTTTTCTATCAAATGGTAGGTTCTCTTATAGCATCCTATATTTGAATATCATACAATCAGTGAGACGTGATTATATTCTTGCTGTTTCTGAAAGTCATGCAATTACCTTGATATTTTTGCACCATTAAATGTGAAAAAATATCCTTATTTTCTCTCCTCTTTTTTGGGCTGCTTTTAGCAGTCTGAAAATCAGCTTTCATTTTGACTGCCGCTTAACAGAATTTGATTAAAAAAAGTAAACTAATTACAACGGAAATGCAGCCCTGTGAAGCTTTAAGAAAAACACATTATTTTGTTTTAGGGTTCAGTTACTATACATTCATTTATCATCTTTATAAGCGATGTGCAGGCGATGATGAATAGGCCCTGGCTTTGAATCAGGAAATGTAAATTATCCTCTTTCTTTTCTTTTCTTCTTCTTCTTTTTTTTTTTAAACAAATAATGAATACTAGTAAATTTGAAGCTAACCGATCTGCCAAGAACTCAACAATGATGTAATGCCAAGAAAGCAATGCAAGGGCTACCCATGTGCTAGTCTAAAGCCAAAAGAATTCCTGGTCCAGGAGATGCATAACGCGACCTGGAGAGGGTTGTCTCATGGTTGGGCTCACTGGTTTGGAGGCCTATCTGTAGGGTGTAGCTGTAGTCGGCTCTGCTATTGCTCTGCATTTGAGCTACCCTCATTCAAGTGGCCTTTGCTCTCAGAAAAGTAGCAAGTGTGTTCCTTTAACCCTCCCTCATCTAGGTCTTATCTTTTAGACATAGGGCTTTGCCCTCTCCTCTTGCCCATCCAAACAATCTTTGTTCTTCAAGGGCTGTTCAGGTTTACATTTCCTTGCAAAGCCTTTCCTGGTTGCTTCAGATCACAATGAAATCTCCGTAGAATACTAAAAACCTTTAATATCATGTGAGAAATAGGGTGTACTTACAAGCAAGAAGCTCAGTTTTTCATGATGGACATTATATGTTGTAATGTTTGAGTAGTATTAGGATAGAGAGAGGAAGTACATTCCCAATGAGGTGAGACAAGGATGCTCAACTGCAGACCATGGGTTTGAAGACAGACCAATTCTGATTGGGCGATCATTATTGTATATATGCAGCAGGGAGGATTTTAAGAAAGATAAAAGTCAGGATGCTCACCTCAGGATAAATCTCACAATTATATTACACTCATTTGGTGTAGAAAAACAAACCTCAGTTGAAAGAAAATAGTACTATAAATGTTAGCTTTATTGGTGCAGAAAGTTAAGCATACTCATTTCCATTTTCAGGAGTTTTATAATATTTGCATTAACTTGTATATAGATTTTTTAAGTTATTTGCATGCATTCTGCAAATTAATTTAAAATTGGCAATTTACTTACATTTGGGTGACATTTATGGATGAAGACATTACCCATAGACACTCTTCAAAGATAAACTTATGTTTACATCATTAATTTTCATATTCTTTATAAATTAGGCCAATTTGATATTTATGCTGTGATTTTAAACATATCCTGGTTTCCGTTTTAGAAACAAAATTCAAGTATGTCTACTCACTGTAGCACACAGAATGTATTTGTATACTTTTATTAATTTTTGTTTCTTCCCACCATCTTTCCTCTTTCCTTTTTTAGATACTTTTATTATACCTTCTCTCAGACTGCTGAGGCAATGATTAGGCACACTGGCCTTGGAAAAATAAATAAAGTGAAGGAAAATATGATGATCTGTCACTTTAAAATGTAGTCCATTTCCACCAACATATTAAAAGTCTAAATATTTTATTGTTTGGGCACAATCTCATTTTTATTGCCCCAATCACAGCTCATTGGTTAGGATATGCTGGGCAGAAGAGTGAGCTGGTCAGCTAATGGCCTCCCTGCTGCTAAAATTAACTAATTGTTAAAGTAATAACCATGGACCCTCATGGCCTGTTTTATTAGTCAGTAGCAATCTGGGAAATTATTTTGCTGCTTTTATTTCAGTAAGTCCTTCTATTGGCCATTTGCACCCCTCTCCATCCTCTTAAATGTTCTCTTGATGAGAAATATTTCAATGAGAATCTGCAGGGAGCTCTGAACAGTCCCTCCAAGTTACAATTGAGCCTGTTGTTTCTCCTGTGAACAGGAGAACATCCTGCAGATCTGTGTATTGTGGTGCATGGGGGTGGCCATCTATCTACTGCACCAAACTTTCTTTCTAAGCTGACCTTGCCTCCTCTGTCACATGTGCCTCACATCAGATTGTTTAGTATCTTGCTTTGTCCTGCCCAAATGCTGGTCATGACCTTAATCTCCTTTTAGTGGAAAACCTTACATCCATCTCTAGATGATCACCTTTCTCTACAGTGCAAACCTAGCTAGGCGTTTACCCACTAAATTTCTCAGGACAACACTGTTTTCAACATTGACCTCTCCTTCCCTAATGTTCCCGTCTACGCTACTGCTACATTTGACTATGTTTTTGAATTTCATAGTCTCCATTACCTGGTTATTTGTTGTTTCATGTATACACATTCTTTATTCTATGGTAAGCTGTAAATTTACCCAGGAAAATGTTCTGCACTTTCTCTTACATCCCTCAGAATAAAAAAAAAATTTGCATTGAATACACTGTAGATGTTTAGCAAACACACTGAATTCAATCAAATTAGATTTGGGGATTTCAAAGCTAAATTACTATACCAATGTCCTGTGAGACTGTCTTAAATTTCTCATACCCACAGAGGAAAAGGGAAGTTCTATCACTGAGACTAAATTGTGAATTAATATGGATACCATACATTGAAAATTCCTTATGATAGAATTATGAACAGCCCCAGGAAAAGGCATTGCAAAACGTTGTGCTCAAGGAACTTAATTTTAAAAGAAGGTGGGGATGAAGCAGAGTTACGGTGCAAACATGTTTTTATTTTGTTGTTTGTTTGTTGTGAGACAGAGTTTCACTTTGTTGCCCAGGCTGGAGTGCAGTGGCACAGTGGTCTTGGCTCACTGCAACCTTTTCCTCCGGGGTGCAAGCAATTCTCGTGCCTCAGCCTCCCTCCCACATAGCTGGGATTACAGATGCCCGCCACCATATCTGGCTGATTTTTTTTTTTTTTAAATTCTCATAGAGATAGGGTTTCACCATGTTGCCCTCTTGAACTCCTGAGCTCAGGCAATCCCCCCATCTTGGCCTCCCAGAGTGCTAGGATTACAGGCATGAGCCACTGTGCCTGGCCACAAACATGCTTGGAAGTGGAGATGGAGGGCTAGACAGCCTAGTTAAGAGGTGCACTTGTAAGACCTGCATTAACTACATATTCACTATTTATTCACTAGAAAAATGTATGGAGTCATTGCTAGACAGCTGTGAGTTTGAATATCTACAAAACATTTTTTAAATAAAGCTTTATATCTATTTGACATAGTCACTAATTCAGACTTTGTGAAACTTCACACAACTCTTCTTACTTTTATTGTTGTGATGGTATTTCATTTTATCCCTATTTATATGATGATTGAAAGTTTTATGTATATTCATAGGAGTACTATGTTGATACTTTTTAGCACTTGAACTAGAAAAAGTCAAGACAAAGAGACTGAATCTAGTCTGTTGGTTTAGGATTCCATGCTAGTCATGGCATGATCTGTGAAGGCTTGAAAAGCTGCTTGAGATTATATATTTTTATACTTTGGGCTGGTTATAACTCACCCATGGAATAATCACATTCTGGAGTAATGACAGATTCTAGTCTAGGTTGGTACAACCACATCAGAAAGTCCAGAGTCCTTTAATTGCCATGTGTCTCACATTTTACGAAGACTTAGAGCTCAACTATTAAATGAGGGTTTTGATTAAAAGAATCTCTTTGCAGTTCTAGCACCCTATGACTTATGATCCCCTTTGTATGAGGACCTCTTTAGATTCCTGAAGATTAAATTAACATTTAGATTTGACTTCAGAGAATGTTTTTGAAAAACCCTCTCAAAATCATGGTGAGGACTCAGACAAACTGAGATTTGCATCCTGACCCCTCCATCTGCCAGCATCATTTCCTTTGGAATGTAACCATATATCCACCAACTTCATTTTTGTTATAGGTTAAAATGGGAGTGGTTGCTCTGTCTGATTTGCTTTTGTAAGCAACAGGAACAAAAGATAATAATTATTTGTAAAAGACTATTCAGTAGTCACAGAATGATTCTCTTATGAGTCAAAAGTAAGTCCATCAGTACGTGGATGGACTCTCGCTCTGTCGCCCAGGCAGGAGTGCAGTGGCGCGATCTCTGCTCACTGCAAGCTCCACCCCCCGGGTTCACGCCATTCTCCTGCCTCAGCCTCCCGAGTAGCTGGGATTACAGTCACCTGCCACCATGCCTGGCTAATTTTTTTTGTATTTTTAGTAGAGACGGGGTTTCACCGTGTAAGCCAGGATGGTTTCGATCTCCTGACCTCGTGATCCGCCTGCCTCGGCCTCCCAGAGTGTTGAGATTACAGGCGTGAGCCACCGCACCGGGTCAGTATGTGGAAATTTTGATATCTGTTTTGGTGGTTCATGTCTTTCTTCTTAACTTCAAGATTTCATCTGGGTTAAAAACAGTTGAGATGGAAGAGCAGCCATTCTGTATATATACTGTATTGTCCTCTCCTTTGTGTCATATAAGGAGGTGGGGATTAAGAGCAGAAAGCTTGGAGTCAGCTAGAGCTGCCTTTACCCACGGCACCATCAATTACTAGTTGTATAAGCTTGAAATTCTTAGCAACTCCTCTACGCCTGAGGTTATTCATGTTAAACATGGGAATAATGGATATGCCTACTTCAGAGGGCTGTCTTGGGGATTCTATAAAGTAATATTGCAATGCATTTAGCATAGTGAGTTATACACAGTAACAATAGGTGTTTAATTAATACTAGGTATTATTTCCATATTATTACTGAGAACTACTCAAACAATGACACTTCGTTACAAAGGCACTCAAAAATGTGCACAGTGAGAGACTGCCACCCTGAAAAACTTGACCAGGGATCCACAGTGCCCTGGGTGTCAGTGGAATGAGAGAAGCCATGCGGAATGGCGGTTCTCTGCCAGTGGCTCTGACAATCAAGTACTGTCCAGGAAAAATCAGTACGTGCCCTCCTCTAGGAGCCCCAGTGCCCCGTGGGAGCCCTGGGGATTTGGCTCAGGCATTTAGAGCCTCACTAGAAAAAAAAAGCCACATTGAAGAAAGTCAAGTTCTTTGTGTCCTGGAATAAGGTCTTGTGCTCTTGTATTTTTGTAACCACAAATACAGAGGCTGTCCTGAGATGCCTTTACTGTGAATCAAATGAACCCCAAACCAAATTCCTCTCCAGCTTCTAGAACCTTGAGGGCAGTCAAGTAGAATTCAAAGAGCACTGATCAGTGATTCTAGGTCAGATGGGACTTTTAGATTAGGGAAAAAACATAGGTGTCTGTTTGTGGGCATGCGTGTAGATATATGGCATTCATTCTTCAAGGCCTTGCTGAAACCTTTCTTCCACTCTGAGTTCCCAGTAGATTATTCTTATCCCTGACCCACAAATTCCTGTCACACTGATTATCTGTCGGCATCTGACCCATCTCTAGTACAGCTGAGCAGAGTTGTTATTTTTAAGTCCACTTTTATTTTTTTTCTCACCCCCATGGTAAGTTCCCTGAGAACAGAGCCTGATATCTTTTCCTCAATGTGTCCACTAACTACTGCCCACCCCTACTATCCAGCACGTAGCAGGGTGACAGATCCCTAGTATATGCTCATTTTAGCACAGGGAAAGATTGCTTAAAACAAGTAAACAAACCAAAAACGGAAATCCTATGAAGGATGTGCTAAACCATTGATGGTGTTTTCTTCTCCTTAAAGGTAAAGCTAACTTTAGGAGTTGCGGGGGAAGGTGGCCCATCTGGTTCTGACTTTTTTCTGGAAATATCATCAAAATGGAAGTCAGAAATGTGCTACAAACTGAACAATCATGATCCCCTCTCACATCTGAAAGGAAGATTGTGAGAGTAATGAACATAAATCAAGGCGGGGCTCGTCCTGCCTGAATTGAGGCAAAACAGGTTTTTCTTTTAAAAAACATCTGTCATCAGGGGATTTAAATCGGGCACTCCTGTTTTTAGAAAAATCTCTATTTCCTTACAGGATGTTGGCTTAGATCACTAATCCCTGGGAAATGTCTTAGGAGCTACTCCGGTTGGCAGAAGTGCCAGAGAGTGGGCGTGGGCAGGTGTAGGGAAAGAAGTAAGGTAGGGGGAATGCTTTTCTTAGTTGATGAA
This sequence comes from Rhinopithecus bieti, assembly GCF_001698545.2. Lineage (NCBI taxonomy): Eukaryota > Metazoa > Chordata > Mammalia > Primates > Cercopithecidae > Rhinopithecus > Rhinopithecus bieti. The sequence goes on along the minus strand of NW_016811396.1, from coordinate 2,332,613 downwards.
TTATTTTAAAATAAAAATACAATTCCTAGAGTCTCTGGAATCTAATGATTCCCTCTGTGAATTTTCCAGCAATGCGGCCCAGGGACACCTTTAGAAAATGTTCCTTCTGCAGGTCAGCATTTTCCTGTCCGCCCCTCTCCCTGGCCAATGGCATTAATGTGCGTTTGTCAATACCAAATTTCATTTGCCGCAGAGCAGCTTAGAGAGGGAAGCACATCGTGTTGCATTTTCCTTGCCTCTCAAACTGGAGTTCCTGCTTCTCCCCAGCTTTGTGTTGTCAGCAAAACATAACGTGTTTACAATTGGTCTCTTGCTCTAGGGTAATTACCTCCAGGAGAAATAGCGAGGGTAAGAACCTAACAAGAGAAGTCTTGTGTCGTCTCGTGGTGGGCTGCTGTCCTGAAAGTGTATCAGACTTGTCAAATTGGTTCAAATTAAATTGACACGGTGCTCTTTCAGGCATCACCACGTTATTATACATCTCGGAGCCCTTTGGGGCAGTAAATGCCTTCAGAGTTAAAAAGGAATGTGCAAAGGAAATGGACTCAAAGGAGTGAGCAACAAGGACAGCGAGGGTCTCCAGGAGGACGCGTTAAAACCGGCTATGAGAATGCAAAAGGTTATGTTATTACTGGAGCTCAGTTTTGGTCTTCTCTCAGCAATTTCTAGTTGCTGCCACTGTGACAAAGGTGTCCCTAGGCCTTAGCAATGAGGCCTAGGAACCATTTTTGTTTCCTGCCTCTGGCTTCATTTATTTATTGATTGTAACATTTATGAGCACTGTCCAGGGAAGCTGCTGGGTCCACCAGTATCAGCCCCAGCCTAAAGGGAGACAAGGGAATTCTAATCCTAGCCTTTCCCTGGTGGGCCTGGTGACCTTGGCCAAGTCATTTAACCTCAACACACTGGGGCTGTCATTTATAACCGAGCAGGGGAGTGAATGAGGCCTGCATCACCTCGCCAGGGTGTCAGGAGGAATAACTAATTAATGATTGCAAAGCACTTTGCAAACAGAAAGTGCTGTACAAAATGCTTAATATTAATAATAAAATGCATTCACTGGAAGCCTCTAGGCATATGTACAGAAATAACGACAGCAATTAAAGTAACACGCTAACAAAACTCATTAACCCCCAAACCTCCTTCTGACTGTACTTGGCTGTTGTAGCTTCATTGCTTTCTTAAAACTGCCAGGTGGTACAAGGAAGAAGGCTGTAGTGGAGGGCATTGCATCGGCTCTCTCCCTCCCCTTCTGAGCCACGAGCACTCCAGTCCTCCTAAAGCCCCCATTTCTATCTAGCCCTTCCTGCCATTCTCCCATGAGGACGCGTTCCTGCTCTCCTTGCTCAAGCACCCACTGCCTACACCATAATTTACTCTAAATGGCTCTTTACTTTGTATTCTTTATTTCTTTCCGTGTGCATGTGCCTTTTCTCTGCCCAGACTCTGAACTCCTGGAGGGCAGAGTTCCCTTTGTATTATTATAGAATCTCTCATTCCTGAAAGAGGACAGTGCAATGCTGTGCACCCATGTAGCCCATGGACCAAGAGGCTGGCATAGACATTATGCCTTCCCCAGCTGATTGGTTAGACTAACGGGCAGGGTATTGTTGGAAATAGGCCACACAGGGTGTCACCTTGCCCCCGGCAAGCTGACAACTCAGGCCAAGCAGGTCCTGAGGCCTGGCAGGCCTGACAGAAGAGACCCTTGTTACTCTGGATGAAGGGTAGAAGAGGAAAGGCAGGGCTCAGTTGTTCAGAAAACCTACATCTTTGAAACTGGGGGAAAATGAAAACAGATATTAGGAAAGCAACTTCAGGGGAAGAGGGAAGGGATTCATATGAAATGCTTGGAGTAAGCAGAAGACAGAGCAAGGCCTGCATGTGTGTGTCACAGCTAATAAGGGCCCCCTAGGGTGGGAAAGGCAGGCACAGCTGGAGGCCTCTGCATGGTGGAGAGGATGCTAGGGACTTTGTGAAGACTGTCTGGGCACTTTGGAAAAGATAATTTGTCTATTTTTTATTTTTGTAATAATGAACAGCTAATTTGGAAAAAAAAAATAGCCTTTCTCCATACCTCCTTTTTCTTCCTCTTTAATAAGACACCACTTTGTTTTTTGTTTCTCTTTAACTTTTAAATTTTATATTTTACCTTGCCCAGAGTGCTGGATACTCTCAGAATTCTTGTGCTGCAATAGCATGTTTTATGGAAAATAAAAGCAGTATGCAAACCACATTCCTGAGGCATCGTGAGTCCAAATGTAATCTGATTTTGTCTTGAGTACAATATTGTAATACAGGGTTGTGATATGGACCTTTAGATTGAGAAGGTAAATAGTTTTTATTAAAAAAAAAAAGACCACATATACCACAAGGAATGTACTCCAAATTATATATCAGAATATTATAGTATTTACCAAATGTTATACAAAGTAATTAAGCAAAACAGCAAAGTCAGGTATTGTACTCTATTTGATGGTTTAAAAGAGGTTCCCTAGAAAGGAGTTTCTTAGGCAGCATGGAAGGGCCTTGAGTCTTAGAAGAAATAGCCAAACAACTTCTGTAGGGGGTCACTGTAAGGTCCAGGGCTGGGGAGGAGGAATTTGCTATGAAAAGACTAGAGCCAGATAGGGTACAGTGCCTTTGAACACAAATGTCTGCTTAAAGGGGAGAGGGAGGGAGGAAAGAGAAAGGAGGGGGGAGTGGAAGAAGCTAACAGTACACAAATCCAATGCTGAGTGACACCTGAGTTTTCAGAGACAGATGCAGTAAGAATCCACGGGAGAGCGGGACGGTGGGCCTGGAGGTCCGCTCTGGCGGAAGCATGTTGTGAAGAATATTCTTGAGTTTTGGCAGCCACTCCACAGATGATTCCCTCCTGTGGAGAGCAGAGAGTGATTGTGGACAAGCAGCTTGGGAGATTATAGGTCTGGAGATAACTTTGGAGAAAAGAATCCAAATAGTTACCCCTTCCCCCCTCCAAAAAAATCCAAATAGTTACAAAATTACAAGAAAAAAAGCCAATAAATGATATTGAGGGAGAACAAGCCTCTATTTCACAGCCAAATCAAACACCCCTGACAGGGAAATTGATATTCTGCCTCAGAGTCTCTTTCATGGAGGCTGGGCGGGGCTTGGAAGGGAGAGAGCAGGTGAGGAAAGGAGATCAGTGTGTATTCTAGGATCCAAGCCTGCCACCTACTCCTGGTGTGACCTTGAGTGAGTCACTTCACCTCATCAGCCTATTTTCCATCTGTAAAGCAAGGCATTTGAGTCCAACAGTCTCTAAAGCCCTTTCCACCTCTGATACCGACCAACTTCACAATGTTAAGAGTCCAAAAGATGTTTACTCTCCTGGAGGGCAGAGTTCCCTTTGGGTAAGTACTCGGTGGTTAAGAAGCTGACTTAGGTGGCATTGCTACTTCACGGAATTGACTGCAGTGTGCAACTGTAGGGTTTCATCCCAGTGGCTTAGAGTGCTTATCAGTCAAAATTCTCTCAGCAACTTTTGTATGTCCAGACTTTGGATAAGTGCTGAAAGGATGATTCTGTCCCAGATCTTAAGAAGCTTACAGTCGGCGGGAGCGGTGGCTCACGCCTGTAATCCCAACACTTTGGGAGGCCGAGGCGGGTGGATCAAGAGGTCAGGAGACCAAGACCATCCTGGCTAACACGGTAAAACCCCGTATCTACTAAAAATACAAAAAATTAGCCGGCCAAGGTGGCGGGCGCCTGTAGTGCCAGCTGCTCAGGAGGCTGAGGCAGGAGAATGGCTTGAACCCGGGAGGTGGAGCTTGCGGTGAGCCAAGATCGCGCCACTGCACTCCAGCCTGGGCGATAGAGCAAGACTGCGTCAAAAAAAAAAAAAAAAAAA
>NW_016811396.1:2312603-2328446 GCF_001698545.2 Rhinopithecus bieti | reverse complement strand
AAAAAAAAAAAAAAAAAAAAAAAGAAAAGAAAAGAAAAGAAGAGGAGAGGAGAGGGGAGGGGAGGGGAGGAGAGGAGAGACAAAGAATCAAAGAATCCCTAGCAAACAAAGAATGGTATATGCCTGGAAATTGAAGCTCAGAACATTGTTTGGAAGAAGGGAGCTACAGAGAAGGACAGTTTGTGCACACACACATGCCTTTTTCAACCTAAAATTGGGTGATCGTAAGGTATGGTCTGTGCACATATATGTATGTGTGTGTGCATGTAAAAGTATGAATCTCTGTTCTTAAGAAAATGTCATTCTTAGATTACAGAAAGAAAGGGGGAGGAAAGCACTGGAGAGACGGGGTAAGGAGGAGAGCTGGGGATGCACAGGTAATTTAAAATTATAACCCAACAAATGCAAAACAGGCAGGGAACAGCATTTTAAAGAGGCCAGTAGATAGCATCAGCTCATTAGTGGTTCCATTACAGTGTACATCGGTTTGCTTTCTCTCCTAGCACACACACAAAAAAAGTGATATATGTGCATGTGGGTATGGAGGAAGTAAATTAAATAAGCACAGCTTAAGTTATTTTAGGGTATTCTGAGCATTCACTTTCATTCTTAAAGGTTGGTGAGAAGTTTGAAATGTTTTAGTCTTTAAAATTAGCCATTTCCCATCAAATATGATTGGATTCCCATAGAAGCCCTTTGATAGGTGAGGAGTGGGGAGAAGTCAGAAGGAAAGGAGCAGAGCTCTTTCCACCAATTGGATGGGACGATGGAATCTACAATGCTGACACAGCATGGCTGTCAATGATTGGAGAACTTTGTTTCCATTTGGAAATGATTAAGGTCTTATTGCTCCTGTCTTAGATATGAAAGACCAGAAATATATCTGTTTGATGTAACTAAAGTTGAGTGACAACTCTATGCATGTTGTTAGCAAAGTTCCCTGAGAAGGAGGGAAGAGTGCTTGATTTCAGGAAAGCTGAACTATAAGAATTGAGTACCTTGATTGAATTTGATAGTTCTTAATGGGAAACTGTATTGAACTAGCAGAAAAAAAAATTGCAGTGAGATTTGGTGAAAAGGATCAAACTCAAATTTAGCTTTTTTTTTTTTTTTTTTTAAACCTTCAGAATTAATCTTGCCAATTTTATGCAGTTAATAGGAATTATTTCACATGAAGAAAGATAACGTCAGAATTAAGGGTAGAATTTTCAAGCTGGAATTAGAAGAGGGACCAGGGGAAAGCTAATTTGCTTTTCTGCTCCAAAATATTCCCAGAATTCATGTCTTAGAGTCTATTTGATATTGTTTTTTTTTAATTAATGATGGAGCAGGATTTCCTGGGGAGGGTTTCTGGGTGGGGCTTTGGTTATAACCACTGAACTGACTAATCAGGAAGGCAAATGAGCCGTGCTGTCTCCAAGTCCATGTGCACAGGCTAGAAGGGGAAAGAAAACGTCCCAAGCCCTGCCCACATTGACCAGCTGGAGTCCTAGGCCCTCAAAAGACTGCAGGTCAGCCAAGAAAAGAGGGAACCATCATATAAGGAATTTGGGACTACAGATCAATGCTGATCACCTCGTAGGAATGCCAGGGCTTATCCTTGACAAGGGCACTGGGGCACAGTGGACCAGATACCTCGGAGGAATTATGACCTTTGACCTACACTTTGACTGCTGGCACATACAGCACATGACAATGGCAGCCAACGAGTAGCTCCTAGGCCCTTTGGCCTAGTGTCTGTTCCCTACTTCCCAGCAGGTTTAGTTTTCTTTCAAAACGTAGTATCTGTAGTATCTGTAAATGAGGCATCCATTCTCCGGTCTCAGCAGCTCCCATCACCCACTGTTGTCTGATATTGGCCATGCTTCCTCAGTTTACATTAACTGTCCAATTCCGATTCTGAACTCCTATTATTAGGCTATGTGCAGTAAGCCCTCACTGCTTGTGTGTTTGGAATGCCCTGCGGAAATCTTCCTTCCACTTCATCCATGACGATTTTCTGAGAAGCAAGAAGGGCAAAGGCCCAGAGTGATTCAGTGAAGGTGCATATGGTATTCATTCTGCAGAGAACAAATATGGAACAGGAGAAAAAGTGACAGTCACACCATTTGCATTTGGTATGTAAATTCAAGATACATATTGATTTACATGTATAATTTAGCAACCAAAAAAAAAAAAGAAAAAAAGAAACCCACATAGCTAAGTAAACATGAATACCCACCCCAAGCTAAAGGCTGGGCTCGTGGTGGTGTTTGTAAATGGCACTGTGTGGTAGCACATCTCGGCATGCAAATGTGTACAAACTTAAAACAGTTGCTAGGTTAAACAACACCTTTCCCAGGAAGCACAACTGATTTAGCAGCTTGTGCTTTATGCGTTGGACTCCAGGGCAGACGGCCCCTTTCCTCACCTCATAGCAAGGGCAGGAAGTGGGATTCATCCGTGTTCTTTCCTTGCTGAAGTCTACCTTCATGCTGATACAGCCCAGGCTTTTTAAACACCTTTTCCTTTGTGTTGTTTTCATGCATGAAGACCTTGAACAAATTTTTCCATAATGGAAAAAATAAATGCTTTCACCAGCTCCCTCTTTATTTAAACTTATTTTCTATTCTCACCAAGCTTCTCTCCACTCACCTTCCAGCCCCTGAAACAGTCCTTCCAGAGAGAACGCCTCACCATCATTTGGACACACGAATATTCCCACCACCACACTTTTACTAATCATAGTACTGTTCAATAGAATGCTTTTCCTTCATCCACTGAAATCTTATTCACCTCTCAAGCTTAACTTACACTTGGTAGCTACCTCCAAGCCTTCACAAAATCTATAGCTATGCCAATTTCTTCTTTCCAAGACCAGCTGGGGCACTTGTGATCTCAAGTTGTGTTCTCAATCTTGGTCACACACGGTTGTATGAGACTTCCTAATAATTTTCTAGGTGTGGCTCTTGGTTCTTCAACCAAAGAGAATGATCCCTGAGGGAAGAGATTTTGTTCCTTCTCTACAACACAGTCCATTTGGCACAAAAATGAACATATTGATGATGCTAGCACATCGTGCTGGACTGAGTTGAGAAAACGCTTTCTCAATGTTCACTCCTTATATCCTGATTTAAAGCCTACAGTAGAAAACCTTAATCAGTGACCAGAGTTGAACAACGGGTTAGCAGAGGAATATAAAGAATATAAGGGGTGCATTAGAAGATAGATTCAGGATTTTCTTTTTGTTCCCACTCTGCCATGACATTCTTCGTGAGACTCTCTTGTTCATAATGAACAGCAACAAGTCCATATAATCCAGGGTTTCTGAACCTTGATGCTACTGACACTCTGGGTGGAGTTAGTCTTCATTATGTGGGAACTATCCTGTATATTATAGGATGCTTAGAAGCATCCCTGGTCTTTGCCCACTAGATGACAGTATCTCCCCCTTCCTCCATACCTCTACTCCACAGTTATGACAACAGAAAATATAAATCTGCATAATTCCCGCAATCCATCCATGTTGAGATACACTACTATAATTAATTCTCTAGAATTCTTAAAATATTTGTATCTCTTAGCGGATTAAACAAAACTCTATGACACACTTTAATACTTAGGGAAATTCTGCTTTCTCTTACTGTCCTTCACTCTTACTGTTTTAAGTGATTTACAAATATCAATTCCTTTAATTCTTATAACATAGCCATAAGTTATACCCATAAGTTGGTTGCTCATTTTATAAGTGTGGAACCAAGGCCCAGAGAGGTTAATAAGTTTATCCAAGGTCACACAGCAAGTTGTAGAGCTGTGCTTTTAACCACTGTTCCTTTCACAAAGGAAAAGACTGGTATCTCTGGATTAATTGTCTTAAATTCTGAACAGGGTTTTTTGTTTTTTTTTTTTTTTGAGACAGAGTCTCACTCTGTCGCCCAGGCTGGAGTACAGTGGCCGGATCTCAGCTCACTGCAAGCTCCGCCTCCCGGGTTTACGCCATTCTCCTGCCTCAGCCTCCCGAGTAGCTGGGACTACAGGCGCCCGCCACCTCACCCGGCTAGTTTTTTGTATTTTAGTAGAGACGGGGTTTCACCGTGTTAGCCAGGATGGTCTCGATCTCCTGACCTCGTGATCCTCCCGTCTTGGCCTCCCAAAGTGCTGGGATTACAGGCTTGAGCCACCGTGCCCGGCTGAACAGGGGTATTTTTGTAAATTTTCACCGGTTTAGGAGTGCCTAATTTGGGAATTCTCCATCACCCCTATCAATTATCTTAAATACTCACAGCTTTCTTTTTCTTCAACAACTTGCTCTTGAATAAACCCTGTCTTATGATGGGGCTTGGACACCCATAAACCTGCATTGATTGTGGAGGGCTGTGCATTAGAAATGCTGGGTATACTTTGGAGGCCATAGGAAATATGCAGTCTGTCATACCTGAATTAATCCCTGAGTTCTCTATACCCATGGGAAAAGCCCCAAACTGATTGCTGTTTTGTATTTTCAGCTGTTTGATATTGTCAGGCTATTCCCATCTCAAAATCTCTAGTGGGTCTTCACTTCCAGCTGCACTGAATCTAAACTTTGACAAGATGTCAAGACCTTTCATTATCCCACTATTCCCCACACAGCCCATCTGCTTGGTATAGGCCAGCATCCTCACTTCCCATTCTCTTCTCCATATATCCAGGTGTTCCACCTGTGCTTGTAAGGCACAGCACAAGTTCAATTCCTCTGTGAATTTTCCCCATCACTGAAACCTTCAGGTTACTTTTTCTGAACTCCTTCAGAATATGTTTTCTGCCATCCAAGTCCACTCATGAGGACAGTATCTTATATTTTGTGTTTTTAAAATATGTTTTATGCTCATCATCTAACTAGATTGGATAAGTCTTGAAGAAGAGGACTGTGTCTTTTCTTGCAATTTGAGCCTCCACATTAGGCATAGGACAGGCAATCAAGACGTTGACCCTTTGGTCATTCATTTGTCACCCACCTTCACCCTCCTTTCACCATGAAGCAGGGCAAGCCTTTGTGCCCTCACTTCAGTGGATGCTGCACTGTAGCACAAAGTCCTCCAGTTACTGACTTGTAGCTCTATTGGTGGTCAGCTGCAGGCCACCAATTAACAGTCTCCCAAGAAAACATAGTTTCCGAAAAACATGAAACAGGGTGTCATATCCAGTCAGCACGATGCAGTTGCTTATTTTGGAGAGAGGATAAAAACTACAAATATTCATGCTGCTCTTGTGAAAAACACCAGTAACAAGCACCAGTAACTTGGTCTTGGTGTGGGTTGTATTGGGTGATAGTGTCAGGCATGTATGGTCATGTGTCTTTAGGGTAAGGTAGGTTTTGGTGTCTACTAGTTTTCTAGTACAGAAGTAACAAGTGTGAGAAGTGATTTAAAAAAAAAAATAGTTTTGCATTGCAGGGCTTATCTTCCTTGATGGTGATGATGGTATTATTTTCAGTGTTCATAGTATATTGACCTTTTTCAGGCTTTCCCATATAGTGTCTCTCTTAATGACAATATACATGTAATATACACAGAATAGGCAGAATCAACACAGATCCACAAAACTACTGGAGTCCCAAGCAGTTAAAGAGGTTTGCTTAAATACTAAGGCTTAATTAAATGAGTTTAAGACTTCCTACTTGCCCCCCCCCCCGCCTTTTTTTTTGGGACGGAGTCTCGCTCTGTCGCTCAGGCTGGAGTGCAGTGGTGCGATCTCAGCTCACTGCAAGCTCTGCCTCCTGGAATGGTTCACTCCATTCTCCTGCCTCAGTCTCCTGAGTAGCTGGGACTACAGGTGCCCACCACCACGCCCAGCTAATTTTTTTGTATTTTTAGTAGAGATGAGGTTTCACCATGTTAGCCAGGATGGTCTCAATCTCCTAACCTCGTGATCTGCCAGCCTCAGCCTCCCAAACTGCTGGGATTACAGGCGTGAGCCACCACGCCCGACCCCACTTGCCCTTTAAATCATTTTTATTTTAAATGTCACATGATTCAGTGAGAGAAAACCCCGAATGCTACAATACACCTGAGTTTATAACCTAAGGATAAAATATTCATAAAAAATATAATTTGAAACTGGACAGAAACTGATCAATTAGAAAACATTAAAAATTATTGAATGTCTTATGTGCTAGGCATGTTAAGGAACATAGTATAAGGGTCTTAGTAACATTTATCTCATTTTAAAATCAACAAATGAAAATTTAAGGGATCATTGTAAAAGGAAAACTACAAAGCATAATGGGTACTATTTTGGACTATTGTTTTTATAAGCTTCTCTGTAAATTGTGAGTGTATAACCTAGTAGTGCCCACTTTTATCTTGCATTTCTTTCATAGGTGCTGGAGATCATATATATTCTGGATAACCTGGTCCATTAACTATTCTAACTCCGTATTGGCATCTTTCAGAAAAATTTCAGTTTTTCTATGGCTGGCAGTCATCTCTGACCCTGTTTAGTTACAGCTGACCTGTCATACCCACACCCCACAGTAACATTCTTGTTGATAAACAGTCCTGGTTAATGAGTTTTGACCTATTATTAGTATCAACAGATACACCATTTACTTCACCAGTTATTAATGTCATGTTTAATTAATCCCAACCTCTGAAGATTTCCTGAATTCTAAATACTTTGCTTGTGGACAAATCCAGTGAGGTGAGTTAGGCCTCTCTTTCTTTCCCTGAGGGACCATCAGTGGATCTCTCAACCATCCTCCTGGGAAGCTGATTTTCCTGTAAATCTGTGGGAGAGTATTTGTGCTAACAACTAGAGCTGGGAAGACATTACTTTCTTTATTTTCAGAAAGTAGTTCATGTTATTAGAGCTGATGCTGACAATAGCCAAGGTAACCTGCCACACTTTGATTAGGTGGACTTGGAAAATTTCCTCTAAGTAAAGTATTCATTTTAAAATAATTTTTAAAATGAAACAAAGAAGCATGCTTTGTGCTTTATTCCTGCTGGACTGACATTTCCCCATGAAGGTCTCAGCATACATGTGGCCATCACCACACATTTGGCAGCCATTTCCACCATCGCTTTGGAGTAGTGAGATAATAGAGCAGCTTGCATGGTGAGATGCTTCTGCTTGATTTCTTGTTGCCATCCAGGTTCCTACTCCATCATCAAGATCCCATATCTTGAATTGTAGAGAATAGGATTACCAAAATATTCATTCATTGTTCTAAAAATTCATCAGAACTTATGTGCCAAAGGCATCTATGGGAAATAGTCCAATTTTTTAACTTCTTGAAGTTCCCAAAGAGCTTTCTAACTAATAGACCAAGTGAAATGCTAGGAATCATAAGTTTCTACAAGGTAAATTTTAAAGGTTTAGATTCGGGGTTTTAGAGACACGTCTCAACCAGGGTTCATTGTTAAAGAGGACAATCAGGGTTCGGAGAGGATAAAAAAATGACAATGCATGGCTTGCTTAAATTGTACCATGCTAATGATGTGATATTTATACTTCTATGTTTTTGTGTGTATTTATATTATATGTATATTCATAAGAAAAGATAGAAGGAAGAGGTTAATATTGTTACCATGGGAACATGACATATAATGATTAATTTTTATTGTATGTGTGTGTACTCTGTCTTTTCTCTCTCCCTCCCTCTCATAGATACTGTTTTGGAGTCTGGGAAAATATTATTTTTTAAAAAAAGTCATCTTGAAGAAAAGAGCAATTGATACCTAGGACTACACATATTGAAAAAGACACAGCTGATGCATTTTAGGATATTAAAGGTCTGAGAGACTTTGTAGTATGGCTGGGCCTTATATATCCCTACAAGATCAGTTTCCTCTTGTTCATTTCAGCCCACTTCTATGTACTCATCTCTGCTATAGAGCTATGCTGGGCATGGTGACTCACACCTGTAATCCCAGCACTTTGGGAGGCTGAGGTGGGCAGATAACTTGAGGTCAGGAGTTCGAGACCAGCCTGGCTATCATGGTGAAACCCCATCTCTACTAAAAATACAAAAAAAAAAAAAAAAAAAGTCGTTTGTTGTGGCATATGCCTATAATCTCAGCTGCATGGGAGGCTGAAACATGAGAATTGCTTGAACCTAGGAGGTGTAAGTTGCAGTGAACCAAGATTATGCCACTGCACTCCAGCCTGAGTGACAGAGCGAGACTCCATTTCAACATAAATACATACATACATACATACATAAAAAGAACTGTAGGGCTAATTAAAACCAAAAATGGTGAAGTTCCCTCATTCATGGCAAACTTCTAGAGAGGAGACAGACACATCATGAAGATGGTGGTGCATCGAGCGCTATGAGCAAATATCAACATTGTGGAGAAGCCAGGAGCAGGCCAAACTGGCTGTGCTGTGGTTGATAATTGTGTTCCAGCATAATCCTGCCACTGTTTGCCAAACTTGCACTTTGTTATTCTTTGATTCATTCATGTATTACATAAATACTCATTGAGGTTTTATGGCACAATCCCCAAAACACAGACTTCAAATGTGAACATATAAAAGAGTTTTCCCTGAGATCCCATTAACTCATGGCTCCCACTACATTTTTACTGGCCAGGGTAGACTGCAATTCTTCAGTGTGGAAGATGATACTCCAGAGAAACTCCTGAGAGCAGTCAACCCGGTAGCTTTCCCCCTCAGAACTAAGAACAATTTCTCTTTGATACATTTTTCAACATTGGGCATTTGCAGATGCCTTAGAGAATATATGAAAAACAAGACAGAACATGCTATATTAGGAGGTTCACAAAACCTTGGAAATTCCTGGACCTTTACCGAAGCGCTTCAGCCAGAAGGGCCTTCTCAACATCCCCAGGATATATTGTATGCATTTGCTTTTCTAAGAAAGAAAGAAACTCTCTTTGCTACAGGCAGGGAACCAGTAATAGTAATAGGACCAAGGACTAATCTTACAGAACACAGTCCTTCAAGGAAAGAAGAAACATTTGCTATTGGAATTATATTCCACTGGATTTGACAGAGACTTTCTAACCCCTTCTATGTTCAGTAGGTAGGCAGAAGACCTAAAGATGAATGAAATTAGCCCTCTTTTAAAGAACTTTTAGGGACACTGGATACAAATAATCTTAAATTTCATGAAAGCAAGGAATAGCACCTAAAAGAGAGCTTGGCACATAGTGTGTTCCATAAACATTTTTGTATCAAATAAGGCAGAATATTTTAAATGTTAGAAGCATGGTCTGAACAAACATCTCTGGTTATTCAGAGAAAGAAGACATCCTGCTTCATTGGAAGGGGCAGTGAGAGTTTCACCAAGGAGAAACCTTCTGTGGTTCATGGTAAAGAATAGATGGAATGGAGGAAAGTAGAGATGAGACGGAAGGGTGTTTAATAGGAAGGGATGACATGAGCAATGGGGAGCAGCCTGGAGCTTGTCAAACACAAGAGGAGGTACAGGCTACAGAGACAGGCCAGGCCATACTGTGGAGTATCTGCAGTGCCAGATGGAGCAGATGCCTAGACGAAGGTGAAGATAGCAGGTGATGCTCTGCCTTTCTTCTTGCCTTTCTTCGTTATTACTGGCAAAGCTAGAGAAGATCATAGGAGACATGGTTTTAATGGATCTCTTGGTATTAGTACAAGGACCTTCCTTCTTGACTTCTAGAGCAGCCATTATACATTTTTGTCAGTCTCTCTCATGTCCCTACATCTATTCTCTATCTCATATGATTTTATTGCCCCCTCTGTGTTTCTGTCTCTGGCTGTCTCCCTGTCCCCAACTTTTAGTGTGATGGAAAATAAAATAGCAAAGTGACATGGTCTGGGAAGGAGGGTACGTATCTGTGCTGCATAATACTTGAAAGAAATGTTAAGGAGTTTTGATACATTGATAGTCAGGTTTTCTCAATATGTTTTTCAGAAAAAATACAGAACATTAGGCAAATGCTGCTTTAGTAAATAAAAAATATGTCCAACCCTCATTCTGTGCTTCTTGAGAGGCAATCCTGTCATTTTATACCACAGGAGAAATATCAATGTTTTAAATCTTTAACATGGACTTTCACCAGTTCTTAAGGGGTGGAAGAAGGCAAATAAAAGGATTTGTCAGCTGTGGTGGCCACATCTGGGGTAGACAGCATAGCCTAGATACACGTGAAATCCCTAAAATTTCTCTTAACCTTTCAGGCATCCCATTGTCACTGAGCCCTCACACATCAGTTATTGGAATGCAGAAATAAGCCATGCTTCGACTATCATTGTTTTGATGTCCCATTTTTATTAGTCTATATTTCTTCCAATCTGGTTCCTTCTCCATCTGTTTCAGGTTTCCAGAACCAAAATCTTTCACCTTCCTAGTTCTGTTTCTCTTTAAAAAAAACCTGCTGTTACATTCTTTAATCACTTCAAAGTAAACACAGTCAATATCAGTTTCGAGTGATATATCCCAGGAATACCTGGTTTTTAACCCAAACCAAAGCCTTTAAGAAAAATCTCCCTGATTAATTTAGCACTCTCCTTTCTGGGGTCCTTCCTAGTGTCCAGAGGATTGAGCAGATTTATCTCTGAGCTGTATATTGGCAAAAAGCTCTTGGAAGGGTCAAATTTTACAAGAATGATTTTGTTTTCAGTTTTTTAAATCCATCAGCCAATCCTGATCAGTCAAGATTTTGTGTTTTAGTCTTCCTGAGCCATTTGAGTTTTTTCCAATTCACATCTTTAAAATAACTCTCACTTGCCTACTTCCAGCCATCATCAGTAATACTTATCAGTGATAGGCTAAAAAATCACCAAGTTCCTTTGCTTTTGACCGAGATCATTTTCTTTCTTTTATTGGTTTTAGATAGTGGTGGTTGTATTTCTTAAAGGTTCTGAGTCAAAATATCTTTTTTACAATAATGAAAATGACAAATACAATGAGTTGAATTTGTTTTAACAAAGTGACTTGCTTTTGTTCCTTAGTTTTGTCTTTCATCAACTGCTAACACAAAGAAAGAACACAAAAGGTCACATTTTGGCTTTAGAATATCTATAGCAGAATAGGCAAGACTGGTAGGTGGACACCATACCAGATGATAAATAATTTGACCCAACACTTTGGTATTTGTATTAGTCAGGGTTCTCTAGAGGGACAGAACTAATAGTATACATATACATTAGTTCATTAAGTAGTATTAACTCACACGATCACAAGGTCCCACAATAGGCCGTCTGCAAGCTGAGGAGCAAGGAGAGCCCGTCTGAATTCCAAAACTGAAGATCTTGGTGTCCGATGTTTGAGGGCAGGAAACATCCAGCACAGGAGAAAGATGTAGGCTGGGAGACTAGGCCAGTCTCTCTTTTCACATTTTTCTGCCTGCTTATATTCTAGCTGCACTCACAGTTGAATAGTTTGTGCCCACCTGGATTAAAGGTGGGTCTGCCTTTCCCAGCCCCCTGACTCAGATGTTAATCTCCTTTGGCAACACCCTCACAGACACACCCAGGATCAATACTTTGTATTCTTCAATCCGATCAAGTTGAAACTCAGTATTAACCATCATAGTATTTACTCTTTTTCCTAAAAGCTATTCTTGGATCTACAGGAAACACAGTCATGAGTTGACATCCAGACGGGCTCTAATTCGAGAGATAACCAGAGGGAGGCCCAAATACCCCAAAGCAATGAAATTACACCTTGTTTTGAACAGATGGCACAGCCAGAGACCTGGGATTTCCTAAAATGTAACCAAAAATTTTTTTGCCTTAGCGCAAATGTGTTAAATATTAACATTATTATAGATAATAGTCATCAAAAACTAACTTAACATTGACACGATGTGGAACAATTAGAACCCTTTTGAATGCCTGATGCTTAAGTGAAAGTATGCAAAGTGGTCCTTTGAGGGGATAGCACCGAGCCTAGGAAAGTAAATTCCTTTAGCAAAATGTTGGCCTTGTGTGGTCTCCACTTCCCCCTAATGTACAGTCACTCACGAAGGGAGCAGTGGGAGTTCAGAAAAGGTAAGGTCCAGATAGAGTCAGGCAGCCCTCTCACTGGATTGGTTTCTGACTCTCAGGCAACCACTGATATGCTATTTATTAATCTGCAAGGAAATGTTCACATACCTGCCTCTACACCTTTTCTCATGCTGATCCTCTGCCCTTTTGCCATTTTCCCATCACATCCATTGAATCAAACCCTCTCCAGCCTTTAGATATCCTCAAGAGACCTTTCCAAAGTATCTGGAAATTTCAGGCTCTAATATTAACTTTTGTTTCACTTCCTAGCCATCATATTACCTGGGAATTTTATTGGGCTGCATTATTTGGTATATATCACATGTATATTTTTATCTACACAAATTGATTTCTGGGCTCAAAAATTCACATAAACTCACACATTTTTCTTTGTCTTGGATCCTTCATCACATGGCATACAACTTAGCATATATATATATATGTGTGCATATTACAGAATATATACATATATTACCTATAGCTGTATCTACATAAAAATATAGATGCATATTTTCATCAATAACCAGTAGGGGTGCATCACAAGGAAGTAGACTAACAGTATGAAACTAGCAATTACAATAGTTCAATGATGAAAAATGGTTTTCCTTTTCAGGTTTTGGTACATTCTATTCGTCCATCCACCATTAGGCTGTTTCCTCAGAGGTGACATGATGTGATTGCCTGAAGAAAATGCATATTCTCTTTTCCTGCATAGAGCTTTTTCCTCTTGCCAAAGTGAGGTGTGCTGGAAACCTACAAGGTAACCTCATAATTCCCTTTACTGCTCTATGAAGTCTACTGCCTGGAGCAAAAGGTAAGTAGACTGTTCCTTGTTTCATTGTCTCTGATTTTCCTTACTGCCCTTTGGTCACTTTTAATCCTTTAGATCCCAAGCAAAAGTACCATGTCCCATCTTTGTCTGCATTCAGCTTTGTACCCAGGCCCCCAAGTCCAACCGTATCCAGTGCCATTCCATGTAGAAAAGAAAAGCTAATAAAATATTCTCTAAATATTCAACATTAGTTCTTATAACTTTTTTTCTCACAGAAAATTTCTCTCCCCTCCTTAGTTCTTGAATGTCCATACACACAGAAGGATGGAGGAGGTCTGTTTTGTGCTAACTCTTATCTAAGTTGTTAAGGATTTTAGTAGCTATAAAGACTGTTATTATTCTCACTGACCATCTGTTAGTGTTGCCAGGGAAGCACTAAGGTGAAGATTTTGGAGAGGAGTAAAGATGATTTGGATCTAAGGGAATGAACACATTTATGACATGTTATTATGCATTTCACTATAAGTGTTCAAGCACATGTTTGTATTTTTTCTTATTTTGATAGAGGAGAGACACTGACACATTGGTGGGAAGGTTAGAATGAATGCAAATTTCCAGTCTCTGAAGAAATCATGTATATGGTCACTCTATTGATCTTGATTCACATTTATTTGAAATTTACATCAATATGAAGGAACTTCCAAAAGTTCATGGAAAATGCATATTAGGAAAAAATTATGCATGGATTTCAAAATGTTTTGCACAAAATCAACTCATATTAGCTTGTTATAATATTCCTGAACAGGATCTAGTTTGAGGGACTAAGAAAGATAAGACATCAGTTTTAAAAGCTCTTATCAGGACAACATGATTCTGCCAAATTAAAACAAGATCAAACATCAAATTTATGGTAAAGCTTGAGTGGAGAATGGTGAATCATTGATGCTTTATGAAAAGTTTATGGGTACATTGCCTCAAAAAAATCAGCAGTTTGCCAATGTGTAACTCATTTTAAGAAGGGATCAGATGCTGTTGAAGATGAAACCCACAGCAGTAGATCATCCACATCAATTTGCAAGGAAAAATTAATCCTGTTTATACCCTATTAAAGAGGACCAATGGTTAACAACACAAACAATAGCCAACAACATAGACATCTTAATTAGTTAATGCTACACAATTCTTACTGAAAAAGTATAGTTTAATAAACTTTTCATTTGATGGGTGCCAAGAGGAACAATGACTAACAACACAAACAATAGCTAGCACCATAGACATATCATTAGTTAAACTTAAACAATTCTGACTGAAAAATTAAAGTTTAACAAACTTTTCATTTGATGGGTGCCAAAACTGTTGAGCCCAGATCAGCTTCAGACAAGAGCAGAGCTTTCAAAGGACATTGTAAACAAGTACGTTCAAGATCCTGCAGCATTTCTTAAAGAATTTAAAAGGAGGTGAAACGTGGCATTACCAATATGATCCTGAAGACAAAGCACAATCAAAACAATGGCTACGAAGAGGCAGGAAGTGGTGCGGTCAACACAAAAGTGGACCAGTCAGAGCAACCAGACAGAGCTTCACCAGGGAGTTCTTCTCCACAAAGACCACACTCCTGCTCATTCTTCTTATCAAATGGGGGCAATTCTGTGATAGTTTTGAAGATAAATTATTAGGCATTCACCCTGTGGTCCTGATTTGGCTTCTTCCGAATTCTTTTTGTTTACTAATCATAAAGAATCTATTAAGGGCACCCATTTTTCTTCAGTTAGTAAAAAAGACTGCTTTGACATAGTTAAATTCTCAAGACCCTCAGTTCTTTAGGGATAGCTTAAATGGCTAGTATCATCAGCCATTTTACCTGGATTGAGCTTATGTTGAGAAATAAAGTTTATATTTAATCCTTTATCTTTTAATTTCACTTTTCTTGAACTTTTGAAGCCTTCTCAGATTGTATACACTTATATGTCTTATTTGACAGTGAGTGTGATTTAATGCATGCTTTGTGAGTCACTTATACTTAAATGTGATGACATAATCACGTAACAACTTTCTAGTGGTCCTGATTCCATGTATTTAACTGGTCATTTGGATACTTCAAAGGATTCAGCCATTCAATAGAAAGTTTCAGCAAATGCCCCCTGTTTGACAGTGTTACTTATGGGCTATGTTTTTTTTTTTTTTTTTTTTTTTTTCTCTCTTATATCAACCACTGTGGCTAATTAGGCAGAAGACTCAAATTGTCATGAATTTTTCAGGCTGATACATGTTCCTTTCCAGGGCTAATTTGCTGTTATCAGAGGAATGACCATGGTTGTACTTTGTTGATAGTGTCTGATCTTATTTCCTTGTTAAGATTGAAGTTAGTTGGGTGCCTATGCCAAGAAGGTCATTTAGTAAATCATCTCTCTGTAAACAAGTCTACTTTAGGGACTGTCCTTTTCTTACTCCCCTTCATTGCCTACTCTCGCCTCTGCTGCAGACTCCATCAAGAAGGAATAAGACTCAAGGAAACTTTTACCCAGGATTTCAGAAACTTAAAAAATTCAGTGAAGAACCTAGTTATAAAACTTGCATAGAAGACTAGAATAATTCTATTCGATGAGCTTTCTGTGTTAACAATGAGGAAGATTTGGCATACACCAGTTAGGGACAGAATTTTTATAACTGAATGAGAAATAAGGAAAACTGTTTTTTATATGGTTTGTTATTGCCATACTAGGGATGTTAGAAGAATTGATTTCCTGGGATGGCAAAGTAAGGCCATTTCATTTAACCTTTTCCTCCAGACATATTGGGGGAAATTCAGAGCACTAATCCTTCACCCCACCCCACAAGTTGTTTTCCAATTATCGCTGATTAGTGGTTGGAATTATTAGTAAGAATTACACAACTATTTATGTCTGTTGAAAAAGTCATCAGTACTAATTTTTGCAAATTGGTTGTAATTTCCAAAGAAAATATCAATTAATTCATTCGTTAAGAATTGTAATGAGTTAGCCCATTGGAGACTGGCATGGCAATAAGAGTGCAGAAGTAGTTCTCAGGACCTCAAGGTTATATATTACCCTTGGCAATTCCAAGAACTTTGGATTTTACTTCACCAGAATAAAAAT
>NW_016811396.1:2275641-2309778 GCF_001698545.2 Rhinopithecus bieti | reverse complement strand
AAGAGAGGATCTAAAAAAAAAAAAAAAAGACCTATTTCAATCTTCATTCTTTTTTTTCCTTTGGCAATTTTCTTTCCTAATTTTCCATTGGGAAGAGACAATGTGGTATTTAGCCCCTTTGCTCCCTCATGATTTCTATGTAATTAGGGATTCAGATATGTTATCCTTCAGCTCTAAAAGAAGCCACTATATTGGAACACAAGGGGTCATTTTACTTATGGGTGTACGTACTTTTTAATTAAAAATTATTTTATTGCTTTTGTTAACTAATTAAATTTAACAAGTAATTTCTCACAAATATTTATTAAGTTGTTTTGGCATATACCAGTAAATAGCAAGCAATTGCTTTACTCTGCATGTGTAATTAGAGTGACTAGTAATTATTTTCTTCTTTGAGTACAGTTGACACTATCATATTTTTCTAAGTTTTGGTTCATTTTTATTTCAATTAGTGAATGCTTAATAGAATCCAAGATAAGGGTGTCTGTTAGCAAGGAGGAAAGCTGCATCTCTTACTAAGCTTTTGAGAAATACAAACACATATTGTGTGCCATGCCTGTATTCCCATATGCTTTATTTTCCTACATATTTTCTTTCTTCCTTCACCTAGTGACCCTGTATCTTGCCATTATTATCTAGATGGTTATTAAAACATTTCTAGAATGCACATTTTAACTAAAAATACTTAATTTTACACACGTAGACTTTTATTCAAGCTGGAACCAAGAAGTGGTGTCAATTCAGCTACCCATTTGCTCTGCTGAATCCTTATGAAGCGCTTGTGCTTCCACAGATGTTATTAATGTCCTTGCATTCCTCTTTATCATCAGCAAATGCCCTTTAAGAGTCACACTGTGCAGGCTACATGCCACGAGCAGGGGCTCCTTTCATATTGACTTATAAGAAGCTCAGCATTAGGTGGAGAGAAGGCAGAGTCAATATGATAGCTCCTCCCACAAAGCATTCATTAAAGTCAATGAAAAGCAAATATAGGATTCATTTGCTCCTAGGACAGACACGCTTAGGAGACATCTGATGAGACACGGCAAAAGATGAAGGGCTACCAAATGTAGTAAACATTTAGTGGCTTTGCAGGGCCAGGCTGAAGGAGGATCTCAATCACCACCTAGGTCTCCGGCCTAAGTGACGTATTCTGAGTACCAAAATCTACAGTTCTTTGTTTGGAACCCCAGATATGAAGGGAGCTCTCCTGGATACCCACTGAAACAAATCTTTAATAGAAATAAAGTTGGGGGTAAACAGATAATTTTACCATAACCTAGACTTCTCCTTGTGGTTAAGGTAGGTAACAAGGACCAGATTTATCCTCCCACCTGAAACGACTTCCCCCTCCAAAAAAAACAACAAACAAACAAACAAACAAAAACACAGAAGTTATAAAACAACCATTTCCAAAACCTGGACATCTGACAACAGTGATCCATGAAAGATGGAAAACAAGTAAGAGCTGCATTTTCCTAAGATTATTGCCTTGAGAGAATTTCAGGCTATGGAGCAGGGAGGAAGAACTCAGACAGAGCCCAGTGAGCCCCCTGAGTTGAGATGGGGTTGGGAATATGAGGAAGTCTAGGTGGCTAGAGTTTGCAGGGTAGATTGAGAGGATAGCTGACCATAGAGAGAAACCTGAGATCTGCAGAGGATGACCCCAAGAATTCAGCACAGTATTGATCAGCATGTGCATGTGAGGAAACTACTTGAGGCCAGAGACAGAATACCCGGAAAGGATGAGAAGGGAGGGCACCAGGGCCACACAGTGCCCAATTGGTGCCTGTTCCCACCAGCCAGACTGGAAACTTCAAAGTGTATGGGGTTTTGGTGGAGTGCTCAGAGGAGTTTTCTTCAGTAGTGAGGGAGAACTAGTCTTTGAATAAATGCGGCTGTGGACTTGCCTAGAAATTCTCTTAATAAGACCCAAGAGAATCAAACGGTTTTTGGTAATACTATAACTCATATTTGCAGGAAGATGGGATTTGGTGAAGTGAGGGGAAGAAAAGTCTGCATTGTGGAAAGCCTTGCGGGGTTTATCTTCTTTGCTGGAGGGAAATAATGACAAGTGGCTATGAGAATTCATGTACCTCACCCTGTGACCAGCCATGATGAAAATCCCTGTAAACTCCAATCTGCTACCAGAAGCTGGTTCTGGAGGACCTGCCCCATTCAAACATGAGTAATAAACAGAAAGGTGTGGAGCGTCTATCTTGAAAAATGATGCAAGGAACAAACCGTTGCAGAAATTAAGCCCATACAACATAAAGGAGAACAGACTTTGAAGAAAACAAAATTTAAAAAATAATAAATATTGAGAGACAGAGATCAGGATTCAGAACAGTAAGCAAAGTGAAATGAAGTGAACAAAATTAAAAATAATGGAATGGCAGATATGGAAGACAAATCAAAGGGGTTGAACATAAACATAGTAGTATCCTAAAGGAACAACAACAACAAAAACCATTAGGTTGAAAACTATCCTTAAAAATGAAAAATAATTTTCACAAATAAAAGATGACTTAATTTTATTCAGTTGTTTCTTTACTCCTTTCAAACTTAAGATTGGTCTTCCCCAACAAGCCTTTTTGACTCACTGGGTACTGAACTTACTGTATTGTTGCAGCACAAATTGATATATGCTACAATGTATCTTGTCTCCAAGTATTACACTTGCTTTTGTTGCTGTTGTTTTTAGTTTGGATAATTAAGCAGTTTTATGAGGACTGGGGCTGCATCTTTCTCCTTTTATATCCCCTTTTGCGTTTTGTTACAGACTTTGTACAGGGTCAGTGTAGTGTGAACAATGGAGTAAAAGCATGAAATGCAAATTTTCTCCTTGCCTCAATGCAGTGGTTTCTGGGAGCTGATTTGGTAGTTCTGTTGTGTTTCTGAGGTTGCCAATTCCTCTGTTACTGATTTTCTGTTACTATCCTAAAGGTAAATGAAAATTGAAGAAGATTTGATCAGGGCATTGGGAATTCAGGATGCTTTTTTTTTTTTTTTTTTTTTTTTTTCTCTTTCTCTATTGCCAAATATTCTAAGTCAATTTAAAGTGCAGGTACTGTCAAGAACACTGGACAAGGTGTGAGGGTACTGGAGTTCTAGGGCAGGTCTATCACTAACTTGCTATGTGCCCCCAGAGAAGTTACTTGATCTTCATTCTGCTGTATCTTGGGGCTAGAACAGCTCCTGACTCATTATAAGCACTTAATAATTATGTTTTGAATGAAAGAATAATTAGCTTCAGTTTCCTCTTAGGTCAAATGAGGGGCTTGTACTAGCATGGTCTCTAGGAACTGTTTACACCATAAAAATCTAAAAACTACCAGCTTTCCTCTGATTGGCAAGCATTTACACCATGCATTTCAATTGCAGCAACTCTGCAGATGCCTGTTGTTTTTATGGAAGACGTGTTTGTCCCCACATGCGCTGTTTACACATTCCATGTAGATTTTAATGTCCATCCTAAGTTGCACAACTTTTGAAAACAGCCAGGCAAAAAGTCCAGAGGGCACACTGAAGGATTCTTACAGGAAGCTTATAGCCTGTCTCCTTTGGCTAATTTGCAAAAGCATTTTTTGATTTAAAACAGAAGGAGGGTGAATCCCTGGGAGAAAACTCACATCCACTAATGTTCCTTCTGGAGTGAATTATGAGAGGAAGCCCCAGATGGATTATAGACGAAGGTTAAACTTTGAGACACTAATGTATTGAAAAGGTAAAGATAGTAAAAGAACAAAAAGTGCCCTGAATGTTATGTCTGTGTGTCCTTTTTGCCCCATGCTTTCCAATATTTTAAGGATCTTTGAAAGGCATATGTTCATCTGCAGAGGCAATGTCACCTAACTTCCTGAGAAAAATCTTTGCCACTGGAAGCCGTTGAAATGACATTCTAATAGGATTCTCCAATTAGACCAAAAAAAAAAAAAGGACAAACTTTAAAGAAGACATTTCATCTTGAAAAATAGAAAAGCTAATGGAGCTGTTTGGGGACAGTGGTATAAAAGCATCGAGTGATGTTCTGGAAAAGTATTTTGGCATGTAGTGATATTTAATACTCTATTCTATCAATTTGAAGATGACCACTATGTTCTCGTTTTAACATTTCTGGAGTCATTTTATAACTAATGAAAGCTAGCGATTGCTGTGGGTCAGCTGACAGAGAAGTCCATTTGTCATCATCTGCACTTTGAGGACTCAGGTATTTTTGGTGGTGTAGCTCGGTCATCATAACCTCTCAATATTTCAGTCACTACACCTTTTAAAGATCATTTGGAAAAGAAATTTGCATCTTGATTCTTTTCTGAAAATTTCAGTTGACACTACTTGGTAGGATGAAGAAAGCACTTTCATCGAAACTTGCAGAAATAAGGGCAGTGGTTGGGACGAATGTTCTGTATACAATAATAGAATAGTCTTTTAAGAAATAATGCATCACCAACATGCTTAAGGACAGAGGACATAGACAACGATATACATAAATCTTTATATGTTGTCTCAGTATTAGTGCTTTAATGTCTATTTTTTATTTTCTTCACTTATCCTCAAATTCTTGCAAATAAATCATGCATTCACAGGACCCTCATTCAGTTCTGTTTTCTGTGTACCGGTGGTGAAGATATTGTGATCAGGTGAATACTGGAAAGTACACTTTAAAAATATCTTTATAGGATTTCTCAAAAATGTTTCTGTAAAAATGAAGTATGATAGATGAATCCATTAGTGGTCCTACTTAATGGTATCTCTATGTCCACACACTTTGCAAAGTTACTGCATCAGGAACTGGTATATATTTCTCTAGTCTTTGAACCTGGGATAAACGTGTGACCTACTTTGACAAAGAAATAAAGTGGCAGTGATGGTGTGCCACTTCTGAGACCAGGCCTTAAAAAGTCTTGCATATGGCTGGGTGTGGTGGCTCATGCCTGTAATCCCAGCACTTTGGGAGGTTAAGGTGGGTGGATCACCTGAGGTCAGGAGTTTGAGACCAGCCTGACCAATATGGTGAAACCCCATTTCTACTAAAAATACAAAAAAATTAGCTGGGTGTGGTGGTGTACGACTGTACTTCCAGCTTCTCAGGAGGCTGAGACAGGAGAATTGCTTGAATCCAGGAGGCAGAGGTTGCAGTGAGCCGAGCTTGCACCACTGCACACCAGCCTGAGAGACACAGAGAGACTGTCTCAAAAAAAAAAAAAAAGAAAGAAAAGGAAAAGTCTTACATATGTGTGCCCTCTCTTAGAATGCTGCTATCTCCGTGTAGTTGTTCAATGGGGGATGAGTGACCATGTGCAAGACAGTTTGCTTGTCTTATTAGCATCATTCTAGACTACCTTATAGTCAGCCAACCCACAAACATATGACAGAACTCAACCCAGAACAGCAGTGTTAGCTTACATTACATAGAGCTGAACACTTATGATCAAACTCAGCCAAGAACAGAATTATCCAGCTGACTTTTAGAGTCATAAGCAATAAAAATACTTATTATTTAAGTCACGTACATATGGGGTGATTTGTTACACAGCAATAGCTAACTGATACATGAGGGGCAGCATATGCTTCTCACATAAAAACAGGTCAGCCTGAAGTTCACATCAAGATGTGTTTTCTTAAGGTGTTTTGGATCTGAATCCCACATACCCATCTTTTTCTACACTTCTCAGGAGCAGAAGCACTGAAATTCTGTATGACAGGCTGCTTTTGAGATATTTTCAACTTAGTTGGAATCAGGATTTGCCAGAAATGTTGTGAGACAGCTTGTTTAAGTGAGATTTCCTGCTCAGTTTCTTTTTTTAAAAGATAGGGAGAAAAGAAAAAAATAATGATTTTTGGATGGAGTTCATCCGTGCTGGACACATTTGGACACGTAGCTGAGGGGAACTAATGTGTAACGATCTTTAAGTTCTTTAGAAACTTTGGCAAAGTCTTCAACCACCTGAGAATTCTTAAGATTAAATGTTTGAAGTGTGATTCTAAATTAATAACACTGACATCACAAGTTACTCCCACAGACCAATTTCTCACTCTTCATAAATATTCTGTTTACAAATTGTTCTATCTTCCTATGGCTGTTTTTTATTTAAGCTGTGTATGTTCTCTCACTACCATGCTTGTTAATTATTAAAAGATTTTCTCCATTTATTTCAGGCTCACACTGAAAGGTGAGTTTTAGCCAACTTACTATTTGGTTAATATTTTACATTTCAATTTTCCAATTCAAACCAGGGAACTAGAGAAGGGTATGAATAAAACTTAAGCTATAGGTGCATATTTAGAAAAAAGAAAGAGCAAATGATGAATATGTATGAAACTTATTTAAAATGCCATATTTATGAGGAAAGGAAAAATATTGGAGCCTCACTTTCCCTTTACATATTTTCAAAACACCACATGGGATTGAATGGGACCAAGTGAAAAGTATAAAATTTGTTGAGTGTGGTGGGTGTTTGAGTGTGTCAGTGCAGTGAGAAGTTGGCAATGTGAATCCTCTGGGGCTTGTGGGTAGGACACATAGAAGCCTTGGCAGAAGGAAAAACATGAGTTTTCTTATGCCTGATTTTCAACGGGACATTTGGCAGGATGCTTGCCATCTTTCTGTGTCAGTTTATTTGATCCTAGAGGCCAAGAGTGCAAAGACCCCAAGTTGCTTGTTGGTGGGCCAGGACATGGGCTTGCATTCACCTCTGCAGTACTTGTACTGCCTTGTGGCTGCTCTATGACTGACCAAAGCCAAAGTGGTAGTAATGTGAAAGGGAAGAAAGGGCCAGAGGAAATGTTCCACTCTAGGGATTTCAATTCAGCCAAATTTATTTCACCCACTCTATGCCCAGGCCTGTATTAGGCCCTGGGTAGTTGAAGCAATATTTGGAAGAGAAGGGGGATGTACTCTCCAACTTCCAGTGTGTCCACACCAGGAAAAGTGACACATATGCACAGGAGCCGTGAACAGGGGAGTCAGTGTTCATGACAAAGGTTCTAGTTAAATGAAGCAAGTCCAGCTGTTCTTTGGGAATCCATGCAGCAGCAAACATGAATAACATAGATCCATGTACCAGAACAGAAAAGTCTCTAATATATATGGTTGGATAAAAAAAAAATAAATAAACAGCCTCAAGTTATGACCTACAATGTAATACCACTTTGTATCACTATAAACCAACTTAAAAAGAACAACTATACATTTCTACCTTGTAGGTATATCAATATATGGAAAAAGATGGGGGTGGCAGGCATAAAATAAGGGCACTGGGATGCAGAGAGGGGGCTGGTCAGGAAGTGTGTGCATATCTTGTTACTATAACATATTTATAACAAGTTTATGTAGCTGATTTAAGTAAACTAAAAATAAATAAATAAATAAATAAATAAATGGTATGTGCATAAATAAAACTTATTTACCAACATTTTCCAACCCTGCATCATACACACAAAAACAAAGACATTCACCTTTGGGTTCTTTATTATCTAGTTGGAGAAATAAGACTCATGGATATATTTCATACTTTAACAAAATGATATACGATCTTTTCTTGATTTCTGTAATTTTTTTTTGTTTTGTTTTGCTTCTCCATCCTGCCTCTCTTTATTCTTCTCTTTCCTGATCTTTGCTTTTCCTTCTCAATTCCAAATGTGGGAATTCTCTAGGGCAAGTCTTCAACCCTTTCCTCTCTTTCTGATCATTTTCACCCATTCTCACAAAATCCAAGGTAGCCACTAATAGGAATTTTTTTTATTTATTTATTTATTTTTTTTTTGAGACAGAATCTTGCTCTGTCACCCAGGCTGGAGTGCAGTGGGGCGATCTCGGCTCACTGCAAGCTTCGCCTCCCGGGTTCATGCTATTCTTCTGCCTCAGTCTCCCAAGTAGCTGGGACTACAGGCGCCCGCCACCATGCCCGGCTAATTTTTTGTATTCTTAGTAGAGACAGGGTTTCACCGTGTCAGCCAGGATAGTCTCGATCTCCTGACCTCGTGATCCGCCCGCCTCAGCCTCCCAAAGTGCTGGGATTACAGGCGTGAGCCACTGCACCCGGCCTAATAGGATGTCTTAACTTTAGTTTCTAGCTTCGTTCTTCCCTCTCTATTGGGCATCTCTCCTTGCATGTTTGCCACCATTTTGGGCTCAGTTTTTCTAAACCA
Organism: Rhinopithecus bieti; assembly: GCF_001698545.2. NCBI lineage: Eukaryota > Metazoa > Chordata > Mammalia > Primates > Cercopithecidae > Rhinopithecus > Rhinopithecus bieti. The sequence goes on along the minus strand of NW_016811396.1, from coordinate 2,301,627 downwards.
AAATTAATCTCTCCTTCTATCTTCAATGGGTCATTTATCCTTCTCCCTGATGTGCTTATTTGACATTGCATGCTTGTATCAAAACAGCTCATGTACCCCATAAATATATATACTTGTGTACCCACAAAAATTATTAAAATATCTTGACTTCTTGATTTCTTCCAAAGACATTGCCATTCTTGTCACCAGATTGAGAAGCCTGTGTCCTCAGTAATTTGTCCTTTTCCAGCTCCCTTGCCATTCACAGTGTCCCATCCAGTCTTCCTTTCTGATGCTTTTTTGCATCCACGCTTTCATCTTTGTCTTAGTTAAGGCTGTTATAACAAGTAGACTGGGTAGCTTAAACAATAATTATTTTTCACAGTTCTTGAGGCTAGAATTCTGAGATCAGAGGGCATTCATGGTCAGGTCTGGTAAGGGCCCTCTTCCAGGTTGCAGACTGCTGTCTTCTCCTTGTATCTTCACAGGGCAGAGAGCAGAAAGAGAAAGCAGGCAAGCTAACTGTCTGTTCTTATAAGGGTACCAATCCCATTCATGAGAACTCTGACATCATGACCTAATTACTTCCCAAAGGCCCCACCTCCAAATACCATGTTAATGATTGGGCTTCAACATGTGAATGCTGGGGAGACACAGTATCCAGTCCTTAGCCATCTTCATTTGTACATTTCCTTACTGTGTTATCTTAACCAAAAGCACACACAAAGGCAAGGCAGAAAACTAAGCTAATTCTTTCAGTAACTAAACGCCTCCAAATGTTTATTTATCTACCTGTTGTATCTGATAAATGACTTATTTTGTTTGGGATTGCATGATTATCAGTTTTTTTTTTTACTTTCAACTATTAGTTACCAAGAATTTACCAAGTACCAGTTTTACAATCAGCCTGGGGAGGTATAATAAACATAGAAGACATGGGCTCTTCTTTTGAAGAACTAATTGATGAAAAAATGTCATTAATAAATAAAAGAAGTAATTTGAAATAAATCTTACAGCAATATAGAATATACACAAAACATGGAGAAAACTAAATCCATAATGCTGCCCCCACTTCTTTACTTTCATTAACACTGAGAATCAACTGTATGTCACACACTAATCTACGAACTGGGGATATGGCATAGAAAGTCAGAAAATGCCTCTGCCCTTATGGAACTTCTATTCAAGTGCAGAGAAATAGATACTACCTAGGTAAGCACATAATTAGGATAATTTCTGAGAGTGACAAATGCTACAAGAAAAAAAGAATATGCGATAATATGACAGATAGGGCCTAGGGATAAAATTTAGCTAGAAAGGTCAAGGAAACTCTCTCTAATAGAGGTAATATTTGAATTGAGTCCTGAATATTAAAAGGCACCAGCTATGGGGAAACCTGGAGGTACAAGGTCACAGGCTGGTCTTACTCCAATAACAAAATCCCAAGATAAACATGCACTTGAGGAATTGCCAGATAAAAGAGGCTCTTGAGAACAAGAAACAACCTGAGTTGTTTTGAATACCATGGTCCAAATGGCAGTTTGTGCCAGTTTGTGCCAAGTGGGGATCTAGGGCAGGACCTATTTGGAGGGAGTCAAGGTTTTTTAAAGGGAAGTTTCATAAATGCTCTCTCCATGACTCGGACCTTTCTGGGCACACAGACTACAAAATAACCCCTTCAGACACCTTCTCCTTTCCCTGGCCACACACATATTTCTATAGAGTAGCATGTAAGTCAGATGGATAAGTAAAGAAAAGAAAAATAAATTTACTGGGAAAGGGAACAGCTAAGTGAATCAACAACATTTCCCTAATTGGTTTCCAGAGGCATTTGTCTGTCTGAGAATAAGATGTTTGATATTCTGGTTGAGTAAGTTCTTGATTCCAGGTCATCAATTATGATAATAGAACAAATCAAAAAGTTTCCAGCAAACAGAAATTCTTCATTTCCTGGCTCCTACTCAACTTTATTGATTGGACCATTGGGTAAGACTATAAATTTCATGTAGAAACACTGGAAAAGCTTTGGCTGGGCCCTTTGCTTTCTCTAATTTCAAAAAATGTTCAAAGTGCCTGGGTTAATTTGGATTATTCATCCCACTCTCTTCTATGCCTGTAGACAGGGGCAGGTGCTTCACAGACAAAATTACCTCCACTCTTGTTTTAAATGTAATGGCTGATGATGTATATCACAAAAGAACTGAGTGTCCACAACCCTTATTGTCTTCTGAAATATCCCTTCCAATAGTCTTCCAAAATGCTAAAATGATAATCATTAGAAACTCTTCCTTAGAATTATACAACATGGGCTCCTTCTTAAATAAATATATGTTCCTGAGAAAAGAGGGAAGGCCCTGTTTGTATGACTCATTTGTCTTTCTAAACAGGTTCATATTAATATACATCATGAGACAGCATGAAGTAATTAAATATATGGAAGACTTGAGTCCAAAGACCTAAGTTCAAGGCCCAAACCCTCCTCTCACAAGCTGTGTGATTTAACAAATTAATTTTTGTAAATCGTAATTTCATCTGCTGCTAAAGCTAAACATTATCTGAGTATGTGTTGTAGCTTTGTAAATGTTAATACATCAAAGAAATATAAACGATTATAAATGTTATCATTTGATTAGTAGAGATTAATGTTTAGATCAATTTCATCATTTTGGAAGGTACTGAAATTCTGAAAGAATTTTATACATCTAAATCCTGTGGACTTTGGGCAAATTGGAAATATAATAAAAAGAATGTTTGATGGTTGTTTCTGTGTGCTGGAGTAGATGTTAAATGTCATACATATATTGTCATTTCATCCTCCCAACCGCCCAATGAGGTAGATATCACCCAAAATACAGTGATAAGTAAAGGTTAATTTACTTTCTCAAGGTCACATCAGTGTCTAGTAGAGGTCTTCAAAGCTCAAGTTCCTAAGCATTCAGTAACCTTGCCTTGCACTCAGCACAGTATACCAATGCTGGGTTTTAGAAGGAAACCAGAATTGCAAAATCTGAGAACTTAGTACTTGGGATAAGTTTCCACTAGTAAGTGGGGTAGGAGAATGTGCTCACTTGAAGAGAAGTGTAAATTGGAAACTAAGCTCCTGTTCTTCCATATTTTCCTTGCAAGTGTGTCACTTTGTATGTATATACTATTTTTCAGTTCTAAATCCTTTCTTATATTGTATATTTGGTATAAAGACAAAAGGATTCCACCAAATCTCCATTTTCTCCAACATAATTCCCTCATTGACTCCATTCTGTGACTTGTGCCCAAAGGAAGAGCATAATGTCTTGTGTCACCTTCTCTACTCCTGCTCCCCACACAATCACCTAACTTTACCTTGAGTCATTTACATTATGTTCCTAATACTCTGATCTGCCACTTAGAGCAGAATAATTTTTCCAAGAGCGAGAAGTGGACTTTTCCTAGAATCCCGTTTCAGATACTGGCTCAAGACTGGAAACATAGTATGTAATAGATAAATATTCATAAATTGATTGTATAAAAGGAATTGGAACTGGGAGCATAAATGTCACTTTCTTTCTACCAAATATTTGATTCAGTTTAGCCCATTGGCTGAATTCTTTTCAGTCATTCAGTCTTAGGATTTTATCCATTATTGAGGAGAAAGATATGAATAAAGAGTTTTTCTGATACCCAAGATATGGATAGTCTTTGGACATCCTGAGTGATGTATCTCTGCTTGGGTGACTGATTGGAGACTACGTTCAATTAAAAAGCCCTAAATAGACGCTCTCTTATTAGTAGCTCCTTCTTCACTTTAAGCGTTGATCTGTCTCTTAGAAATCCCTCTTCTATACCTTTAGCTGAGACAAGTTCTCAGTAAGCAAAATTCACTCTAGTTTGGAAAGTATCTCTTTATTTTGAAATTTTAAAGAATCTCATATCTTTACCACTAATTATAGAATCTGCCTGTGGAACCCCCTTCTTCTTCAAATATCAGAAACCTATTATATCAACTATTTAGACTGAAAATTATTGGGGGACAGGTATCATGTCTTCTTGATGTCACCACTTCAAAAAGGTTCCACATGCTACTCATCCTGTAGAATCCAACTCAAATCCAATTTGCTTTAGGAAACTGTTCTGAATACTTCCACCCAAATATCTTCCTTCTCTAGATCTCTCTTGGATTTTAAATCAGTACTATTTGCTTTGTGGCCATAATTATTTAATGTATTTTATTTTCCAAATAATAATTTCAAATACTTTACAATAAAGGCCATGAATCTACTTTTCCATGCATTACTTGCAATGCCTGGCAAAAGTTTGGAGGGTGGAAGGAAGTGTTCATTTTCCAGTAAATTATGATGGATGAATTGTATGCATACATGCATGAATGAATGAATTCCTCTCCTTGTGACTGCCTAGCAGCATGGCATTTGTAATTTTTCTCCTGGCATTTCAGTTGGCTTAGTGGCTTTTTATTGGATAATTACTGCAAAATGATTTCTATATCCTCAACCACCATTTAAAAAGTCAAATTTAGAGAGCAGAATGACTGTCTGTTTACAGAAACATCTTGCCTTTTCTTAAGAAAACCCAGCCTCTTAGCTTCTTCCACCTGTGCCTGAGAATCTGCCCTCTCTCACTAATAAAAATGATTGAAAAGCACCTTGAAAATACAAAGTGCCATATAAATGCTAACTGAGGCAATAATAAAACAGTAATAATAACTGTTTGCTGATAAACGTCACTTTCAAGCCCAGGGGAGACATTTTGCAGGGGGAAAGCAGAATGGGTTCTGTGCTTGTCCCTGGGCCATGGCTCACTCTGAATCACACTGTTCTTCCTCCATTTGGACACCATCATTTGCAATGGTCATGAAATAGTACTGGTATGTAAAATTATTGTCATCATCCACATTGTAAAAAGCAATGTGTTGCCAAGTAATCCATTCCCTGACAATTGCCAGGGTTACCTCACTCAAGCTGGTCGTTTAGAAAATAAACAGACTTCGAAGGGAGTGCACTAGGACTGTTCTGCTCCTGTGGCCACAGCTCAGCCCATGATGTAGCTGCATGTTGCATACCTCCAGTTTTGATTAGTCCTGGGCCAAGTTCCATCAAGGAACTGATTCAGTGTGGACCCAGAGGAGTTAGCTGCTAACATGGTAGAATTTGAGAAGGTATAGCAGGATCTCCTTGCCATGAACCTACACTGTGTGCCTATACCCCGTTCTGATAAGAAAGATGGATGCAGGGACAGGGAGAATAAACACGGGGCAGAGTTTAATGAGAAACTGGGAGAAGAAAGAAATCAGTTGTAAAATGAAACCTCAAAGTGCATAACTCTAAGAGGTGGAGAGGGTATTCTAGGGGAAGAAGTCAGCCTCCGGAATCCTGCAAGTTAGAGAGGAGGTGAAGGATGCTGGCACACTTAACCGTAGCAACTGAAGGAGAGGAAGGGTGTGTGGGAAAGGGAGGCCCAAGTATGACAAAGGCAGGGTTGTCCATACTGATTTTGTGTGGATGTTGTCCCCTCCCAATGGGCATTTACAACCAGGTAAATCATTCTTATTCTTCTATATGGGCCCATCTTCCTCTGCTCAGACCTTATGGTACTGTTTTTAGTTGTCTTCTGTTTTATCTACAGTCTTGATGAACCTGTCCATTTCTCTCTGTCTCCACTGCTACCACTACAGTCCACCTGTAGTTCCACATGCAATTCCTCTACTTATCCATAAAACGAATTACCTTAAACTTCTCCATATTAGTTCCTTACCCTGACATTCTACATACAATTTCCCTGTCAATTTGTCAGAATCTAGTTGTCATTTGTAATCTCCACCTCTCATTCCCTGATTTCCACATCCAGTCAGTGACTGTATTAGTCATATTAGTCAGGGTTCTCCGGAGAAACGGATCTAAGAGGGTATACATATACACACATGATTATAAGCAAGCGGCTCGTGCTATTATGGAGGTTGAGACTTCTCATGATCTACAGTCTGTAAAGTGTAGATCCAGCAAAGCTGGTGGTATAGTTCAAAGTCCTGAGAACCAGGAGCACCAAGGGCAGAAGACAGATCTCCTAGCTCAACCACGCAGATAGAGAGCAAATTCAATCTGCCTCTACTTTTTTGTTCTATTCTGGCCCTCGGCAGTTTGGATGATGCTCTCTCACATTGGGGAGGGTCATCCTCTCTACTCAGTCCACCAGTTCAAATGCTAATTTCTTCCAGAAACATCCTCAAAGACACACCCACAAATAATGTTTAACCAAAAAGATATCTGGGCACCCCATGGCCCAATCAAGTTGAAACATGAAAGCAACCATCATAGTGACCAAGACCTCTGATACATCTTCTGTGTTTATCCGTCCTCTCCATTCTCAGTGTTATCCCGAAGATCAAGACTTAGAGGTAGAAAGACATGATATGTTCTGTGCTGAGTTTACCTTCAGATCTGCATGCTGGGGAGAGGGGCTGTTTTGAGTTTGGAGACTTGTTCCGGTCTCAGAGAACAACTGAGTTGAAGTGAAGCCCCATTTAGGGAATGAAAGCAGAACGTAGACTTTCATTCATTATTCTACATACCTTTCATGTCTGAGGTTAAAGACATAAGGATTTTGTAACGTGATTATATTTGTGGCTTTCAGTGGTTTATCATTTTAGTATCCTGCATCTGTTTCCCTGAATTATTAGCAATATATTTCTCATGAGGAAAGGGCCTAAGTGCTTGTTTTCAGTGTTAATAAGGAAGCGGACTGCAGGAAGTGTGTGGAGGATGCTTACTGTTCTTGGGAGAAAAGCCCTAAGGGAAAGAATGAGCTGTGGCAGCCACCAGGAAAAGGGAAGAACAGAAGCAGCCTGTGATCCTGCCTCCCCCGCTTCCCTACCCCCAGCAAGAAACACATAGAGCAGGGACAAGCCCCGTGGGATCTATAGGACAATGGTCACTATTTAATAAGTTGTCATTACACATGAGACAGTTCACATATGCTGTCTCTAGTGTGTATTTTAACTGTTCACTTAGGCATGTTTATTCTCTTCTTACAAATAAGAATACTTGAGGATTAGTGGTATAGTGAACACCTGCCATTTTTCCATGGCCAGTGTCCCTGTGCCCATGTCTATTCCAGCTAATATTTCTTCATCTGGTGAGGCTGTCAGTCACTCAGCTCTCTTCTCCTGCCCCAAGTTTAGAACTGTGATTCAGGCTGGCCAATAAAAATACTACTGTCCTCTGGTGAAGCATTTGGAGGGGTCTTTTTACCTCAATGACCAAAGTCCTCTCTCAGGGACTGATGGGAAGACTTTGAAAGAGAGTATGTCTCTCCTCTTAAGAGATGAGTAGACAGGACCAGGCAGGCCCAGAGATTCACGTGGCCATCTCTGATGTGAAACGATGCCTGATGCCATGTGGAATGACTCTGCTGAGACTAAAGCCAGAAGAAAATAGAACCAGGAAAGAAACAGAGACAGGGTAAAATCTATGACAGAGACAGAGGCAGTCACAGAGCTTCCCAAAGGCTTCGCACCCTAGCTTTTCTCAAATCTCTACCCAAACACGGCATTCTCCAACCACTCAGTAAAAAGCAGCCACTCCTGTCCTGCCTGATCATAATCTATTTTTCTCCATAGCATTTATCACCTTCTGTCATACCATATATTTACAGAATTTTCTGTTTGTTTCACGGTTGTATCTTCAACACCTAGAACAGCTCCCAAACCCAAAGTAGGCCCCCAGCCAATATTTGTGGAATGGATAAGAGAGTCACTTGGTCTGCTGGTCTGGCTGTGACTAATGCAGTAACCCACCCCTTGGGTTTTCCAGTCACACAAGCCACAGTGGTTCCTATTCTACATACGCAGGCTAGACTTGAATTTTTATCACTTGGAAATAAGAGCCTCAACTAATATTAATAAAAAGGTGAAGTGTTCACAAAAAGGTGAAGTGTACCCACAGTGATACATGATAAAGCTAGGGGTGAACCCAGGTCTCACAGATGCCAAACCATTGCTTTTCTGGGTGCCACCTACCCTAGCAAGGGATCCATTTACTCCCTGACACCTCAGCCTTAGGGATTTTATTTATTTTGAGATGGAGTTTCACTCTTGCTGCCCAGGCTGGAGTGCAATGGCGAGATCTTGGCTCACTGCAACCTCCGCCTCCTGTGTTCAAGTGATTCTCCTGCCTCAGCTTCCCAAGTAGCTGGGATTACAGGCACATGCCACCACGCCCGGTTAATTTTTGTATTTTTAGTAGAGACATGGTTTCACCTTGTTAGCCAGGCTGGTCTCAAACTCCTGACCTCAGGTGATCTGCCCACCTTAGCCTCTCAAAGTGCTGGGATTACAGGCGTGAGCCACTGCAGCTGGACTAGCCTTAGGGATTTTGACAGATACTTTTCTTCTAACAGCTGACACATTGGCATTTGGGCAGGGGAACATCTCAAAAACTGGAAATAGGAGCCCAGACATACTAGTACTTTGGGAAGAATCAGGGTATGATGTTTTCCTGTGATTTGCTTTTGTCCAAACTGGCCTCATTAATTTATTCTTTCACCAGGACAAACTGTTTTTATGGAGACATTTTATGATTTATTTAGATTCCTCCAAGCTTTAGCTGAGGCTGTCTGAAAGATTTAAAAAAAAAAAAAAGCTACAGATCCCCAGGGTAGGGAAGGTCTGTGATGACCATATAAACTTTATAATACCTCTCTCGAGAGAGGGAGGATGCAGGCATGGTCTACCCTTACCGAGGCTGGCGTTATGTGGCGATGGATAGATTAATCCATATACATTTGAAATAAAATATATGACTAAACTAAATTTTAGTTATGGAAATTGATTTTATTGACTAAATCCTCCTCCCTACAAACTCCTTGGTTTGTCTAACAGAAATGTTACCATTTGACCAGGGTAAACTGGAATGAGGCTAGAGGCCTATGCACTGAATGAATAAAGAAGGCTGAAGACTTCTGAGGAGGAGTGTGTAGAATGAAGACATCAGCCTAGTTTGTCTTTTGTGTCCCCAGGATACTCCCCACCTTCCAGTTTCTCTTTGCTCTTAGAGTCCTCATTTCTCTCTTAGCACCTGCTCTTAGATCTCTCATTTATGCCAAGCTATAAGCAGCAAAAATCAGTGTAAACCACAGCTCTTACAGGAGAGATTTACACTTTGGTCACAAAGAAGAACTCCATTGAAGCTAAAAGAAAGCATTTCAATGGGAGAACAACAGGGACAGTGACCAACTGGGGAATACTGGGAGTCACCCAAGTGCTCATCTTGTCCTTGAAGACTTATTATGCAGGCACATTTCAATCAATTCATTCCACTGGACATGGAAATTGGTATTTTTCAATTCAAATGGGACTGGAGATAGTACTCTAGCCATTTTGATATACATTAGTGTTTAGGTTTCAAGGTGCTTTCACTGCAACTTGAAGCTGTAGGAGTGCACTGTTAACATGTGAGCTCTGAGTGGGACAGGTGAGGTCTGTGTGTGGCTGAGAAGATGGCCTGCCTTCAGGACAAGGCACGGTATGCTGTTAAGAGTGGCAGATCCTGACCTGACTCACCACTGAGGGAAGCAGCTCGTCTCCATGCTGGAGGTTTCCCCAGGCATGTGGAGGATACAGAACATAGCCAAATATTCTGCTTTTTAAATTCCCCATCTTCAGTGACTTTCTTTTCTATTTGTCTTAACAGACTCCCTCCAGAACCACAGCCTGGATTATGTCATGTGCCAGGCACACACTCTCGGGCCATAGTGTCCACCATTGCTAGTCTCTAAGGCCTCTTTCCACTGCTCCTCCTGCCTTGATTGGCCACGTCATTTTCTCCTGAACTATAAAACACTTTAAATCTTCACATCCATCTATATTCAGCCTTGTGATTTAACTTTTCTAATCTTTAATCCTTTCATTGAAAAAATGGAAGTATGACAGATAGAGCCATAATAGATGCATAATTTTGTAAGAATTGAGTTACTTAATGCAAGCAGATGAGGATGAACTTCCTATAGTGCCTTAGCTTCACTGGATCGAGCACTCAGTGAGTGGTGGCTCCTCGAGGGCAGGGTAGAGGGTGTGGTAGCCATAGTACTGGAGATCCAGGGGGACATTCTGTTGTGCTTTCTCGCAGGTATTTCTTTTTGTGCTAAGTTGAGAAGCAAATCTGTTTTCCTCCTTTTTCTGTTTCTCCTTTCCTTCCTTTCTTCTTTTCTGATTGGTTCTGAAGAATGGCCACACTAATAAGATACTTCTAATTAAATATTCAGTGTTCTTTAGTTTTTTGGCAAACATTACACTTTGTAAGTAATTTTTATGTTATATTAATCAGATTAAGTCCAAAAAATTTTACTTTTCTTTATTAAGCAGCTATTGATTTTTTGGTTGGTCAATATCAACATTTATTAAGTTGAAGTTATTATTCAGCAGTCAACTAAGACCTTACAAATTAAGTTATTTAAAAACTATTAGCTATAAATATGTCCACATATACATTCTTGAGCTTCATTTGATTAGCCACATGTTGAAGCTGAATTCATGCATAGTCTCAAGAACCAGAAACATTTATTCAACATGTCCTCTAGGCTCACAGATTACCTTAGTCAGTATTAACAATTTGTGCTTATAAAGAATGTTTCATGGTGACCCTGGCACATTTCATTAAGTTGTATGTTGGAGATTTGTGCCTGATTCAACATTCCTGTGCATGTGTCACAGAACCCTCCTATTTTCTATTGCTTGACAAATTTGCACAGCCTTCTCCAGTCAAAAATATCTTTCCCGGACTGATGGTCGCCTTAATTTGTCAGAGATTCATAGATGTGAGGATCTCCTTGAGATAATCTTTTTGAAATTTCCACCCTGTACTGGTTTCGTCCTGGAACCTTCCTCCCACAGATCTCATTATGAAAAAGTTCTTATGTGTACAGGACTTGAATTTATTCTCTATAATTTCTATGCAGTGGTGGTGCTTGTACCTTCCAGAACATTCTGTTTTCAGTTATTTAAATGATTGTCTTGTTGCCATATAATTCCACAACTGGAGTTCCATTTCTTGGAATTTCTCTTCCATGGTTGCTCTTTCGAAAAGCAAACAGATGTGTGAGATTCACTGGATTATCTTTCCATAAAATGTAATGACACAAGAAATTAAGAGCAGTTTTTGGCAAAGAGATGTCTTCTTTATCTCTGTAAAACTGTAGTATAGAAGGAAGGGTAGTAGGAGGGTACAACAACACTCTTCCAATCAAGTTATAAGAATTTACTAGCCACTGCTGTTCCCATATCCTGATAACACAATGGCAACTTTTGGAGAGTAGGAACATTATAACTTTCCAAAATGCTACAGAACATGGAATCATTGGGTCCATGAAGCTAGCTTTGCAAATGATGAGATAAGTCATGGTTTTTTTATGAGTGAAATATTGTTTCATTAATATGAAAACAAAGAAGGTATGTGTTCCCTTATGAAGGGACATACCAGTTCTACCTCAAACTATGCCTCTCTCATCAATTTCTCTGCTTATTTCAGTAAGAGTGGGTTGTGTTATAACATTGTGATGAAACCCCTCTCTGCTCGCACTTTACAACTACTACATTGCTATGCAATATACATGGTCTATGAGTAATAAAGGGAACAAAGGAAGTATGGACAGTTCAGGGTAGAACACATTTCATGTTGGAATCTCACGTCTTACTGATGGTAGATAAGAAGAGTGCAGTATTTCAACATCACCACCACCACCTTAGTGTTGTTTTCTTTCCTTATCTCTGTCCAACCCTTCTTTGCAATGTCCCTTCACACTTGCCTTCTGCTCTAGAAAACCCTCCACCAATCTCCAATGCTACCAGGTTTTATCCTACCCAGTTTTCTGCTAAAATTCTGCCTTATATTTTAGATCCATTTAAAAATCAATACTTTCCTTGAACTTCTTCCTCATGGTATCAATACATAGGGTTCTCTCTCTCTCATGAATTTTGCCTATAGAATTTTTATTCCATGTGTAGTATACTTTCAAGAACTGTTGCTGTTTGTCTAAATGACATTTCCTTCACTGAAGGTGAGTGCCTCTGTTTCTGGGAACATTGCTTCTCGACAAAGCCCTAGATCAGGGAAAAGCTCACCTTCTCCTGTGGGGTGTCTCAGAATCTAAGTAGATTGAGAGGGGTCTGAGTGTGTCTTCCCACATCTGGGAAATCTCTAGGGAGAATAATGACCATTACTGTGGGGTGAAAAGGAGTCAGATACAGAAAGACAAACTCTGTGAAAAAGCGGTTTCTGTTTGTGGATGTTGGTGGACAAGGGCAGGAGTGGGGATGGCAGATATGGGATTGATTTCAGCATGGTGTCTATGCATGCTTAACAATTAGCACATTGGAGATGCCAGAGAGGGCTCTGTTGGGGGGGGGTCAGAGGTTCTCCTTGAGCAGGTGGTAAACAGAGCTTGTGGAATCTAAATTGTTTTACAGTGACCAATTTGTACCCATAGATGGGTGTGGTCTGTGAACACTATTATACAACAATTTGTTTACATATATTATGGGCTAGAAACTATTTTTAAACCACTTTATTGGGGTATGATCCATACAGAAAAAGCTATTTAATAGCTTTTAAATTTAATTAATTTATGTAATACATTACATAGTATATATTTAATGTACACAACCTGATGAGACTGGAAATAAGTATATACTCATGAAACCATCACTGCAATCTATGTCACAAAGTTTTCTATCACTTCCAAAAATTTCCTGCTACCTTCTCTGTTATTATAATTACATTGTAGTAAGAAAACTTAACACAGCGAAGTCAAGAAATCGAGACCATCCTGGCTATGGTGAAAACCCGTCTCTACTAAAAAAAAGAAAATTTGCCGGGGTATGGTGGCGGGCGCCTGTAGCCCAGATTACCCAGAGGCTGAGGCAGGAGAATGGCATGAACCCGGCGGGAGCGGGAGCTTGCAGTGGGCTGAGATCCGGCACTGCACTTCCAGCCTGGGCGACAGAGCGAGACTCCGTCTCAAAAAAAAAAAAAAAAAAAAAAAAAAAAAGAAAGAAAAAGAACACACACACACACAACACACACACAAACCAACTTAACACAGGCTCTTCCTGGACTAGAAACTTTAAAGCTTTTTTTTTTTTTTTTTTTTTTAACTGATATTATAAAGTCCTCTAAGTTAGGGATTATTATTTCCCTTCGAAAGCCCAAGAAACCACCAAGGTTCAGAGAAGCTGAGCAATGTGATCAAGGTAACACAGCTCATACAGATGTGTGGTATCTTGGTTCAGAACTAAGCCTCCTTCCAAACTTACCACTTTGCTGTGCTTTGGAAGCATTCAATTAAGGTTTATTGAAAGATACAACAAATGAAGACCATGCTAAGGGTTTGAGATAGGGTACTAACTATGGTTTATATGCATCCTTTAGGATAGAACCCAACTTTATAGTAATAAGGTTTATTTCATTTCATGGGATTCTGGTTTTATAAAGTCTGTATCTCCATTAATGATATTAGATTTCACGAAGAAAACAGCTTTTCAAATGCGGATTTGATATTTTAAAAGGGGAGTATGATCACCCATATTTATAACAAGTTTAGACTGAGCTCCCTGCTACCTCTACCACCCCACCACCTTGCAATGGGGAGAAAGCTTATTCAAGGCCAGATGATATAGGGTGCATCATGGGGACAATATTCTTATTGCTCAATATTTAAAAGCAATAATTTCAGGATACTTAACCTCATAGATTTTCTAATATGGCAAAATTAAATAAAAAACACCCTAAATGCAGCTGATATAACCCCTTCATGTGCAATTAGCAAATATTAAATAGAAACTTTAATATTAGCATTATTCGTTATGCCCCAGTGAGTGGGATGTTATTTAAATTGATATGACATAAGAGGATATAAATAATTCCTAAGTGTAAATTTAAACTGGAATTTTAGAGTTTGAAATCAGTATTATCAATTCCCTATTTCCCAGTGTATCATTTATTACCAGCCTGAAGATTTTTTTCAAAGAGATTAAATTAGCATTAGGGCAATGATAAACATTATAAATAAATACAAAAATTGCTATTCCGGAAATCCAGTTGAAAAGAAAGTAAATGAATTGGTGTGGTATCAAATTCCATCTTCCCTGGAAGAGCTCAGACATAGTTCCCAAGCATAAATAATCCTCTATAACTTCTTTTGCAATCAAAAATGAAATATATTAAAGCCTGAAAGTATAATTTCATTATCTACTATTCTAGATACGCAAACTAAGATTCAGAAATAGCTGTGGCATGAGGGGAATTCTGATTAGTTTCACACCACTAGTTGGTCAGGGCAGGGGAAAAGCTAGCACTACTGAAATATTAGAGATCTTTTCTGGGTCTGAACACCTCTCTAGGCTTGTCGGTGGGGGAAAACCTGAAGGTGACAATGGGGAACCTCTTTTTTTCCAGACGACCCTCTTTCCAGGTGTGTATTAACTTCTCAGTGTAAAGCTTAGTTCGTATAATCAAATTTGGCTTGTTCTAGTTCTGTAATAGTTTCTGGAAAGCCACACAGCTGATATATTTCCATATCCTTTTTCACTTTGAAGATATGTTGCAGAATAATGACAAGATGAGGTTCCACTGAGTCATATACATGTGGAAAATCAATACTTTTTCTTGTGCTGCTTTGGGGGCATGCTTGTTTCATGCCTAGGCATCACAGAAATCCACCCACTGGCATCATCAGAGAGCTTCCTAGAATCAACCCTAATCTAAAATAGCTGTGCGGTAACAATGGCCAGACTGTCCACTACTAACACACCATTTCATTTTTTTTACGTTATGCTTTCGAGGCTCTTCTATTTGAAAGCAAATACCATGGGGGAAGTTGACATATTTTTAAAAATACCATAGATATTCTTTTAAACATGGTGAATTGACCACAACCACAGAAGGAGGAGAGCAGGGTAGAAGGCCTCAGTAAATTACTGGAGTATGGAAATGAGATGATGAAGTGGTAACTGTCTTGGCAGAGGAGAGAGGAAAAATAATCCATGTACCTTCTAAGAGGTACTGACAAATTAATGGGAACATTTGTTCTCTAAACCCCTGAAAGGCTCAGAGATAGGGGACACTAAGAGTATCCAGGTCATAGAAACTGAAAAAAATTTTATATGGTACAAATGATACCTGAAGGCCCCTTTCTTACTTATAGAAACCACCTATTTCCTCTTCATTATCACTCCCTTTCTGCCTAAATTGCAGAGGAACTGAATTTTAACATCTGAAAAAATTAAACCACATAGGCCTATAAAAACAATTATAGAATATTTTCCATCAAGTATAGTGGAACACAAAGGCTGAAACATAGTGATTCAATAATTATAGGAGTCTTGCATGTTGGACCATGAAATTCCTTTCCCTATTTGGCTCCGTTTCCATAACATGATCAAGTGAGCATATAACTCCAAGCAGGAGGACACAGGAGATTCCCTGGAAGAAATATAATGACCCTGGTATGGCAAGAAGTCCTACAAATCTCAATTTTTGATGTTCCCACTGGGAAGCCCAGCCCACAGCCCTCTCACCCTAGTAAGTTGGCAAGCTCCACCTAAGCCTTCACCTTTCCATTAGCTCTCAAGTTCTTTTTAACATATGAATGCAGTCAAGAATGGCCAGACTTTTGAATAAAGACATCAAAAACTAAGAAGAAATGAAACAACCACAAACATTAAAAAATACAAATTGAAACAGACAGAGAGAAGGCAGAGAGCACAACACTAACACATGTGTTACGTAAGATTCAATTTTTTGGCACAATTGTATTGGAAAGAGATGGTAGGAGAGAGAGAGATACCTGGGGAAGAGGAGGGGTTAGGGGAGTCAAAACATGCTTTATGAAAGGATATCCACAAGTGATGCCAGGTATCATAAACAAAGACATATAAGTATAAGAATATTTTTTACAATTTGGAGAAAAATATTAGCATATAATAGGAAGGATATAAAGCTATTTAAACATATACAGTATAAAAGATATATAGTAAGAATTTCATAGTACTTGTCTCTAGAAGGCAGGACAAAGGGAAGAAATTAGGACTGCTGATTTTCTCTATAGGGTGTAACTATTTGCAATTTTAAACCACAGACATGCATTTCTTTGATAAAATTAATATTTTTTAAAAATAATTTATCTCCAGATTTCAAGTCAGTTTTACAGATGTCTCAGTTTGAAAAGATTTACTAGAGATCTAGGTTCTTTACCCACTGTCAGTCTGGGACTCATTCCTAATAGCTAACAACCCTGAGGGCCTCTGTCTGTGACTTAAGCCCACCCAATTCCTGAGCCAATGCAGGAGGCAGGAGAGTTCGTCCATGTTTGGGCATATTCTCAGGCTGAGTCTCAGGACCTACGCATGGCAGCTGAGTTAAACCGTGGCTTTCAGAGTTGTCCTGATGCCCCTAGAGCCAGACTTGTTACTCCTAGGACTTGCGGAGCCTGCTGGTTGAAGCTCCTGCTCTACCTACCTCCTTTCCTAGGCGTTTGGCTTGACCTTTCTACCTGATGGGCTCTAGTCCCCATGAGTCAATCTCCACCTTGTCACTTGAGACACACTTTTGGCTTTGGACCATCTGGGAGACTGATGGCTTGACAATCTTCTCTGAGTTCTCCTCCATAATGACAGATTAGAACTGGACTCCTCTTCACTGCCAAGTCTCCTGCTATAGATCAAAATATTTCCCAGTCTTACTTCCTAGATACCAGAGTATTAGCTTATTGCCCCATGACCTGGGGCCATGGCTGAGCCTTGTCTTCTAACTTGATGTTGAGAAGCCAACCACTGAGCTCCTGAATACTGCATCTTCCTCCACAGTGAGATCATATTCCTCAGCCCCTATCCTGTCCACTCTGGCTTGCTTCCTCTCTCCACCCATCTGATTGGTGTGGATCATCATTATGGATGACTCAAAAGTCATTTTGCAAATGGAACATCATTGAGAAATCGCAGATACCAGTCCAACATGTTATATGGTTTCTTCCTCCTTAAAATATAAATATTCCTGAGAAGATAAATAAGCAATCACTACATTTTCAGTCTAGGACAAAAAATTCTATAATGTAGAGGCCTGTGGATGGTAGGTAACCAGTGGGCACCTGACCTAAAAAAAATGACAGTAAGTTCTTGGAAAATTTTACTGTTTTCTCTGTGCTGCCTGATAACTACAGAACTGTAGTTTTTTCTTTATTATATTTTTTTAAATTTTCCACCAGCACATATGGTGGAATTCTACTATAGGCTCCAGGCTTCCCATTTAACCTCAAAAATGAAGAGAAAGCAATTCCGTAGGTGGTTAAGAATATGTCATAGGCACAAACTCAGCTTAAGGCATTATGAATTTTCTGTGGAGAAAATGCATTTATTCATTCTGCTTTAAGTCAAGATGGCTGAAACCCATTATCTCAAACTTTCAAAAAAAAAAAAAAAAATCCCCTTTGGGATGTGAATAACCTGTAAAATATTTCAGTCAAAAATAAAATTTTTGGAGGAAGTGAGGGTCCTGTTCAAACTGATGGGGTAGAGTTTAGGCTTGCAATCATCAAAGCGTTCTCTGAGCCTTCCAGAGAGGAAGGGCCATGGAGAGTTAATGGGTGATATTATCCTAATTATTACTACATAGCATAAGAGGGCCAATCTATTTCTGTAGAATAATAGAGCTAGGATGAGATTCGACAGCATCTGTCACAATAAATGCAAATATATAGAGAATTGACAATGAGCCATGATCTCATAAGTGATTCTATTTTCTATCTGAATAATGACAATGCTGCATTTCAAGCTCACATGACAGATATCTTCGAAGGCTCTCTGGGGTTTGCACTGGAGGTCCTTTGTAACTGCATTTGTGAGGGAGAATGTATTTGGACTTGGAGTTTTCTATAACTATTTATGTCCCTAGAGAATTTTCTGGCCATAGCTTAGGTCTCTAAACATTCCTTTTCATGGGAATTTATTAATTAGTTTTCCCGTGCTGACTTATATACTAGCAGCTTAAGGAAATGCAAAGATATGGTTTCTGCCCTAACAGAGCTCACAATCCTATTGAAAGAGATATGGGTACAGCTGATCATTCAATTCCAGTGCCAGGTAGGTGTTAAGTGCTTAACTGTGCTTGCCACAGTAAGTGCTGTCCACAAAAGTTCATGGGCTGAGGGGCTCAGTAAGAGATTCCTAGAAATCCTAGAAGAGGGGTGACTTGAACACTCTTATGTGGAATAAAAAAAAAAAAAAGGTTAAGGAAAAGGAAAAGAAGAATGGAGAAGTGAGAAGACTTGAACAAGCACCTGTGCAGAAGATTTAGAGTGGTACAAGGGTGTGCGTGAATGGAGCATACTCAGGGCCACTGCTGGGCCTGGCTGGGACACCTGGACCAGTGTATCTTCTGCTGTCATCTTTCCCATCCTCCTGCCTCCTCCATGATGCCATATAGAATGTGATCAAGGACTTTCTTGATCACTTGTAAGCCATAGATTAGCCAGCAGTATACTCTTCTCCTAATATTGCAGGTTCACAGAAGGATAAAACAAGATCCTGGGCAGAGATGCCCATGTGCCTTGCAGTTTCTCTCATAGTCCCAGGGAGAAGAGAGGTTGGGGACAAAGGGACACGTAGTAGTATCCAATAACACATTAACATTATGTGTCAGATCCACTGTAGGCTTCTATCTCTATTTCAGGCTAGTGAAGTGTTAATTAAATATTAATTAAACTGTTCACTTCCCTGACCCCATTAGGTCACAAATATTTGCCCCTTTCTCTCTTTTTTATCAGTGTCCTCTACTCTGTCTCTTCTGACTGGAAAAAATTCAAGCAGATTCCTATAGTACCTCACACTCTCTAACACAACCATGCCTTGCTATCCCTAAACAAATAGACCATTTTGTTCTACAGTTATTTATAATGGTAACAGTAATTAAAATAGCTGTAACCTCGTGGATCTATCACTTGCTAAGCACTAAGATAAGCGTATCACGTGCATTGACTCATTTAATCCTATGTTAAATCTATGGAAGGACATAGTTACACCTGTTCAGAGGTGAGTACCTCCCCTAAGGTCAAAGATCTATTAAGTGGTAGATCACATCATAGCCTTGTGACCTGCTAAATGCGTGCTCTTTCTGTCATACTGCATTGTCACAGGGGAAACAAATGTGGAAACACTGGGCTAGTGAAAATAGTCTAAGGGGCTGCCAAAGGTACTCAAAGCAGTTAGTTCCTCTTGATAATTGATAAACTATATTTACTAAGTTTCTATAGCGTTTGAAGAACTGCCCACAGCCAAGAGTGTAGGTTATCTCTGTGCAAATTTACTGCAAGTGTAACTAACTCAGCTTTCTTCACTCCCTACTCAGAATGTAATTGTTACCACTCCCTTGCCATTCAAGGCACTTCAAAAAAATTGGGCTCATCTGAGATGAATGGATGGATATACTCATTTCCTTATGTCTGCAGTGGGGTGAGATGGACTAAAATGTAAACCAGTATCTTCAACCAAAATAGCTGGTGACAAGATGGAGGGGAGCCCCACCCCACTCCACCAGTGCAGAACACAGAGGGGCATTGAGATGTGTTCCTGAGAGCAGGAGTAGTTTTCTGAGGTAGATGACGTCAGGACTGAGTCTCTCATAGGCACCCTATCTACATAGACTATACGAGACCTTGCAGATTTTACCTGGAGGTTGGACATCGTCTGGATTGCTTCTAGTTCTAGAAGTCTGCAGTCTGCTTATTTTCACTCAGAATTTTCTCTCCTTTTTTCCAGGGTGAACCCTGGAGTATCCCATCTATCCCCAGATAAGCCTGCCTGTGGTTACCCTTGGCTGATACCCTGAGAAAGGGAGATAGTTTCATACCTGGCCTGTAGAAGTCATCGCTGATTGCTAGACTTTACAGTGGAGGTCTCACATTGCAGCTTTTATTCCCCTAAGAATTATTGTTCAGTCTGGCCCCAAACTCATTTCTTTCTTTTCTGACCCATTTCTCTCTGTCTGAAGTATATTCACCAGATTGGTTTTTTTAAAAGACATATGGGAATCTTAAATCAGTGTTCCAAAATTATAAACTTACTTCAGCTCTCCCATGGTCTGTTAATAGATGTTACATAAGAAGAAGATTCTGTGAGTAAACATGTTTGGGAAGTGCTGGATTAATCAAAGTTAAAACTTGAACAGGGGATCAACACTATCTCTAAAGAGGGAGGAGAGAAAGGTTTGAGGATTCCATTGTACACAAAACACACTTTTTTCTTAAACAAAAAAACATGTTAAGCAAGAAAGTAAAATGGTTATCTGCANCTGACTTATATACTAGCAGCTTAAGGAAATGCAAAGATATGGTTTCTGCCCTAACAGAGCTCACAATCCTATTGAAAGAGATATGGGTACAGCTGATCATTCAATTCCAGTGCCAGGTAGGTGTTAAGTGCTTAACTGTGCTTGCCACAGTAAGTGCTGTCCACAAAAGTTCATGGGCTGAGGGGCTCAGTAAGAGATTCCTAGAAATCCTAGAAGAGGGGTGACTTGAACACTCTTATGTGGAATAAAAAAAAAAAAAAAGGTTAAGGAAAAGGAAAAGAAGAATGGAGAAGTGAGAAGACTTGAACAAGCACCTGTGCAGAAGATTTAGAGTGGTACAAGGGTGTGCGTGAATGGAGCATACTCAGGGCCACTGCTGGGCCTGGCTGGGACACCTGGACCAGTGTATCTTCTGCTGTCATCTTTCCCATCCTCCTGCCTCCTCCATGATGCCATATAGAATGTGATCAAGGACTTTCTTGATCACTTGTAAGCCATAGATTAGCCAGCAGTATACTCTTCTCCTAATATTGCAGGTTCACAGAAGGATAAAACAAGATCCTGGGCAGAGATGCCCATGTGCCTTGCAGTTTCTCTCATAGTCCCAGGGAGAAGAGAGGTTGGGGACAAAGGGACACGTAGTAGTATCCAATAACACATTAACATTATGTGTCAGATCCACTGTAGGCTTCTATCTCTATTTCAGGCTAGTGAAGTGTTAATTAAATATTAATTAAACTGTTCACTTCCCTGACCCCATTAGGTCACAAATATTTGCCCCCTTTCTCTCTTTTTTATCAGTGTCCTCTACTCTGTCTCTTCTGACTGGAAAAAATTCAAGCAGATTCCTATAGTACCTCACACTCTCTAACACAACCATGCCTTGCTATCCCTAAACAAATAGACCATTTTGTTCTACAGTTATTTATAATGGTAACAGTAATTAAAATAGCTGTAACCTCGTGGATCTATCACTTGCTAAGCACTAAGATAAGCGTATCACGTGCATTGACTCATTTAATCCTATGTTAAATCTATGGAAGGACATAGTTACACCTGTTCAGAGGTGAGTACCTCCCCTAAGGTCAAAGATCTATTAAGTGGTAGATCACATCATAGCCTTGTGACCTGCTAAATGCGTGCTCTTTCTGTCATACTGCATTGTCACAGGGGAAACAAATGTGGAAACACTGGGCTAGTGAAAAATAGTCTAAGGGGCTGCCAAAGGTACTCAAAGCAGTTAGTTCCTCTTGATAATTGATAAACTATATTTACTAAGTTTCTATAGCGTTTGAAGAACTGCCCACAGCCAAGAGTGTAGGTTATCTCTGTGCAAATTTACTGCAAGTGTAACTAACTCAGCTTTCTTCACTCCCTACTCAGAATGTAATTGTTACCACTCCCTTGCCATTCAAGGCACTTCAAAAAAATTGGGCTCATCTGAGATGAATGGATGGATATACTCATTTCCTTATGTCTGCAGTGGGGGTGAGATGGACTAAAATGTAAACCAGTATCTTCAACCAAAATAGCTGGTGACAAGATGGAGGGGAGCCCCCACCCCACTCCACCAGTGCAGAACACAGAGGGGCATTGAGATGTGTTCCTGAGAGCAGGAGTAGTTTTCTGAGGTAGATGACGTCAGGACTGAGTCTCTCATAGGCACCCTATCTACATAGACTATACGAGACCTTGCAGATTTTACCTGGAGGTTGGACATCGTCTGGATTGCTTCTAGTTCTAGAAGTCTGCAGTCTGCTTATTTTCACTCAGAATTTTCTCTCCTTTTTTCCAGGGTGAACCCTGGAGTATCCCATCTATCCCCAGATAAGCCTGCCTGTGGTTACCCTTGGCTGATACCCTGAGAAAGGGAGATAGTTTCATACCTGGCCTGTAGAAGTCATCGCTGATTGCTAGACTTTACAGTGGAGGTCTCACATTGCAGCTTTTATTCCCCTAAGAATTATTGTTCAGTCTGGCCCCAAACTCATTTCTTTCTTTTCTGACCCATTTCTCTCTGTCTGAAGTATATTCACCAGATTGGTTTTTTTAAAAAGACATATGGGAATCTTAAATCAGTGTTCCAAAATTATAAACTTACTTCAGCTCTCCCATGGTCTGTTAATAGATGTTACATAAGAAGAAGATTCTGTGAGTAAACATGTTTGGGAAGTGCTGGATTAATCAAAGTTAAAACTTGAACAGGGGATCAACACTATCTCTAAAGAGGGAGGAGAGAAAGGTTTGAGGATTCCATTGTACACAAAACACACTTTTTTCTTAAACAAAAAAACATGTTAAGCAAGAAAGTAAAATGGTTATCTGCATTAAATCTGAGTGGCAAGTATATGGGTGTTTTATTACTCTGTGACTTTTAGTATGTGTGAAGTATTTTCTAATTAAAATAGTTAAACATGTTGGCATTTTATTATTTTCTGCAGGATTTTTAGTTATTATGTTAGTTTGAATTTTGCATCTTCAGGAGGGGAGCTATAGTACCTGATATTTCCCAATTATTTGACCAAAAACCCTTTTAGGAAGGAGCACTTCTCAGGATTCCTATTTTTTTTTTTTTTTTTTTTTTTTTTTGAGACAGGGTCTTGCTCTGTCGCCCAGGCTGGAGTGCAGTGGCGCGATCACGGCTCACTACAAGCTCCGCCTCCCAGGGTCATGCCATTCTCCTGCCTCAGCCTCCCAAGTAGCTGGGACTACAGGTGCCCGCCACTATGCCTGGCTGGTTTTTGTATTTTTTTAAGTAGAGGCGGGGTGTCACCGTGTTAGCCAGCGTGGTCTCGATCTCCTGACCTCGTGATCCACCCGCCTTGGCCTCCCAAAGTGCTAGGATTACAGGCGTGAGCCACCACGCCTGGCCACTTCTCAGGATTTCTGTTCTCTGGGACAGACTCTGTGAGTGCCATTCTAGAGACACTAGTCTTTCCCATTTCCTTTTCTGCTGCTTATTCTTAGTGTCATTGTTGGCCCCAGGGTGCCAAAGCTGAGAAGCATCATCTCAGAAGATGTTGCACTACCTATTAGGTTCTTACCGGGGTTAGCATAGATATTCACTGTTTTCTGTTTCAAAGGGTTCTCTCTCCTACTCAAAATCTGATTACTTTCTGAGCATCCCTACTTTAGATGTATTTTCAGAGCTGGGATGATTGGCATGTCCAAAATTCAATGAATAATCTATTCCTCTCCAACTTCTTTCTTTTCTCCAGATACTCTTCAGATCCTTACTTAGGTTTAGGACCTTCACACATGCTTCCCTTCCTTCCAGGGAAGATGTTTTATAATCTCAAAATATTTTAAGCATATAGAATCTATAATAAACTCAATTTTCTAAAGTGGAAGTAGAGAATTATATTCTTATAGAGAAAGTTCCTTTCTGTTTTCTGCTCTATATTGAAATTACATTAGTTATCAGCAAATAAGTTTGCGTTCCTCAAGAAAAAACTTTTTGCTAGCTAATAGAAAATAAATAATTCTCATATATGAGACAGGAAATAAAGTGACTATTAATGCTGTGTAAAGTTAAAATTATAGGTTGGTAATGGAGGAGAGGTACAACGTACTGGGGATA
The DNA here is from genome assembly GCF_001698545.2 of Rhinopithecus bieti. NCBI lineage: Eukaryota > Metazoa > Chordata > Mammalia > Primates > Cercopithecidae > Rhinopithecus > Rhinopithecus bieti. Next base: position 2,277,747 of record NW_016811396.1, on the reverse strand, counting down.
ACATGAGTTTAAGGGAAACGGGCTTGAAATGTAGGCTAGACTCCACTGCCAACTTACCATGTGATGTTCATAGTTCACATTTCTTTAGCCTTGAGATTACTATTTAAAAAGGAGTTACCATTAAATCTACCCTGCATACTTTACACTGCTGAGCAAATGAGAGAAAATGTTAAAAGACTTTAAAAGGTCTGAAATGTTAATGAGTAAAATGGGACAGATGCTTACTATTAAAATTTCTTAAGGTTATAAAGTTGGCTAGCTGTTGACCAAAGTCATTGGACTGAATATTTCCATCATAAAAGGCATGGTAATAAAATACTGGCAAAAGGCCTTTGCTTAATTCATAGTTTATTCAACAAAACTCTCACCTGGGGGAAGACAGAGTTAAGAGGCCAGTAACAGAGGGCGGGTCAATAGACCAGCTACCAAAATGCTTGTGAGGTCAGGTCTTAAACCATGTGTGAAATGTGGATTCTAGCCAAAGACCTCTGTTCAAGTCAGTCACCAAGTTAATTAAATCTTGCTCTTCCACATCTCCACATGCACCTAGGACAGCCTGGCAAAAATGATCCTTATCTCAGCCATTGGATATCCACGAGATTTGCCTATCCAGAGGTGAATGAAGTCAGCTTTTGTGTGGGAAACATATTGAGAATGCAATGGGAAAAGGTGAAGAAAATGTTTCCTTACACTCTCTTTCTCTTCGTTGCATTTGATATCATACATTTGTCAGCTATGGCTGAAATAGCAGCACCAGTCACTGCTGAGATGATTGTTGAAACTCTACTTGGAACAGGCAACAATTAGCACCCAAGGAGATGGGCTCCATTAGCCTGGGCTACAGCAGAACTAGGGAAGAATAACCACAGGGTCAGACTACTGTTTCCCATTAGATCAAACATGCATGCTTTATTAAACACAGAGTATGTTTCTGTCCCTAATCTAGGTATAGGGGAGGGGAAGAGAAGGAAAAGTCTCCATCCTTATACTCAGCTTACTCTGATCAAAATGGGGAGCTACAACTTAGGGAAATACTACAATTAAAATATACACATCAATTGATAAGCAAGGACAAGACAATGTGATTTAGATAAGTAATATAATAGTGCAAAGGAGGAGTACCCACCTGTGACAAGGGTAATCAGAAAAGGTTTTGGATAAGAAGTAATATACAGAAAGTGATACCTATAAACATCTCGGGAAGGCAGATGGCTATTTCTCAAATGGGAAAGAAGGTAGACATTTCAGCACTAAGAATCATGTAGTTGAGCATTTTCCCCATCTGTACTAACTTTGGTAATGGTATAACTGGTATGGGATGGTCATACTTTGTCAAACTGATTCCAGAAGCAGTGAACTGTTCAAGTGACCCTCCCACTTCAGAAAGACACACACGTAACTCCAAAGAAAAATTGCCTACTTCACAGGCTCTGTTGTCTGTTCATTCCTGACTGCTTTTCTTTGATCCTTGTGAAGATGGAATGCAAGTCAGGGAAGCCATGGCTAATCTAGATTAACCTGGAGCATGTTCAAAAACTTGGGACTTGGGTCCAGCTTGGTGGCTCATGCTGGTAATCCCAGCACTTTGAGAGACTGAGGCAGGTGGATCACCTGAGGTCAGCAGTTTGAGAATAGCCTAGCCAATGTGGTGAAACTCTGTCTCTACTAAAAATACAAAAATTAGCTGGGCATGGTGGTGCACACCTGTAATCCCAGCTACCTGGGAGGATGAGGCAGGAGAATTTCTTGAACACAGGAGGCAGAGTTTGCAGTGAGCCAAGATTGCACACCTGCACTCTCCAGCTTGGAAAAAAAGAAAGAAGGGAGGGAGGGAGGGAGGAAGGAAGGATGGAAAGAAAGATGGGAAGAAAGAGAAAATTTGGCATTTAGCAGGAAGTGGCATGTTTCAAAGAAAGACTCTCATATCTTGAAATTTATATTAGTAATAAGTAAGTTTCTAGAGCATCACATTCCATTTTGTCTGCCACACATTTCTATCATCACCCTCACATCCCTGTAAACCACGGAGCCAGGATAAGAATTGATGACCTATGACCCACAGGCCAAGTCTGGGTTACTGTATTTTTTTTTTTTTTTTTTTTTTTT
>NW_016811396.1:2180945-2274188 GCF_001698545.2 Rhinopithecus bieti | reverse complement strand
AATAAAGTTTTACTAGAACACAGTTATGCTCATTTAAATATATATTGTCTATGGCTGCTTTCCAGCTACAACAGCTGAGTTAAGTATTTGTGATGAAGATTGTGGGGCCCAACCTGTAGTCCATAAGGTGATATCAAGGCTCAGGAAATGTCTGGGTCAGCAGAGACATTCACAGCTGGTGTACAAGAAGTACTCTGTGCCAGGGATAGCGCTGGGCTCCACGTTCATAGGCTTATGTAGCTCCCTACCACCACCATATCCAGCTATTGTTATTTCCCCTTCCAGTTCTGAACAAATGGACTCAGAAGTTTTTAAGTAATTTGTTTGAAGACTGAAATTCAGGACTTTTGAACAAATGGACTCAGAAGTTTTTAAGTAATTTGAAGACTGAAATTCAGGACTTTCCAATTCCAAATGTCCTGCTCTTTGCAGAATGTCCTATTGGTTTACCTGTTAGAATGAGCTATATGTGTAAGGAAGGGAGTAGAACTCAGAAATTTTAAGCAAATTTGTAATTTCAGAATTTTGTTTTTTTACTTTATGCCCAAGAAATTTCAATAAATCAATACTTGTTAAGTGACACTTTTATTATATAAAAATCTTTTTTAATGGAGGTAAAAAACCTTTCAAACTCACATCTAGTTAAAGAAATGTTCCAGGAGAGCCTTGCTTTTTCTTAGCTGCCTTTGACCCTTTCTTACTCGTTTTCTCTCTCAAATTCTCTACAATTAAAACTGATTTTCCTATGCCCAATTAAGTCGAATCAGGAAATGTTCTTATAATTGTGAATAAGCCTCTTAAGTTGTTGGACTTGAGTTTTTTCCTTTGTAAAATGATGGAAAACGATAGTTGCCAACGTTATTATGAAGATTAAGTAAGGCCACAAATAGAAAACACTTGAAAGTTGTTACATGTGATATAAATATGAGTATATTATTACTGCACTCACAAATACAGAAAATAAGGGCATCTGTGTCTTGGCAGAGTGTAAATCAGAAAAGACAAATGAGGATAAAAATAGAGAAGGAAGGTGAGAAAATGGAGAGGTTATAGGAGAAAGAAAAAGGACTGGAAAAAAAGAAGGAATTACCACAAAGTAATGGGTTAAGACAAATAGAGGTGAGGTACACATGGATTGGCATGGCTTTCCAGGGAGTTAAGGAATCTGTTCTGGGCTATCCATGAATTTGGGATTCCATTTTAGGAGACTTTTGCTGTGGGCTTGGCATAGCGCCAAACCCAATCAGGAGTCCTAGCATTGGGCCATTGCTTACCACAAAATTTCTCAGGTAAGTCAGACCTCAAACCAACTATTTTATATGATTATCCTTTCTCAATGTCTGTTTTAAAATTCTATGCCCACAACTACCAAGGAAGATCACTTTGCCCAGTCCTATTGGTCCTAAAACAAGGAATTCTCTTGGTGGCCTAAATTGGCTTCAGGTTTCTATCAGAGGAAGCCATCTGACTTATATATTTAACCTGTAGGTCTTACAGCTTAGCATCATATTGGATGCTTTCTTCCTTGTCCCAATCTCATCTCAACTTTGCCTTCCATTTTACCTTCTAGGAAGTTTATGTCCCATCCAGACTGTTGCCCTCAATGTGTCTTTTATGCAAAACTTGTCCTTAGTCACTCATTAAACTGGGTTCCTTGGCATCTCTATCAGCAATAATACTTCGTTTGAGTTACTGCATGTAGATTTAAAGGTAATAAAATATTAGTTCTTGACAATCTTGTAATTTAAAAGCTGTTCTATACAGACTGAGTTCCTTCAAATCATTCTGAATCGGTGAGATTTCAAAATATTACCTTGAGTGTCTGTTCTGCCAGAATACCCACCAAAATTTAAATCCCATTTAGGGAAGCAATTCAGAATCTTTTGAATGTGAGAAGTTTAATGAAAATAAATAAATTCTATTCTGTCCATTTACCTTATGGCCTGTATTTTAATCAGTCTGAAATGTCCACAAACATATAAGAAAACAAGTACTTATTTAAAATCAAAGCTACTTGAATTCCAGATGGCTCAAAGTAAATCTTAATCTATCTTGAGCAAGTCCCCTAATTCTGCAGAAACAAATGGTGGAATGTTATTAAAATGTTAATTAGATAAATTTAGTCCCCAAAGCATAGAGAAAACAAAATTGCACCTACATTATTTTATTTTTACTAATGGGGAAAAGAAGTTTTAATATTTAAATAAATGAGGTTGTTTTAGAGGAAGAAGAATTACATGATGTGAGTTTTAGATTAAAATATACAGGGATGTAAAGCAAGCTTGAACAAAATTATTGGGGTATGTTTTAACCTATTATATGAAGCTATTTTTCAAAGTAAGGTATTTTTATCTTGTATCATAAGTTGTTTATTTGGATGAAAATTGGAGAGATAGAGATGCCAGTCGATAACAGAGCTACTGGCTTTGCACAACTTGATTTTGTTTTTCTTGTTTTTTTTCTCACTGTTGGAATTGGAAAGGTCTTCAGAGGGTCCTGGAAACTTTGGATCATTTCAAAATCTCTCTTTGCATGAGGAAAACATCTTTCCTGTCTGATATTATCCAAAGAAAAGGAAAACTGTCTCCCTAATTTAAGCATCTTGAGTATAAATCTTTAGATTACAATTGCATAACTTCAAAGTAATCAATAAAAAAATACAAACTTCAAGATATAACACAATTTATTAATGAGAGCCTTTAATGATACATCAGTTTGTTGTGCAATCAGTTTTTTCTCTGGCCATGTTGGTGCTATTAAGTTGCATTCATGTTTATAATTGGTTTAACTCTTTCCCTTTAACCATATATGTACCTGGTTTAGTTAAAAGACAAAAAGTAGTAAAATTTATTTACTGTGTTGAATCATATAGTTACTAAAAAGCTTTGGTAATGGGGGAGCTTGTGAGGGTTTCTGAGCAGGGGTTTGATGTTATTACATTCACAAAGAGTATGATTAATCTAAATAAAGCATAGAACAGCTATACTAACTAGCTCATAGCAACAGTAGCAATGAGGCTTTCAGAGTTGCTGCTTTTGATCAGGGTGTAACTTCTAGTGCTAGTCAAATTATCCTAAATGAAATAGTATTTATTTATGCTTCCATATAGTGTGATGCTTTTGGACACCATAGTGCCCATAGTGCCTTTCTGAGTACCCAATATGCAGTACAACTTATGTAAGTCAAACAAAAGAAAGACAATTACAGGTAAAGAACTCAAGACAGTAGATCTCATTGGCAGAGTTCACATTGCTTCTCCCTTAAAGTAATGGGTCAGGGATAGACTCAGCTGACTTAACTATGGTCTTCCCATTAGGAATGGCTTACAAAGGATAGGCAAGCAAACAGTTTTCATTTTTATTCACCAGAACAAAGCACATTTGACTCTTTATTATTGAGTGTTAAATGGGGAAGATGGGTACAATGGAGTTTTTTATGCTTTTATTATGTTCAAAATTCTTAAGCTACACTTTGGACACATTTGGAGAAATATACTGGGATTTTAATATCACATAGAAAAGTCTATCTTAATTCTATATGGTAGAGGGCTTTGGGAAGAGAGAAAAGGAAGAAGGAAAAGGAGAACAGTCTTTACATTCTTCCTTTTCTCCACTATACATCATATGCCAATAAATAATTAAAATATCTCCCCAAATATTTTAGTACCTAAAAATATATCCCTGGATATCTCTGGGCAGTGGTTTCTGGAGTTCACATATAGAAGAAAGGTGAGTTCATTATCTGCTAAGCAGTAGGCTGACTTGACTCATGTTTATTATTCATTTGCAGAGCATAAGAAAAGGTTCACCTTGTGACAGAACAAGGAGACAGGTCTCCGCTTGCTAGGAGTGATGGTGTTTGGCCAAGCATTGCTATGCAGAATGTGAGCTACCAAAGGAAACAGAGATAAGGGCTGGGTTCACCAGAGAGACAGTCAATCTTTGAAAGGTACACAGAAGAAGCAAATTCAGAGAAGGCATTTAAAGGAGGACAGATTTGTCCCCACTTGCAGATAAACTAAGTAAAGCAGATGGTTGCTTCTGAAGTGTGAATTTAGGCAGGCCTCACTGCCCCAAATTATGTCTAATGCTGGCCAATTGTTGTATCAGAAACTCTTATTACCAGGAAGTTCTTAGATGAAGCACTGGTCACCATCACTAAACGTAAAGGCTAACTGGAAAGGGAAATGCCGCAGCCTATTGTGTGGAGACTGTTGTTCACTCATTTATAGGTCATTTTCCTCTTTATTGCTAGCAATACCCCATTATTGTTTCAGTATGGGGTGAATATTTTTGGCTATCACCAGCTCATTTATGAGTGGGCAGGTTATGCAATTCTGGCCAGAAAGATGCAAGGAAGATTTTGCGGGAAGGAAGTTCTCAGAAATAACTTTCCTTTCTGATAAAGGAGAGATATATGTGGTGATGGACTTGCCAAATTCCTGCCTTTGTATGGTCTTGAGAAATGATTCCTGAAACGGCTGCATCCATCTTATGACTATGAAAGGAAGGAGAAGGCACTGACAAAGATCCAGATTCAAAGTCTTGATACCCATGTAGCAATCATCAACCACTGAACCTTTTGCTGGGCAAGAAAATAAACTGCTTTTGTTGAAGCCAATAGTTCACTATTTTATTAGACATCTTAGTTGATACAACCACTATTGGGACTTACTGCAAATACCCTAAAAATTACTACCCTTTGAATCTATCTCCAGTTGAGAACAGGAGTGACTGTGTTTGGATGAACCCTCTCTTCTTCGGTGTTCCTCAGCATTTGTGGTCTCGGTTGGCACTACTTTGATCATACCTTGTACTGTTACCTTTTCCTAAATGTAAATACTAAAGATCTAAAGATACAAGTCATATTCAGTGATCTCCCCAAGCTAGAAGTTTTTTGAGGTTAGAAAAATTTGGTAGATATGTAGATAGATAGGTAGCTCTCTAGAGGTAAGATATTGGAAGATGCATAAAATAGAGTTTTAGGATTTGGCCTTCTGTTAATTTGAGTTTCACCATCATTAAATCCTAGAATACAGCCATGTTCTCCAAACCTGTGGCTCTGAAGCTGAACAAACAACACAACTCCAGTGTTTTCCATTCTAAAATTCTTTCATATCTCCTCTTTCTTCTGTTGCCTAAATTTTCAGACATATGTCACTCATACCTAAAAATGGTTAAGAAGATGCTGAGTTTCACATGTGGCCCCCAATCATGTATTATCTGTGGCTTTCTTCTGGCTACCCAGTTCACCACACTGGGATTCTACTTACATACTCCTCTCATGGTCTTACTTCTTGCCTTGCTTAGATCCCTAGACATGATATAGGATAGGATCCTAACAGTAGGGAAGTTGGAACCTACTCTGGCTTATATAAAGTCACGTTTCTCAGACCTAGATCCTGTTTACTGTCTGTATGATCACTGTTATGAAATTTCTTGTGTATGGGGTAGGATTTGCGCCACTAAACACTTTTACTGGATGACTGATTGGATTTCCATTTCTATTACCCTGGTCCCACCCACATGATGGCACTTGCCCAGCTTGATCTTAATATACACTTTAACCATTGTGCATCAACCACCTGTTGTCCTTGTTGGAATCAGCATCTGCAACTTGGAGTTTCCCCTAATGCTACCCCTTTATCCTCCAGGCTCTGTGTTGTCAAGATCCTCTTGTTCTTTCTCACAGCCATTTCACTTACTTCCAATTAGCACGTAGCTTTTCAGTGCATCTTACTAAAGCACACATCAAATCATGTCACTTTTCTTCAACACATTCCTCTCTATGAGATAAAATCTATGTGTAGTTTGGAATTTGTGACCTCCAGCATTCTACTTCTCAAAATAAAATCTGCACTTTATATGACTATACTCAAGATTTTAATCTTCATTGAACAACTCTTTTTCTTTCTACATTTATAAGGAAATTTTCCCATGTAGTGGTCATACTGCTGAAATGAGATGGACCACACCTTTGGCCCTCAGGTTTGATCTAAATATCAAGGCTAATGCTGCCACACACACATGGACAAATACACATACAGCCAGAAGGTATGAGAAGATGTAAAACATAATGAGGCTTTCTGGGGAGAACAGAAGGCAGGCTCCCAGGCAGGTATGAAAATGGATCATCACTTGAGAGATCAGGGAAAAGAGGCTTGCCCAGGATTTTGTTGTGGTGAAGAGGCTGGGGTGAGTGGGTTTATATGTATGGGGTCTGGAGTGTTTATTGTTTGGACGTTCTGCTGTGGCCAAGGAAGACAGCAAATGGGCTTCTGTGTCAGACTGCCCAGATGTGGAGAAGAAGAGGAAAAGGAAAGAGTGAGGCTTAAAAACTCAATAGTCAAACATGGAGTGAAAAGTTTGTAGTATACTCTGCTTTGCCCTATGTTTATAGGTTACTTAGGAAAATTTTATTCTATTTGGTGACATGCGTAAGAGTTAATCATCTTTAAAGAAAACAAGTTAAAAGATTAAGGAGGAAGCCCAGAATGTAAGATGTAGAACCCACTGATGCCACTTCATCTGTCTCACACTATTGTGAGGTCTAGATATAGAAGAATAGAAAAAAGTTTCAAATATCACAGAGAAAACATTTTGAAACATTGATGAACATGGTCCCCTTAATGAGGATTTACTTCAGTAAGTCAAATGCTTTTTGTAATGTGTTTGGCTGAAATGGATTTACTGTAGATATATCGAAGCTCAAGTTTTCAGGAATCCTAACTTGCATGACAGTCTCCCAAGCACTCTATCAATTTTGTATTTGTATTTTTGTATTCTTTTTACTAAAGCGTTCCTCTCTGCAAATGCATAAGCTTCAGGTTCCACAGAACTTAATTTACCCCTATGTTTGTTAAAGCAGAGGGATATAAACTATGAGAATGTCATAGTTTCTTCTCTTTAAAAAATGCTTATGAAGTGACAGGCATACAGAAATATGCATACTTAAAAGGGAATAGGTTCATTGCAACGGGAAAGTCAAAGAAAGTGTCAAGTGGACACAATGAGGCTATTTTCATTTGTGTGGCAATCTTGACTTCATGGAGGAAATGACTTCAGACTGTGAAAAATGAAAATATTTTGCTATGCAAAGTGAGCATTTGACATTCCAGGCAAAGGAAACAGCAAACAATGTTCAAGGATCAATAAGCAGTAGGGGCTGGGGTTGAAAAGCAAGTTAGGATACATTCATGGAAACTTTTTTTTTTCTTATTTTATATATCATAGAAGATTTCAAATACATACAAAGTAAAAAGAATAGTATTAGGCAGCTTCTTCAGCACCTCTTCTAATATCAGTAGACCCTTTTAAGGAAAATGCAGATCCAAAAAGTGAGTTAATCTTTCTAAGTTACTCTATCATCCTAATAGTTTACCCCTATATTCCCACTTCATTATAACTGTCTAATACCTTTAAGCAGGAAAGCATTTGGTCCACTTTTTCTAATTGTCTTATTGTAAAGGTTTATTTGAACACTGAAAGCAGAAATCCTGAAAACTTAATTTTTATGCGGAAAAAAAAAAAAAAAATCCATGTACACGTTACCTGGGATCATACCTCAGAAAACAATCAAAGCAAATGGGTAGCGTGGTTATGGATTGAGTAATTAAAAATGATACGGTTTTAATCCCATCACAAATTTTAATAACTATGAGTCTTTGTGGAAGTTACTTTATTTCTCTCAGTCTGACATTATCGTGATGAAAGTGATGTCTGTTTTCACACATAGTGGTAGCCTGTTAATAGGAACTTGCATGCATTGAACATTTACTATGGGCCAAGCATCATTAAACACTTTTCATGCATTATCTCAAGTACTTTTTGCAAACTTCTGAGATATTTAATGCTGTTAACATGACATTTCAGATGAAATATTTTGCACAAAGATTTTTTAGTAATTAACATAGGCAAAGCAATGCCAAAGGTTAAATCCAAGTTCACACTTCAGTGCAACTGGGTCACCACTGTACCAGATTGCCTTGCCATACCAGTTTTCATACAAGATTTTTCTTCTTACTCATTCCAAATCACACATCTATAGCTAGTTTTGTTTGCCTTGCTATGCTTCACAAAATAGCAGGGCGTGAATTATTATTATACTCTTCACTGGACCCTGATGATTAACTTTCTAAACTTACTTTTTGACAATCCTCATAAGATTGTCTCATGATTTAATCAATCTCCCAAGAAATTTGGAAAAACAGAGAAATCGGCAATATATACTTTAAAAAACTTAAACTGCTAACAGATTTACAATACCTTTTTTGCTATTTTATCATTTTGAGTCCTTGCTCATACCAAGCCAAATACCCTTGTAATGAAACTTTGGTCTTATAGGTTTTCCCTACCTTCCTGCAATATAAGCTAGCTTTTTTTTATTTTTTAACCTTAAAACTGACATTAGCTGGGACTGACTCAGTTTTGTATCTTTACTGACAAATCTATATTAATAACAACATCAATACTGTATTAAACCTGACCTATGGGAATAATTTGTAATCATGCCAAAATTAATAACATTGTGTATCACCCAGAGAGACTCTCAGGGAGGAAAGTGAAATGGTTATTAACTTGGGTTATTATTGCAGTATTATGGACATTTAAATAGGCTATAATTCTGGAAATTTAAAGGTCAGTTTGATTTATTCAATTTAGTTCATCATATGTTTGGAAAACTAATTAAAATCACAAACAACATGGATATAACATTTTTGATGGCAAGTCAGAGCCTGAATTCTGAGACACAGCAGGTAGCCAACTCACTGGGCATGGAGGACACTCCTTGTGGATGAAAGGGACACATTCTCCCACTCCTGCAATTGGATCTAGGAAGGCAGGTTGGGAGGGAGCCTCTTTTTCTAGATGTATAAGCTTTGTCCTCATGGATTTCTTAAATCAAAGCACTATACCTGAAATCCCCATATGACTATCAGATTGGTACTAGAGACTGAAGTACTGCCTTTTACAATATTTAAATATCTAAAAGACTTCTCTCTTCAACTGCCTCTTCAGTGTCTCACATTTGCTTTCATTGGAAAGCATTTTTTTGGGGGGCGGGGGGACAGAGTCTCACTCTGTTGCTCAGGCTGGAGTGCAGTGGGCATGATCTCAGCTCACTGCAGTCTCCACCTCCTGGGTTCAAGCCATTTTTGTGCCTCAGCCTCCCCAGCAACTGGGACTACAGGCACCCGCCACCACACCCGGCTAATTTTTGTATTTTTAGTAGAGATGGGGTTTTGCCATGTTGGTCAGGCTGGTCTCGAACTCCAGGCCTCAAGTGATCTGCCCACCTCCACCTTCCAAAGTGCTGAGATTTCAGGCATGAACCACAGCAACCAGCCCAAAATCATTTGTTTTGTTTTAAATAATTACAGTCTGGAGAAGATTGAGGTGGCAAGTGCCTTTGAAAGGTAATATCTTGAGTTGAGTTTATTTTATAACAAAGTTTTATAGGGATACAGGGAATGACAGAAAGATGGATGCAAGAAATTGAAAGTGAGACAATGCTAAAAAAAAAAAAAAATGCAACAAATGGATAATGCCAAAGTAAACTGGGGAAGAAAAAAGGGAGTATTTTTTCCCAACTGGTATTAAAATGGAACATTGCATATGCCTCTTTTTCATGTAGTATCTACCTATAGTCTGAGGGAGAACAAATTCATACATGGCTATTAGTATCAATGGCAAAAAGAAATATGGGAGATGAAATACCAGTATAATTAAAGGGCAATACATAAAGAAAATGTGAACCAGGTCTTTGGACCATCTTAATGGATATGACTGGAAGGAAATGAAATAATAGATTAGAGACCAACTTTCAAGGTACCCTCAACATTTAGCTGCCTTACATGACGGTAATTATCAAGCTATATCTTATAGCCAAATAGCTTCCAAAGGGTCCTTAAATTATTGGGATGACAACTTTATGATCCTCAAAGCAGAAACTTCAGCCATTGGAGTATCTACTTTAGGTTGACTGCCTAGTGACAAGAAGAGACTGATGGGGGGTGGGAAAAATGAAGGAAAGGGAGCAGTGAGCTACTAACCACTGGGGCAGGTTGATAAGTCTGTTTACTGTAGACATGGTATCTCCAGACATTTTCCAGGAGTACTTTCCTGGCTAAGTATAATACTATGAAAATAAACTCATAGCTGCTTTCTAAGGAGCTATGATGTGTTCCGTACGGTGTGATTGTAAGATTTTCATGTATTTATGAAAATTTCCTTTTAATCCACCTACAATTTTAATGCATCGAGCAGGTGAGTAGAAAGGATAGTGTAAAATGACACATTCTTAGTTTAGAGCTTGTAACTTAATAGAAAAAAATAACTACATAGAAATATTAGAAAGTAAGACTCGGTTTTCTTTAATACAATTTTGTATTCCATATATTCAGAAGTATAAATATGGGGGTACAAACCATATTGATATGGACAAGGGATATTATAACTTACCTCATGTCAACTGGAAAGGGTAAAGTAGGAAACACAGTTAAAAATAAAAGTTTATTTTAAATCATCTCAGATATGATGTAATGTTAGTAATATTCATAACTGACGAAAGATTATAGGAGGGAATAATCTATAAATTATACTGAAGATATGTAAAAAATAAAAGTAAATGTACTTTGAGAATATTTTGGGTAAAACAATCTCATGTCCAAGAAAATCCAGACCTCAGATGCTGTCTACGACTATAAATAGAAAGATAGATGAGATGAATAGTTGCTCAGCTTTTTACTGTGTAGTAATGTGTTCTTGCAATGCACACATTATCATGTCAGGTACTATCTGCCTGCCTTTTAGAACTTACGCTGTAAGGAACTTATGTCATATTGTTAAAAATACAAGAATAAAGGGAACTGCATAACGCTGACATGCCAAAAGACTGAAGGAAAAAGCAAAGTTGGGCACCAAAAGAAGGATGAGATTACTGTGAACTACTTTTGCCAGATAGGAATTCATAATGAAAACGAGTTTTGAGATGGACTTTGATGAATAATTAGGATTAAGGCAAGTCAAGGGAGTATGCTCACTATAAAGGTATTTTGCACTGACAATTTGTGAGATTCCATAGCACAGGATTTCACTTGCGTATTTCTGATATACCAGATATTAAGTATCATAATGTGAGGTTGTCAATTGCAATACAGAATTTCTTGTAGCTACCCCCAAAATGTGATTCGTACTGACATAATGCCCTTTGATTTACCTGTTACTATTAGCTACCTTTAGCCATTATCTACTTTGGCTGAGCTTTCAGTATAGACAAGTCAAAATTTACATGGATTAGGACTAGTGCTACACATATGGGAAACACTGTCACCCTAACACGGACTACCAATGTTACAGATTTGAAGTAGATTAGGGTATTGGAAGTCATATCAAGTTGTATTGGCAAGCATGTTACTTTAAACTTAGTCTCTATTCCTTTTGATGTTTAAGGCTATGAAACATGTTTTCCTCTAAGTGGGCTGTTTAAGAAAAATAAGGACTATCACCTTTTCACTCTGAACTTGCTCTGGGGTAAAGCAATTGCCTTCTTCAATCCCATCAGTACAGGACATTACAAAAGTAGTTGCTTAAGAAATATCTGTTATATACACAAATACCATGTTAAGCCACTGTTCTCCTCTAAATTGACGCATTCCCCCATAAGCATAAATTGAACAGAAGACCAAGTGAAGAAAATTGAGAAATTGAACCGTTTATGAGTTTTATCATAGGTCTAGTTCCAAATCAAGGGATTTTTATTTTATGATAAAGTTACTAGGATGTTCATAGCATTGAGAACTCATGTTTCTAGATCACAGATTGAGGATATACTGAAGAATATTTGCTAAATGTAGATTTCCTCAAAATGATAGAAAATATATTAAAATGAACATGTGTCCATGGGGAAAGCAAGAAAGCAGGGTTTTCTGTGAAAGGAAAAGTATGCAATACTAATGAAAGAGAGTCATAGGACCACACTTGGTGGGAAACTAGAGCAAAGGACATGCTTAAATTCTCCTGTAGTGATTGGGTGTTACATATAAGATGATTTATGCCCGGAAGTGGTGACAGCTAGGAAGGGGAGGCCAGATGGAAGCACTGGCTGATTGATCAGTTGGAATATCTCAGTGAAGTAACCTGGCTGATCAAACTCTCAGCATTCACCTAACCTAGGGCTAAGTATCACTTTTGAAGAGATTTGCCTCCAGGCTAGACTGGAAAGTATAGGATCTTGTGTGGAAGAGAAAGGCAATTCTCTGATTTGGTGGTGATGCCTAGGTACAGTGAAAAGCATCCATGCTTGAAATAGCCACTCGTGAGGAATCTTACTTGTTAGGATATTACACTATTACAGCTGGTTTACCATTGTCTGTAATACTTAGATTTCTCATTATCCTATCCTATCTCCCATTGACTGTAATACTTAGATTTCTCATTATCCTATCCTATCTCATTATCCTATCCATTATCATTATCCTATCCCATAGAGCAGTGGCAACAACTACCAACTTTTACCAAGTGGACTTCACAAAGAGATGTGGCATACTTCTACCCAAATCCATTTTGTGCCCTTCTCTATCCTCTACAGTGTTCCTAGAATTTGACCAAAATAAAATGCATTACCCAGTCTTCCCTGACCCCAGGATTCTTGTTGGGCTCAGCCATTGAAAGAAAGTAGTAGGGAAGGAGAGGGCTGAAAGAGAGGTTGAGGTGTTTGTCTCTTTTTAATCCCTCAGTTTGATGAAGCTGTCAATGGCTATATCCCTCTAGGGCTCTAACTCCTCTGGATGATACATCTCAATTTTTCCAGCTTCTAGTAACTACGGATTTCTCTATTTGATCTTTCAGGCATAGAGAGATGATTTCTACTGTCTCTTGTCCTGGGCTGTTTCACTGTTACCTGCTGATACCTGACCTTGCCCACACTTCTGTAAATTATCCTTTTAAACTGTACTTTTTCCTACAGGGACCCTAACCAATAGAATTATCACTACCAGGAATACTACACCTCTTCATACTCTAAAATACTGAAACTGAGATAGAACTGCTCCTATTTTTGAATAATATACATAATCTCCATGAAGACACTGATAATCTATGATTACAGTTATTAAAATTATCCCTGGTGATGATATGGAGTAAATTACAGATGGAGGGCAAGGTAAAGAGAGATTGAGTGATTGAAGCACTTAATTGCCACAGTGATAATGGTGATTACGTATGATGGGGTGGTGGGGCAACTGCTTCAACTGCACTAAAGGGCCTACAGAAAAATGTTTTTAAAAAGCTTAAGGATTTAACCTCTTAACTGAAGACACAAAGAATCAGAAAGACTTTAAGGTGGCATTAAGGGAATCCCTTCTCCTTTTAAATACCAAGAAGGCATGGATGAAAATCAGATTTCAGATATGCATGGACACATTTCAGAGTTGCAATAGATATTACATCAAGTTTGTAAGCTAAGTAAGGGTATTGGCTAGCAAAGAGTATGATCTGGAATCTGGCCTGAAGAAATTTGGGTAGACAAAGATTAAATCTGAGAATTTTGAATTCTCATATCCCTCTCGAAGGTCTTCTCATAATCTGAGTAATTCAGCCTTCTTATGGGAAAATAAAAGAAAATTGAAAAAATTATGAAATCACTAGAAGCAATTGACTTACACATGGATACCCTTTCTCATAGCCCTCCAGTACCACCTTTCATTGCTTCTAGCACTGTAAGAAGGTAAATTCCAAACATGGAAGTAAAACAATATTCTGGGAAGATGTAATAAATGCACTAAAAGAGTTGCAGGATCTTTCAAATTGGATTCCAAAAGGGTAGATCAGGCCAAATTTATTCAGATAGGTGGCACACCCTTAGGACTCCTCATTTACTACATAGTTCAAGCACCTACGAGTGTTGTTAACTGCTACTGAGTTGCTTACTTAAAGCCTTCGTTCAACTATGTTCCATAGTCATTTTGGTTGAGGTGTCAGACTTGAGGGTATATGTAGGAAAGAATCTGAAGGTCTAAGGAGATGGGATGTTGGAATGGAATTTCTCATTTGTCCTTTGAGGTGGTGTTTTAAATTAAGCATTTGATGATTCCAAATTGTGGTATTCTGTTTTTATTTGATATTTCCTGTTACAGTATACATTGGTAAAGGTCTTGAGTGGAAACAAAATACACAAAAGGGTTTTAACTGAGAAGAAAACTAATAAAGAGACCTTTTAAAGGCATGTGGGAAGAGTTAAGGAAATGAGAAAAGGATGACGAGAAACCAGTAACAGCAGGAAGAAATTACTACTCAAAGTTTGAAAAGCCAGTAAGAGAAAATGGTGCGCTTTGTCTCTGAAGATGAGAAAAGTCAAGGAACAGCCTTTAGTTGCTGCAGCCATGGAGGCCACAGCCAGGGAAGAAGTGTAGCAAAGCAAGCAAGGAATGGGAAAATAAATACCGCTACTTCTCTCCTCCTACACTCTAGTCTTTTGATAATACCTCCCCATATACAGAAGATGGGTCCAAGCATCCTGAGTGACTGAGACCATAGAGGTAAGCCTCACAGGTATACAGCAGCAGAGAGAAAGGTAAAGACTGTATCTGGGGAATACAGAGAATAAACAGAACAATCTGCTAAATTTGCCATTCAGTTCAAGACTTTGATGTTAATGTGATATATCAACTCAGTTTTTAGATCCAATAAAAATCTATACACTTGGAAATTAAGCACCTAGACCTCTGTAAGCACATGCCTGCACACACAAAAACACAGACACACCTTTAAATAACACATTGTAGAGTGAATGAAAATGGAAATAACTATCAATAATGAATGATGCGTGCACAACATAACAAAACCAGTAGGAAGCAGGTAAAAGAATACCCGAAGAAAACTTGAAGACTCAAATTCGTTTACTGGAGAGAAAATGATGAACTCAGGGGAAAATAAAAATGCCAATATTTTCAGATAATGCACCTATCACTTTGAAAAAGTAATACAACTAATAGACAAAATTTACTTTTAAGTAAGTCCAGCAACGTATTTATTTATTTATTTTTCTTATTTTTTTGAGACAGAGTCTCACTCTGTTGCCCAGGTTGGGGAGCAGTGGTGCAATCTCGGCTCACTGCAGCCTCTGCTTCCCAGGTGTAAGTGATTCTCCTGCCTCAGCCTCCTTGAGTAGCTGGGATTACAGGTGCACGCCACCACACCTGGGTCATTTTTGTATTTTTAGTAGAGATGGTGTTTTGCTGTGTTGCCCAGGCTGGTGTCAAACATCTGGGCTCAAGTGATCCACCCAGCTTGGCCTACTAAAGTGCTGAGATTACAGGTGTAATGTTGATATATATGATAAACTTTAAATGTGAGTGAAAATTTAACAATACCAGCAATAATCAACTAGAAATTTTAAGTAAAAAATAAAATACAGTTTACAATGGCAACAAAACTATAATGCATCTAAGAATTTACTTAACAAAAAAATAAGATTTCTTATTAAAAAGTTTAGCATGTAGAAGTACACAGAAGATAATTTGAATAAAGAAAGCCCATCCTGGACTGGGTGATTAACTATTATACATATGTAAATTATCTCTCAATTTAGTCTACAATTACAATGTGATTCTATAAAAACATACAGTTAGATTTATTAAACTTAGAAAGTTTAATATGAAGCTTTAATATGAAATTTATATAGAATAATAAAATTCTAGAAAGAAGTTTATTTGTTTAAAAAATCCTGAAGTTGATAGGAAAGGGTGAAAAATCATATGAGAAGTTAAGATGTAATATAAAGTTATAATAAAATGATAAAACAAAACAATATGGCTTTCTTATAAGGAGTAAAAAATAGGCCAGTAAAGTATCATGAGTAAAACAGATATTAATTCAGATATATTTGAGAGTATTATGTATAATAAAGGTAGCACCACAAATTAATGGGGGGAAAACAAATTCTTAGACAATTTTGGAAAATGATTTACTTTATGAATAATAGAAGTGGATTTGTACTTTACATACAAATTTGGATCCTAGTTTAAAATTCTACATATAAAAATAAAAGTCTCAAGCCATTAGAAAAGTGTAAGATCACAATGATTCTGTGATGTATGGTTGACAGATACTTCAAAAATAAAAATATAAAAGCACAAACCATAAGGGATGGAAAGATATAGCCATATAAAGGATAACACGTATGACAAAGTGGAGTTTATTCTAGGAATATGTTGGCTTAACATTCAAACATCAAACAAACCAACCTTAATGGAACAAAAGAGATGTTTTTACATATGATCTTAGTAGACACAGAAAGATATTTGATAAAGTTCAATATACACTCATGTTAAAAAAGGAAAAAAAAACTCTCAGCAAATTAGGATTGGAAGGAAGATCCCTCAATCTGGTACCATCTACAGATAATATCACATTTAATAGTTAAAAATTGAATAATATACCCCCAGGATAGGAAATAAGGCAAAGTTGTTTGCTTTCACCACTTGAATTTTACATTTTATAAAAGTGCTAATCAGTGCAATAAGGTATGAAAAAGAAAGAAAAGGCATGCATATTTGAAATAAAAAGTAAAGCTGTTTTATTTGCAGATAATAACGTATAAATTCCTAGAAAACTTATCAAAACCTAATAAAGGAATTTAGCGAGGTTGCAGGACATCAACTCACTATAAAATCAACTAGATTTCTATATTTTGAAATGATCTATTGGAAAATAATAGTTACTATTTACTATAGCATTAAAAACAACAAGTAGCTAAGTATAGATTTAACAAAATGTGTGTAAAACCAATACACTAAGAAGTACACAACATTCCAAAACGATATTGAAGACTTTAAAAAATGGAGAGATACACCATTATCTTAGATCAGAAGACTCAATATTGTTAAGGTATAATTTCTCCCCAGATTTGTCTATAGATTCAACATGAACCTAATCAATTTCTCAGCAAGATTCTTGTAAAAATTAACTGATTCTAACATTTACGGGCACATACAAAGGATCTATAATAACCAAAAAATCTTTTAGAAAAAGAATAAAACTGGATGACTTACACTGCTTAATTTCAAGTTTATTATAAAGCCACATTAATCAAGAATTTGCTTTTGGTGTAAGAACTAAGGTATAAATTAACGGACCAGTAGAGTCAGAAAATCTATATACAAATATGTATAATCGTGTGTACGGATGTGTGCGCATGTATGTTCTGGACAAATATCAATGTTAAGAAGTGAGGCTATTGAACATGTGGTGCTGGGACAACTGGGTAGTCCCCTGGGAAAAAGAAATAAATCTTGACCTTTACTTCATACAATTTATAAGAATTTACTTTAAATGTTTCATGAATTTAAGCCTAAAATCTAAAACTGTAAAACTTCTAGAAGAAAATATACAGAAAGTATGAAATTGTAGTAGGGCAATCATTTCCCAGAACTACAAATGAAAATAAAGTGATAATTTGACAATCAGAATTCTAAAATATTTTTCAAAAAATAGTGTTAAAAAATTCAAAGTCAAGCCATAGATTGGGAAAGAATATTTGCCAAACATATCTAACAAATGACTGATATGCAAAATATGAAAAGAACTCTAACAATGGAATAGTAAGAGAATCTGGTAAAAGAATGGCAAATAATTTGCATAAACACTTCACAAAAGAAGGTACATAGATAGTCATAAGCACATTAAAAAGATGTTGATATGATTTGGCTGTGTCCTCACCCAAATACCAACTTGAATTTTATCTCCCAGAATTTCCCCATGTTGTGGGAGGGACCCTGGGGGAGGTAATTGAATTATGGGGGCATGCTTTTCTCGTGATAGTGAGTAAGCCTCACGACATCTGATGGGTTTATCAGGGGTTTCTGATTTTGATTCTTCCTCATTTTTCTCTGGCCGCCACCATGTAAGAAGAGCCTTTTCCCTCCTGCCATGATTCTGAGGCCACCCCAGCCATGTGGAGCTATAAGTCCAATTAAACCTCTTTCTCGCCCCTGTTTTGGGTAAATCTTTATCAGCAGCATGAAAACGGACTAATACAGATGTTCAGTATTATTAGTGTTCAGGGTAATTCAAATTAAATTTACAATGAGATTCCGAAAATACCTACTCTGTATAATAAAATTTAAAACTCTAATCAGGTCCTGGCAATGATGTAGGGAAAATAATATCCTGTCTTTGTCAGCAGAAGTGTAAAGTGATAAAACCACTTTGGAAAATTCTAGTAGTTTTTAATAAACATGCATTTTTTCACACACTAAAAGGTATTTATCAAAAAATAATGATAAATTCTTTTTTATAAAAAAAGTATAAAATGCTCAGTCCCTTCATATTTTCTGCTGATTGTTTATTTCTCTTAAAATTTACTTTAAAAATTATGCATGTTTATGGTGTACAACATGATGTTTTGAAATATGCATATATGATGGAATGGTGAAGTCAAGCTAATTAGCATATGCATTACCCCATATACTTATTTTTGTGATGAGAACACAAAATCCACTCAGTAATTTTCGAGTATACATTATATTGTTATTAACTATATTTACTATGCTGTACAATAGATCTCTTAAACTGTATTGCTCCTGTCTAACTGAAATTCTGTATCCTTTGACCAATATGTCCCCAACCCTGCCTGTGGTAACCATCATTCTACTCTGCTTCTATGAGTTTTTTTGTTTGTTTAATTTCCACATTAAAAAACTATGTGAGAATGCAGTATTTGTCTTTCCGTGCCTAATTCCATTTAGCATAATGTCCTCTAGGTTCATTCATTTTGTGGCAAATGACAAGATTTCCTTCTTTTTAAAGAATGAATAGAATTTCATTTGGTATATGTATCATATTTTCTTTACATATTCATTCTTTAATGAACAGTTAGTTTTTTTCATATCTTGGCTACTGTGAATACTCCTGCAATGAACATGAGAGTGGAGATATCTCTTTAATATTGTGATTTCATTTCCTTAGGATATATATCCAGTAGTGAGATTACTGGATCATATGGTATTGAAAAAACCGAGTGAGTATCTATATACAGATGGAAGAAATTAGATCCTTATCTCACACCATATATAAAAAGCAACTCAAAATGGATTAAACTCTTAAATGCAAAATATGAAAGTGTAATGCAACAAGAAGAAAACATGATGGAAAATCTCCATGGCATTGGTCTAAGCAATGAGTTTTTGGATATGACCCCAAAAGCACAAGCAGCAAAAGCAAAGATAGACAAATGGGATTACATGAAACTAAAGAGCTTCTGTACAGTAAAGAAAACAAACAGTAAGAAAGACAACCTATGGAATAGGAGAAAATATTTGCAGACCATACATCTGATAAGGAGTTAATATCCAAAATATATAAGGAAGTCAACTTGCAAGAATACAAATAGGAGAAGAATCTGAATAGAAAATTTTCAAAAGACACGCAAATGGCCAACAGGTAAAAGAAAAAATGTTCAACATCACTAATCATCAGAGAAGTGTCAATTAGACCACAGCAAAATATCACCTCACACCCGTTAGAATGTCTATTATTAAAAATTCAAAAGATAACAAGAATTGCCAAGGATGGGGAGAAAGGGGAACCCTTGAACACTGTTAGTGTGAGTATAAATTAGTACGGTCACTATAAGAAAGAGTATGAAGATTCCACAAAAAATTAAAAATATAACTATAATAACTAAAAACTGAAAACCAAAATGTTAATCACATGAATAAACAAAAGTAGCATATTTATAAAAAAGAAACAAACCACTGATTATTGAAACAACATAGTCAAATCTCTTATGCTAAGTGAAAGAAGGTTGACGAAAAATAGTACATCCTGTATGATTCATTTATAAACTCCTAGGGCAAGCAAAATGAATCTACAGTGGGAGAATGCTCAATAGGAGGTTGCCTGAAGTAGGGAATGGTTAATGACTGCATAGGGACACAAAGGAACCTCTTGGGTTCCTTGATGTCTTGATTGTGGTGATGATTACACATGTTTATACATTTGTCAAATCTTACTGAAGTGTACAATAGAACAAACATATTTTATTGTATTTAAGTTAGACTGAAATAAAATTGATTTAAAAAATAAAAAATCATAAATAATCCTAAAGGAGAAATGATTAATTTGTTTAAATTAAAATTAGTTTTCCATTCAATGAAGGACATTGTAGGCAAAAATAAAGAGCAAGTGACACAATGGGGAAGATATTTATAATATCTGAAACTAACCATGGATTAATATCTAGAATATGCAAAAGTCTCTTGCAAATCAATTAGAAAAAGTCAGAAACTTAAATAGAAAATGGACAAAGGGCATAAACAGAAAATTTATAGACCCAGTAATCCAAATGACTGAAATACATATCAAAGGATACTCAAATTCATCAGAAAACTGTTATGTAAAGTAAACACAAAATACAAGATATATTTTGTACCTACTAGAGCCTGGAGAAATGAGTAAAGCTGGATAATCCTAAGCATAGGGTGATAAATGACATGGGCATACAGGGACTCCCCTGAACGTTTACTGAGCACACAGATTGGTATAACCATGCTGGAGAGTCTTTCCTGGCTAGTAGAGTATGTGGCATTCAGAGGCCAAGAGAGGTAAATTATGCTTTCCTTCTAAGAATATGCATTTTCTCATAACTACTTGTGTATTACAAGTGGTTTTTGCTCTATGCTGTGTATATGAAGAGTAAAATCCATTAAAGTTTCTGTACATTAGATTCTTTATATTTCAGTCATTAAAAGTACATTTTTCTATCTCCTTTAATTCTCTTTGCCTTGAATTCAAACCTGCCTAACAAGAGGAATGGATATCTGCTATCTTATACTTTTTACTAACCTAGTTTGCCTTTATTCATATTTTATTCTCATCAGTTCCAAGCCACTTTTTTGTAGGTGTTTGTCATTCAACAGGGTTTTGGGTTTTATTTTATGATCCCTACCACCTGTTTCTTTTTATGAATGGGAGTGTTTCACCTGCTTAGAAATTTACTTTTATTAAGAATGACTGATCTATTTAGCCTTTGATCTGTCATTTATCTTATGAAACCTATTTTGATGGCTTTAATTCTGTTTTTATTCACTATTTGCTGTGTGTTTCTTCACTGAAAGAGCAAAATTCTTCCAGGGACACAAAAGGTGACTTGAAAAGATAGAAAGGCATTTTTGAACAGAACCACTCACAATCATAAGCATGGAAATTTTCCTAAGTTAAACTAAAAATTAACATCATCGTAATGAAAGTACAACATGATTTTAAATCAAGTGGCTTTTAGTTTGCATGGAAACATAAAGTAATAAAATCATTGAGAAACTTTCCACAACGAAAGAGTAAGATTTCTAATAAATGTATCCTGCCATGGCCCATGACTGCCAATCCCCTGGTTTTGTTCTCCAGAGGCAACCAATTTTAGCTGTTTTAAGGCCTATTTCTAATAAGCTCTCAATCTCAAAGAGCACACATTTACTACTTTATCAATTTTAGACATTATCAAATCATTTTCTGCTATTATGGGTGGAGATTTAGTTCTTTTTTTACTACCTTCATGTAGTCTTTCATCCTCCCCACGTGGTTGCATAACTGTGATTATGCCCTCAGTAAAGGCTGGCTGTATTATTTGTACTTTGTTCAACATCGTTTGCAGCAGTGTCACTTACTGTGTGTTGGTCACATTTTTGGAGAGGGTATACATTTGTTGTAATTGGAGTTTCTAATGAACATTGTTTTGTCCCTCTTGAAATGTTTTCCTTCCAATGATTACCTCATAAAAATCAAGATCTTCACTATATAGTAATTACGTTAATTAACACTTTTTTATTCCACCCAAGCACCTTTGCTTCTGGAAACCCCTATCCCAGGCTCTATCCTGACCTGGATCTTCTCTAGGCCTGTCTGCAAGCCTGTCAGCCTAACCTGTGTCTTAAATGGTCTGCTGGGTTGGGTCCACGGTTTCCTCCTTTGCTCCCTGGTTTTATTGGAGCTACAATTTTGCTTTAGGGTTCTTGTTCTACTAGAGAGATCTCACATACCAGTATTGGACGTTTTTATCTCTTGGGATACTGAGTTTCTTCAGACAACTTTTTTTTCTAATTTTCTCTGAACAAGATGATGTTCATTCCAAGGCTGAAGATTCCCAAATGTCAGAGTGAGCCCGGATTTACTCCTAGGTGTCACTATCACTCTCTTCAACCATTCAGCCCATTTCTGTTGAAGTAATGTTCTAGTGTTGTGCCTGGGGATAAATATCAAGCTACCTTTGCTCTAACTCAAGGAAGGAGAGCAGGAAAGAATAGAAGGGAAGAGGGGTGAAAAAGTCACTTGGTTCACCTGCTGGATTCAGAGAACTTTAATCAGCGTCTCTGTTGTCAGCCCTACTTCTCACACTTACTATCTAGCATCTTCCTCCACTGAGCCCAAGTCCCCTCCATCCAGGATTCTGAAAGGTGGGAATTCTTTACGGATTGCAGCATTCTCTGGATTACATCAGGTCGCGTGGAGGTTTCATTCCTTTGACTGTATTACAAATACATTTTCATCCATTTTTATCTTGACCAAATTTTTGTACTCTCTCTTTTTTGGTGGCTCCCTTCCATACCACTGTTATCGGTTTATTCCTTGTCATATCTTAAAGCTTTCATTTCAGTGTTTCAGTGGAGATTTTAGAGAAGCCTGGTGTGAAAACCTAGTTAGTATGCAATCTTGTATGGAAATCTATGATGTTTTATTATATACAGGCAAGTTCCTACCAAATACTCTTCTTTTTCTAATTTTTCTTGACTACTGTTTTCTATTATTTATCTCCATGGAGTTTAGAATCATTTTGTCAAGTTCAAAGAAAAAAATCCAATTGGAATTTTAATTGGAAATGTATTAAATTGATTAACTTGGGAATGATTGCTTTTAATTTTAATTAAATTTCCAAGCACTGTTTTTTTTTTTTTAGCTTTGCTAATTATAAACTTCTAAATTTATTGCATTTTTTGTCAGAACCTGCTCTCTGCAATTTCTCCTTTTCTAAAGCAGTATAGTAAAGGTATTGTTCTTGGCATCCCCTGACCCAGTGCTTGTCAACGTACAGGCTCTTAGACCAGCAGCATAAGCATCACCTGGAAACTATTCCCCATGCAAATGACTGGGCCCCACCCAGAACTTCTGAATCAGAAACTCATGAGTGTGGGACTCAGCAGCCCACCACAGGACTCTGATGCACACTACATTTGAGAAGCACTAATTTTAACATCTAACTAGCTGTGTCAACTCAGAAAAAAAATTTGTTTAAATGTCCTCATATGTAAAATAGAGATATAATTGCATAAATTTCATAGCATTGTTATTAGGAACAAGCAATTCTAATATACACGAAGTGCATGTTTCCTGGCATATTGTGAAAACAGAATGGTTACTAGTGATTATGATAACTATTATCATACTGTATTTTTATCCAATACAAGTAATAAAATAATACAATCTTTGCCATAGACAATTTTGGTAAATGTTCAATGTTTATTGTAAAAGTGGATATATTCCCTTTTCTGTGTGTATGAAACATTTCCTGTCTTTTTAAAAACAGATGCTATAATGTCCATTTTCTGTATATGTATTTCTATTTATTAATTATTTTGCCCATTGAGTCTATGAAGGATTATACATTTTGGCAAACTCTCCCAAGACTACTACATTTCTGTAAAATATTTCTGTAGTTTGAAAATTTGGCTGATGTGTATCAATACCTCACTATACTGCATATGAATTTCAGGTCTATCTTTATTGTGAAGTGCATTTTTATTATTCTGAAATAATTCTTTGATTTGGGGGATTTATTTATTATCATCATTCTCACATTCACTTTAATTTACTTACATATCTTTGCTCATTTTTAAGTTTCAATTATTTTATTATCTTAACATTGAAGGATATTTTATAAGCATTTTTCAAAACACATATAGGCCTATATATTTTAATGATAACTTATCCCCAATAAAATAATTGTATAGTTGTTCTACATCCATTTGCATTTGTTATATTTTCCTAGTTCAGTCTATCTCCCCTTGTATTTGTTTTCTAACTTTTGCTATATGCGCTGTATTTTTTGTATTCTTACATATTTTAGAAGGTTTTATTCATAACTAATGGTTACCTTTACATTTTTCAAAATTATTTAATCCATGTTTCTCTAATTTTCAGTATTAAAAGACCAACTACCTCTGCATCTCACCATTTATAGGCTATAAAATATAACGTGGTTTTGATATTCTCATTCAGTCTTATTTCATATAATTTTTATGCTACTAGGATTGTGTCCCTCTCCAAACGCATATGTGGAAGCTGTAATTCCTCATGGGACTGTTTTGGGGATAAGGCTTTTAGTGGGTAATTAAGGTTAAATGAGGTCATAAGGGCGAGGTCCTAATCCAATAGGATTAGTGGCTATACAAGAAGAGAAGCAGAAAATCTCTTTTCACTGCACACACACTGAGGAAAGACCATATGCAGACACAGCAAGAAGGTCAATATCTGTACCAGGAGAGGCCTTACCACAACTCAGCAATGCTGGTGCCCTGATCTCAGACTTCCAGCTTTTAGAACTGTGGGAAAATAAACTTCTATTACTGAAGCCACCCCCAGTCTTTGGTATTTTGTCATGGCAGCCTGAACAGACTAATACATGTACTAATCATCATTATTAAATTTTTTTTTATACCGTTTATCTTGTTTCTAGAAGAACCATTAATATTTGGGCACTCCCCCAGCTTCAGCATTTTGGTTTGCAAATATGGGTTCGAGGCAACATAATTTTTCTGTCTTTGAATATTGCCTGCTTACTTCTCCAGTTTTATATATTCTTCTTAGGTTTGTACTTACAATGAAATTACCAGATAGGAATCTAAATGTGATTTTTTTTCATTGACTTTACCCTAAAACCTCTGGGCCTTTCAATTTGTACATCACTTTCTAGAGAGTTTTATTTGAGACAGTCTAGCTCTGTCACCTAGGCTGGAGTACAACAGCATGACCATGGCTCATAGCAGCCTCAACCTCCTGGGCTCCAGCGACCTTCCTGCCTAAGCCTCCCAAGAAGCTGTGACCACAGGCATGTGCTACCATGCTCAGCCAATTTTTAAAAAATTCTGTAGAGATGGAGGGTCTCACCATTTCTCCCAGGCTGGTCTCAAACTCCTGGGCTTAAGCAATCCTCCAGCCTTAGTCTCCCAAAGTGCTGGGATTACAGATGTGAGCCATTGTACTCAGTCAATTATTACTGTAAGTTATGAACTACTTCAAAACTTTGATCTCTGCTATCTGTGGTAGCTTCTCAAGTTTGTTCTTCAAAACAGTGGTTGAATCTTTTGCCATTTAACATTAGTTCTTTTCTATGCAAGCTCCACCATGCTTTTAAATTTTATTTTTATTTCCTTATGTACAAAAAATGTTTTATCCACCTTTCTTTCTTTCTTTTTATATTCTAGTATTTGCATCTTAGCTTGGTCAGTTTCCTCTTATGGCCTCTGCTCTTTTTAGAAGAGACCCTGCGTTATTGTAGCCTAGTGAAAAAGTTAATCTCTGGACTGTACAGGAGGTAATTTCCAGAGGTTTTCCATGTGGGTTCTCTTCTTGTTTTCTGTTTTTTTTTTTTTCTCTTTGCTTATCTTTAAAGGTGGAATTTAGTCACATATTTTAGGACTAGTTCTAAATGCACATTTTTTCAGATTTCTCTAGGCTTATTCTGAACAGTCCCAACTTCAGTTCTTGCTTATTATCAGACATCCATTTACTGCAGATTTACTACAGAATATGAATTCACTCCTACCCATGTTGGCTTAGTGACCTCCCAAATTGAAAGACTGGTGGAAAAATAGAATTGGCAATATGCCCATTAATCGAGGTTCTTCTGACATTCACCCCAATCCTGTGCCACATACGTAATTTTCTACTTATGGAGTACCCTATTCTATGTGTTAAAATGTACATGCATAAATGCTTCAATGTGTTCTAAGAATTTCTGACTGCCAAAAGGAAATAGATTTGAGGGGTGGGAGAAAGTGTCCTGAATGCCTAAAAAATTAGTGCCTGTGAGGAAGAGCAGAAATCATGCAGTTCTCTCACTTTTCATTTAAGTCTTGGTCTGAAAAAGGCCAAAGAATGAGGTGACATCTTGTCTTTATACAAGTGATCTTTCTCTGACAATCTAAGTCTTTCCATGTCCTGAGGTCAAGGTGGGGCAGGTTTTTCCTGTTGCCAACGTTTTAAAAAAGGAAAGTGGGGCTCAGAGAATGGTTAACTTTATCAAGGTCACACAGCTAAAAGTAGACTTGAAGCCTAATATCAAGGTCTGTACACTCAGCACACTTTTCCTTTACAGAACACCAAATTGTCTTTTTAAAGACAAGATTATTCACTGATAAACCTAAGGAAACTCTCATGATCTAAGGATTCATCAACACCAAGGAAGAACATTTCCTTTGTGAGATATAATATCTAACATTCCCATCCTGAATCTTATATGAAATAGCAGCATGATTCGATTAATGCTTACCCACATGTCATTTATCAACTAGAACTTCACTGCAATGCAGTTTTACCTCCTCCTAATGCCTTAATTGTACTAGCTTGTGTAATCGTGTCCTATTTTGACCTCCTTTGATCCATATTGCTTCCATTCCTCCATCTCGCCTGTCATCGTACTCGACTGCATGCTTTGGGTCCTTTCTTGAACCTTGTTTCTCCAGACGGCACCCAAAATTCTTGTTGGCAGAGGCCACGTTTTATTCAATTGTTCTTCCATGCCACCTAGCTTAAAACTAGACCCACAGAAAGTATTTACACGGTAGCCTAGACTAGGGTACAATGCTAAAACAGCATTTTTCTCTGGAACTGTTTACAGGAAAATTAAAATTTAATTAATAATCTAATATTGTCTGCATTTCTCTTAAGTTGGCTCAAAATAGTTTTTGTTTACCTTTTGGTTTTCTTCCTTGCATATACAATTTTTCATGGATATTAGGATTTCTTGTTGAGCTAATGTTTCAGGAGAGATTCCTACGTGCTGGGCACCTTGCTACTCTATTGGGAAACATAAATGAGTAAGATGCAGTCTAGGTTGCAAATGCTGTCCGATGATCAAAACAGACATTTAGTTAAATGATCTCAGTCAAATTTGGGAAATGATCCAATAAAGTTATACACAAGAGGAGAAGAGAAAAGATCAAGTAATTTATTCTAGGGGATCACTCTCTTTTCAGATATTAAAATCCAGCAAAATAGCTCAACCCCAAAGTGCTGCCTATAACCCCTGGATTCTTAAAACTTGAAATATATACGTGTGTGTGTGTGTATTGAACAAACCTCACCTATTTCTTGTCAGTGGTGCTATCTGGGAGTCTAAGGGCACTGGGACTTCAAAAGGATGCAGGTAGACCATGACCAACAGCATAAGATATGATGAACATTTATACAGTGATGAAAAAATAGGCCGGGCTCGGTGGCTCAAGCCTGTAATCCCAGCACTTTGGGAGGCCGAGACGGGCGGATCACGAGGTCAGGAGATGGAGACCATCCTGGCGAACACGGTGAAACCCCGTCTCCACTAAAAAATACAAAAGACTAGCCGGGCGAGATGGCGGGTGCCTGTAGTCCCAGCTACTCGGGAGGCTGAGGCAGGAGAATGGCGTAAACCCCGGAGGCGGAGCTTGCAGTGAGCTGAGATCTGGCCACTGGACTCCAGCCTGGGCGACAGAGTGAGACTCCGTCTCAAAAAAAAAAAAAAAAAAAAGAAAAAATAAATCCCTTTCCTGTGTCCTTCTAAATTTACTTTGACTAGCTATTGAACAGGCGTTTCATAGATTCAGTACATCACAACATATTAAGTGTTGCTCAGCTCCCGCCACTCCTGCTGCCCTGCTGTGGACCGTCTCTTTCTGTTTGCATCTTGCCCGTCCTCTCTGCATATAAACTAAGCCTCTCCATTTCTGCTCTCAGAGTGTACCATGCCACACAACCGAGATTTCAAGAACAAATATCAACAGTGGCTAAGCCAAACATATCTTGTCAAGAGAGTGCCACTGCAGTATAAAGATTGATTTGTCGAGGGAGGTCTTGCATATAAGTAGATGTGAAGGCAAGGACTGAGGTTAACAAGTTTCCACTGTGGGAGTTTATTTATAACAAAATAACAAAAGGACAGTTCTGCCTCTGCCAATTACTTTCCATCCCCTCCTACATTCATTGCCTAGTGGCTCCATTCATCACCAGGAAGCAGCCTCTGTAGCGCAAATACAGGTAGAGTTCTGTGGACAAAAAGCTTGCCCTCAGAACTTATGTCTTCATTTTGATTAGGACAATTTCATGCCATTTGGTACCACTTTAGAGTGTTCTTTGTGCCCAGTTCAGAGCTTAGATGCACAGAGGAATAAAAGGGAAAGGGAAGACATGGACTTTATATGTGAGGTGCTCACAAAGACCAGACCCACAGGCATCACACTAAAGAAAGTGTGTGATAAAGAGCTATTTGTACACATTTTAAATAATGAGTGCTGTAGGTCAGAGGAAGGAGACATCATTTTGGCCTGCAGCAGTCAGGCCTGGCTCATTATACGATGTGGTGACTGAGTCTGAACTTGAGGAAGAAGTAGGTTGGGAGCAGAATGTGGTTGGTTACATATATATGATGACACGTGTTATCATCCACAATCTAAGTAAACTAGGAATCAGGGCCAGGACCAGATGGTGAATGCATAAAGAGAGCAGGCAGACTTGGAGATGGTTTGATTCAGGTATCCACCCATTCAATAGATATTTATTGCATGCCCTAGGAGCTAGGGATCCAACACTGAAAAAGATCCAGTTTCTACCACAAAGAAGCTCACATCTTAGTGGGGAACAAGATAGCATTCTAAGTGTGACAAGCATTTAGTTAATTATAAGAAGATATGAGAACTACTATAATGTCATGGAAGCATAGAGGAAAAATATCCAGAATAGACTTAGACATAAAGAAAGGCTTTCCACAGGAGTTGATATCTGAGCTGGGAGAACTTGGTGAGTAGGAGGGAGGGCTACAATGATTCAATTACTCTGGCTTCTAAAGGCAAAGAACCAAAAATGATGCAATCAAATCCTTTCTTTAACATAGACACTGTTCTCAGCAAGCTCCTATTCTAAAATTGTCCTCTCCAAAATGACAGCTGGTCATGACTAGGGGTCTAGGATTAGTCAAACTGCAAACCGCAATTGGAATACTCTATTCAAGAGCAGGACGTTGTTGTGTACCACTGCGGGCCTCCAAGTTCTTAGGGCAAAGAAAATCAGCAGCCAACTAACTCATGGCTGATTAACTGGGAATATCAAAGTCATTGTACAGTACCATGGCTAGAAACCTTTACACTCTTGGGGGTAGGAGGCAGGGGAAAGCTTCTAACCTGGGAAAAGCCTGTTCCCTATCCTTGGCTTCAACAAACTGTTCTTCCCCTGAACCTAAAAACAGACCTCAACCATTGCCAATTGCCCCTCAAAAATGTGTCTTTGGACATGAGGAGAATATGTGAATAGCATCTATTTCTCAACTATGGGTTTTAGATTATATGGTGGAAGATAATAAGCTAAGTTATAATTGTTGCAGAATTGCCTTTTCACCAATGAATTCAAAGCATGTCCCTTGCCCTCCACATTATCCCTAGTTCTAAGCTTTACAATCTTTAGGGTGCCATAGGTAGCTATTGAAATTATGCTTTGTCCTAAAAAGCAACTCATGACCCTCATCCTTCCTCCTACTGCAACTTCCTCCAACTCTGTTCTGCATGATTGTTTTTGGTCTTCCCCAGGGTAGACCAAACTCCACCTCCACTAAGCACCCCAAACTCCACCTCCACATAAGCACCCCAAACTCCACCTCCACTAAGATTCTGCTCACCTGGAATCTTTCATTGTTCCTTGGACCAGTAATACCATTGTACAATCCTTCCTTAGTATCTGGTGACATCCTGTGTTTGGAATGGCCACCTCTAATGACTAGGAAAGGTAAATAAGTAATTAGTGAAACAGCAGGGGTTAGAGGTTTCTAAACAAATTTTTTTTCAATATTTACTAGCACCCAAAGGGCTTAAATTGAAGTAGCTATGTTGTCTGAGGTACAAACCCTGGGGTTCATTGTCTCACAGCAGGAAAACATGGACACACACAAGGAATTTAGGAGCAGAGGTTTAATAGGCAGAAGAGAAGAGAACGAGAAACAGCTCTCTCTCTATAGAAAGGGGTCTTCTGATTGGAAAAGATGGGCTAGAGATGGGTGTGTCAGATTTTATAGTCTGGCTTGAGGAGGCAGTGTCTGATTTACCTAGGGCTCACAGATTGGTTTGATCAGGTGTGACATTTGCATAGTGCTGGGAGGAGAGGGGAAAGCTGATTGCTCCATCCTAATCTTATTGTGCAAATGAACTCTCCTTGGGCGTCACCATCTTGTTTGCACCTTACTGTGCCCATGGCTGCCAGAGAAGGGAAGATGGAGCCACCATTTTGAACATGTCTAGTCCCTGTTCCTGCTGGCATTAACCTGTGCAGGCTCCCCGCTTGCTTGTCTCTGTCTGCAGCTCGACTTCATAGGTTGCCCTCTGTTGGAAAATGATTTGGTCTGCTTTTCCGTAAAGGGAAAAGCCTTGCTGAGGACTCCCATACCATTACTATCTGCCTAAGTGATTCCTTCTTAACTCCTATATGAAAATCACACTGTGGATTAAAAAGGATGCATAATGAAGCCAAGAATGGATGAATGGAAAGCATTCAAGTGAAACTGAGCCAGAAAGTTACAGAGGGCAATGATAATTAAAGAAGAAGGAATGTATATATAATACATGCATTCATATATATGTAATGTTACAAATTATATATTAAACTCTGTTGATCAGTCACTAGTGTGCAAATGTACATAAGTAACATGTGCCAAAAATGTGTAAAATGTGTTAAAAACAATTACTTATCATAATGTTAAAAGTTTAATGGTTTTGATGATTATATTGTTAAAACATGCTGTATAGCTCCAATTTCTTAAAGAGTGTATCTTAAAAACATTTATTGCTGTCTACTTTATACAGTGTGCAATTTGCTTCCAATATTAATGAGCTTAGAGCTGTGTTTTTGAAATTCATGTGAAAATTTCTAAAGTTTTCTATATATATATATTTTTTCTTACTCTGAGGCTACTGGCAGTTCTTTCTGCTTTGAGTGTGATTTCATTGAGCTACCTTTTCCTTTTAATTTGATGATGTGACTCTGCTTTGGTGTTGGAAAGTTAAATGTTACTTGTAAAACTTAGTCATACAATAAGTACCGTGACTAGCAGTCAAGTACCCAGATTTGATACCTGACTTTAACAATTGTTATTTAAACCAGTGAGGTACCTTTCAGTTGAAATCCAGATTTTAAATTTTACTCTGGGTTGTTATAAGATAGACATTAGAATAATGAATCATTATTGTTGTTAAATAAAATTTATAGGTCTTTGGTCAGACTGAGCTCTTACATGCGGCTCAATAGACCAAACCAAAATGAAGTCAGTCATGCTGAAGTTGTACATTATCAAGTGGGAACTAAATTGTTTATCTGACCTTCCAAGTAATCAGGACAGAGGTAGATAATAGCCAAATCCCCAAACAGGCCAGTTTTAGCGAGCATGATAAGGAATCCCTTTCTGCTTTAATCTTTACAAGAAAAGTAACTTTGAAACAACCAATCCGCTTTCTGTTTTCTGCTTTACTCAGCCCTTTTCTGTCTATAAAACCAAACTTCTCCGCTCAGCTTATGGGAACACTCATTCTATTTTACAGAATGAGGTGTTGGCCAATTCTAGAATCACAAATAAAAGCCAATTAAAATCTTTAAACTAAATTTTGTTGTAATTTTGTCTTTTGACACTATTTTCAATGTTATAACATGAAGATTTATTGCTTTACAAGAGATACAAAGTTATAAAATCTAGAGCCAGAAAAACCTGAGTCTTAATGAGTCATCCATCCTCTTGGAGTTCAATTATCCCCAGATAATAAAATGAAGATGAAATGAGCCAACAGGCAACCTGCTCCAATGATTTAGTGGTGGGGTTGTATGGAAGGTATCAGAGAATAGAGTTTTATGTTTCTTTTTCAAATAACTATCCATTTTCTATTCTGAGGCTTGTGGACTGGTGGACAAGTTTAGCTTTGACAATGGAGCCATTTGGACTTTGTTTATCTTTTCTGAAGCTCTGGAAATGATTATTTAAACAGAAGTAGTCCAAACAAGAGAAAACTATCTACATCTTTATATAGTTGTAAAGGTATTAGAGGAGGGTTTTTAAGGAGCAAATCTGGAGCTAGTTTCACCTCAACCAAAGCAAGTGCAGAGATATTCCATTCTCCCATAATTTTTGGAGTATGGTTGGTTTCCATATTTGAGGTTACTACTACAAAATGAGATCTTGGCCCACAAGAAGAGTTGAGCTGCTAAGTTAATACTGGTTCTGGAAATTATCTGACTTACTTCTGCCCATGACTACCATACTTTGGAAGTCATCACAATTTCCCAAAAAGAAAGGGTACAGGAGACAAAAAGAGCAGAGGCATTGGGTTTTAAAAAATATTAGGAACCACATTTCCTTTGCTTCATATAGGACTAAAACCTGTTTCTTCTTTCTCACCTTTCTTGCATTCTTCTTTTAAAAACCATTAAACAAATACAGATAACTGTTAGATGCTGAGAATATCACCCTGGACAAGACACTCATCATCCTGCCTTTACAGAACTTAGAATTGAGCTCTTACTTCCATTTCATTCTACTGTTGAAAAGCTGCCCTCAGCCTCATGGTGTCTTACAGGGAGATTTTCACAGAGAATTCCACAAGAGCAGGGAAGAAAAAGTACAAGTACTTAATTACCACTGAATTTGATTCTTTTACTTCCTTTTACTTGTTTTACAATCTAAATCACCTGCATTTGCTGAGAAGTTCTTTGGAGAAGGGGCATAGAAGCAAATGAAGTCATATTCCTTCTTGTAGTTCCAAATCTCACCAGGAAGAGGAGATTCTTCCACATGAAATAAACCATAAACAAAAGGCAGCATTTTCATGTAGCCATATTACCTGCTTGATTAGTTCTCAGTACTTTGCTTTTTATTAATTCATACGTTCATTCATGCACTCACTCAATGAACATGAATTGGGCACCCATTAGAGCTAAGGTATTTAAAACCCAAAATGTTTTGCATGACAGGAACCAAGTCAAGGATAGCAGTGAAGAGCCCCTGCAGACTTCGTAAAATACTTCCAGACATTTTAGAACAAAAATGACCAGTGCCGGTTGCCCAAAGCATCTCACTTCCAAAAGGCCAAGTCTTGTTTAACTTTTATTGTGAGTTGGCAGCTTTCTTTACCCACTCCCCTCCACCCCACCACCTCCTCCTCCCCACTTCCCAAATAAAACACATACAGAATCTCTTCGGCAAATACACCCACCATGAAATACACAATCAGGTAATTTCTGATCTTGCCCCTAGGCTTGGTTGTTATTAATAGTTTCTGAGGGGTCAATGGGAATCTCTAGTTTCATCCTAGGATCTTCTAGTACTGATAATAGTTCTAGAAATACTTAGGAGAGGGGTAGCAATGTTTAAGTTTTGTGGTTTTTTTTTTTTTAGCTTGTTGCTTTTTACAACCAAAATAAAATAAAGTCTGAGCCAAGTTTATACTAACTTTTCTAAAAACAGTGCAATCACTGGAATATATCCTAATCTTTCAATTCTAATTGTAGGCAAAGATGTCATCAAGCTTTATTTCTTGTTTCTAATTGAATGTAAACTGGTGAGCATGTGCTTTTATTAAATTTCACCCATCGATACTGTCTGCCTTCACAGAATTTCAAATCTAGCTCATTACAGCAGCCCACCTGAAGGACCTTAGCATCCATCCATAACCGCAAAGCCAATTACATTCAAGCATCTGCCATGCAGTTTTGCTTTCAACTACATAAACTAACACTGAGAAGGTAATGCAAACCCTTGGCTTTTTTTTTGTTTTAGTGAAGGTTCTACTCTAAGCCGTGGTTCCCATGTAGATCTCCTAAGTCTGACCTCTCCAGTAATTTTTTCTGTTTCTCTGAATCTTTAAGTCAGTTTTGAAAGCAAGCGCTAAACTGATTAAGCCTGCCAAACTTAATCTGCCTTGCTTGCTTTTAATTGCTTACTTCTGGTTGATCTTAAAACCAACACTAGCAAGTCACATAGCCAAACAATGTATAACTAAACTCCCACTAGCTTCCTTATAGATAACATCTCCAACTGTAGGGTACTATAGTAAACAGTTGCTTCAAGTTGTTTTTCAGGAACTACAGGGCAGGAACTCTTGTCTATTTCAAAGTGGTTGAAGCCACTGACCTTCAACTGGGCCTGGGTGGTTCCTGAAGAGTGACCTTTTGAAGTCAGAAGACCAAAACCTCCACCCTTAAATCATGCTTAACATGCTGCCATTTCTGCACGTGTATCCTATGAAGACCCATGTAGCTCAATTATGCTTATGCAGAAACCTTGATTACCTCATCTTTCCTACCCACCACTCACCTTGCCCCACACTTTAGATCACCCCACTTTCTCATAAATATCCCCAAGCTCTATTTTTGGGGAGGCAGATTTGAGACTTTTTTCTCCTGTACAGCAGCCTTATGAATAAGATATTTTATCTCTTGTAGAACCCATTGTTTCAGTGATTGCTTGTGCATGAGTAGAAGGAACCTGGCTTGATAACACACTCACTTCTATTATGGAAATTACTGTTGCCTACCTCTCTTTTGAGCGACTACATAGTAGCATAGTCCCACTTCATAGTTGCAATTTAAACAATGCTTTTCTTATAGTTGCCCCTTCTAAGAAGTGGAGTCATTGGAATAAGGTGGGGAGGGTAGTTTTATGTTGAGATAAAAAATAACTGGTGGTCAACAAGAGAAAGTTCTCTCTACTATCTTTGAAATCTTTTCCATAATGACCCTTGTCACAGTCCGTCCTTTTGTGGGATTTTTGCAGTCTTCTATCTCATTTTAGGAGAAGGCTCTCTGAAGGCAGGGTCTATATTTTACATCTTTTTATGTCTCCCTCCTCTCCTGCCCTAAATTAATCAAATTGCCTTAGGCATAGTAGGCGCTAAACAAATGTGCACTAAATACTTGGTTTCCAGCTGCCTCCTATCATTTCCTTGCTTGCTGTCCCAAGTTGAGATGTCATAGGAGACCAAGCCCTGCTTGGTGAATGAATTGTGCTAGAGCACTAGTTATTTCTCAGATGCAATTCACACAAGCTCTGGCTGAAAGGCACGGAAGTCCTTTGCTTATTATGAATCATTTTGGGGAATGTGCCTTGTGCCTGAAGGGACAGTGGAGTACTTGTCAATTCACAAGAAAGCCTCAGTTAACCAGGACCCAATGAGCCATAATCCTTAATTAGAATTGTTCATTCCCCATTTAAGAAGAAAGAGGCAAAGAACAGAAAACATGCTCATATGGAGGAGCTAGCAAAATATGAGGTAATAAAATTTAACAAAACCAAGTTCGTAGACCACTGGTAGGAAACAGCTTAGGATCAGCTCCCTCTCCCAAATGATATACATCTTAATCTCTTGCTCTGAACGTGATGATCACATCTGTGATTTTTATTAATACAGAAAACAATAGATGATCAGGTCGTTTATGACTAAAATGTTTGAAACCCAGATAACATACTGAGGGGCTCCAGATTGATACATTACAGTATTCTTCAGAGGAGCTCAAAGACCGTAGGAAAAACAAAACAATTAACGTGATACTTGTTAGCAAATAAAAGCATGATGTGAGGTGTGGTTGGTAAAAGAGGCTCTTTACCTTAGACCAGTGTTCTTTTCCCTGGACCAGAGATGAGGAACTTTTTCACAACTCTTGTGCCTTCTTGAGAAGGTGGAAGATCTAACTACACACTGCCTTCCTCTTTCTTTTCTCACTGACCCCTCTCCATGGAAAGAGAGCAGCCAATGAGATGAATCAGAGTCCGATGCTGGAACTTGACTATAAGGCACAGGTTTGATTACTAGAAAGGAGTCCTGATCCAGATCCCAAGAGAGGGTTCTTTGATCTTGTGCCAAGAAGGAATTCAGGGCAAGTCATGTAAAGTGAAAGCAAGTTTCTTGGGAAAGTAAAGGAATAAAGAATGGCTACTCCATAGGCAGAGGAGCAGCATGGGCTGCTCAGCTGCTTATACTTATTGTTACTTCTTGATTATATGCTAAAGAGGGGTGAATTATTCATGAGTTGTCCAGGAAAGGGGTGGCCAAGTCCCAGAACTGAGGGTCCCACCCCTTTTTCGCCCATATAGGATAACTTCCTGACATTGCCATGGCGTTTGTACTGTCATGGTGCTGGTGAGAGCAGCTTTTAGCATGCTAATGCATTATT
The DNA here is from genome assembly GCF_001698545.2 of Rhinopithecus bieti. NCBI lineage: Eukaryota > Metazoa > Chordata > Mammalia > Primates > Cercopithecidae > Rhinopithecus > Rhinopithecus bieti. The sequence continues at coordinate 2,237,751 of NW_016811396.1, read as the reverse complement.
ATCAGCGGATAATGAGCAATGAGGACCACCAGAGGTCACTTTCATCGCCATCTTGATTTTGGTGGGTTTTGACTGGCTTCTTTACTGGAAACTTTTATCACCAAGGTCTTTGTGACCTGTACGTTGTGCCAACCTCCTATTTCATCCTGTGACTTAGAATGCCTAACCTCCTGGGAATACAGTCCACTAGGTTTCAGCCTTATTTTAACCAGCCCCTATTCAAGATGGAGTCACTCTGGTTCAAACGCCTCTAATGGTTTTACCCTGACTCTGCCTGGGCCCTGTTTGCCTCCTGGACTGGTCATTAGTGCAGTGGGTTCTCACCTGCTTCCTTCCTTCTTACTGGAGGCTCTCCCTCAGAACACACCTTTAGCCTCCCCATTCATGATTAGTGAGTAAATGAGGTTTATGCATGCCTGTGGGCTCAGCTGACTCTAGTTAATTGTTAACAGAATTTGATATCCTACTTGAGTCCTCAAACCTTAGCCATTGTTTTCAGCACAGTTTACGAGAAATCCTACTTATTAGTCACTGTTTTTACATGATTAATAAAGCTGAAATTTTTAGTCTTGTTTTGGCTAATGAGTCTTGTGCCAATTCTTTCCATAGATTAAAATTTGGGGAGGACAGAATGGAGTAATTGTCGCCTCTAATCACTGACACTCAGATCTAGTCAAATTTGAATGAACCATTAAGTTAACTTTATTTTTTCTATACTAGGCTTCTAAAGAGATGATTGACCTAAAAAAAGCTAAAGTATGGGATTTTAAAAGAAAAATTTTGGAATTGATACATATTTGGTTTAACTTTTAATCTCTTAAAGATAAGAATGAGAAGGGGGTTGTTAGTGGTTTGATAAAAAGGAAAAGGAAGAAAATTCTATATCCATCTTAAAAAGTGGGACAGTTAATTCACTAGTGGGTTGTAAGAGGATCTCTGGATAGTACTGAAGGCCCACCTGAAGTGTGTGATCATACTCTTAAAGTGAAACCAGTAAAGAAGTTGATATAAAACTTACCAGTAATTACATGACTCTTTCCTCCTTCTCCTTCTTGAAGATATAACAGGTCTTCTGAATTATACCTCTCTCCTACACGTGCGTGTGTGTAGTCACCATATACATGTGTAGCCCTAAACCAAATGTTGCTTAGTTTGCCTGGCTTTGAGCTATAAAATACATTAAATGTGTTCTTCTGTGACTTAATTTTGTCCCATGCTATATTTATTAGCTCCATTCATATTGTTGCTTAGGGATGTGACTCATTTATTTCCACTCAGTGTATAGATTTTCATTGTTTTTGCTATTACAGAAATGCTGTATGGCCATTCCCATGCAGATCTCTTGGTGTGTGTATGCAATTTCTCTGAGTTATTTACCTAAGAATGAAATAGCTGGCTCATTGAGTAGACACAAGTTTAAGATAATGCCAAGTTTTTTCCCAAATTGGTGGTAGAAATTTTTACTCTCTCCAGTAATGGTTTGTAGCAGTTGCTTAGATACAGGCACTAAACAGGTGGAAGGATAGGTTCAACCAGATTGAGGATTTCCCCAATGACTATGATAGAAGGGGCAAGGGAAATAAGGTCTTATCAAGAGAGTGATTGTATGTTAAGTTCCATGGAAATTATAGTGGGTAGATTATGAAGTAAAGACCTGAGTGAAGGATGGGCAAGGAAAGACTGGTATAGGGTCCATGATTAGAAGTCCTTTCACCTTCACTGCAGAGATGTAGGTGCGGAGATACAGTTTCACTCTTGGGCACAGAACCAAATGGAAATCTTAAAATGGAAGCTTTAGACTTCAGCCAAAGGGAGAATGGAGTATGTAGACAGAATTGGGAGGAGGCAGAAAAAATTTCTTGGACCTATTAAATGCATATTTTTGCTTTTTAGTCAGAAATTTCTGTTATACTTGAAGTATGAAAACAGTTAAATATCATGAGTTAAGCTTTTATATTCAGGCATTCGAATGGCCTGAACGAGAGCAAAGGACTATCATTATGAGTTTAAATCCACTAAGAATATTTATTTGTACTATGTACATGAAGCAAGAGAAACATCAAAATGAAAACAACAGAAAAGGAAAACAAAGAGTGTTCAATTCGCTTGAAGAAAGTCATTCAGCTCACCGGTTGAAAAATGAAAGTGCAAAACCAGGTCTATGAACTCTAAGACTGAGGGTCTTACAAGTTTGTGTGTCTGGAGTGGTGATTCTTAAGCATTTCTGCCATGAAGTACTTGAGAATTCAGAGGAAACTATGATCTCTCTGCAGAGGACAAGCATAGATGTGTAAAATTCTACAATTTGCATTCAATTTCAGGAATTTCCACAGCCTCTGAAGCTCCATCTTTGGATTCCCTTCTGCACCCAGGGCAGAAACATTACAGATGAAATTTGTGCAAGTTGTATATTGCAGGGAGGGTGCAGACTGGAGAGCAAAGGGGTGACAGAAGTCTTCTGGTCCTTCATCTGCCAAGCTGGGTGCTGGTCAGCAACTGTATTCAAAAAAGAGAAAGAAGTATCCTTTTCTAATTAATTTACCCAAAGAAGATATGTATTTTTTATTTCTCAAGATGTGCTAGCAACGAGCCCAGATTAGACCTCATGTTGTTGATGGTCCCAGTGGTTGATTTAATAATTTTGTGTAATGGCTTCATTTTCAACAAGTTTGTCATTAGAAATGTAGCATATACGGGACTTTGTCAGCTATATTGCCATGTGTCAGTCCTGTCCCGCTTGGTTATGTTTTCAAGTATCTGGAGGCCAGGAGTGATTTCTGGACATTGCATCTTCCCCAGCACACAGTAGTGTCTTTATAGACTAAGATGCTCAAACAATATTTGATGCTCAATTTTGACTACTGATTAATAGATGGATTAAATCTAAAAGAAACTTTAAAAACAACTGATTGTTTGACAGAGTGTAGGTGTTTCAAGGGTTTTTTTTTAATTTTGCCGGGTTTTTTTTTTTTTTTTTTTTTTTTGTGGAGACGTTAACGCAGCCCTAGGCTGAAAAGAATGAAATTCACCCAGCTCCTGTGTTGCATTAGTGAAGTTTCTGTTGTCAGGGGTTGGAAAACAGTAACTTGGAAACTAGAGAGGGTTGTGACCAGCAAGTAGGGCAGATGGGATCATGTTATTGAAGAGAACCAGAGAGGTTTAATCCAGTTTCCACCAGATGCCAAAACACACTCTAAAAGACGAAGTTTCTCGAGATTGAGAGTGATTGAAACAGAATCAGAGACACGCAAGGAGATAAATGAGTGGGAGAGATTTATTGATGAAGCATGTGTAGAACTAAATGTGGAAGTTAAAACAGCAGAAAATGAGGTCCAGGAGAGGAAATTGAGGGAAGAGGCAGCATGTGTCAGGGGAGGAGGAGCTCATGGGGAACATGAAATAAAAGCAGAGCTGTGGTAAGAATCACAGCAGGAAGGACAGCAGAGCTGGGATGATGTGGCAAATCCACTCTTCAGGGCACTGGGGATGCAGCCTTCGTCTCTGACACTAGGAGTAAGTTGTGGGTCTCAGAAAATTATCCCTGGGGGAAATATAAACTTATTTATGCTGTTATATAGTTCTATCAAGCCAAATTTCCAAACCTTATAGGTGCCCAGTAGATGTCCAAATAATTGAATTACTGCAAGAATGGTCCATTTGCAGGTCATTTGAAAGTGGGCTTCAGGGTCCAGAGTTAATTTTGAGACTGAGTGCATGCTGATTTTCAGAAATTTGAAGCAAGTCTTAAATTATAACAACAGTGTGTGAGAGAGTAATTACAACAGAGTCCCAGGAGAGGAAATTAAAGGATATACTCAATATACTGTGCTCCTATGTCATTTTGTGATTTAGTTTTTATTCAAAGCCTTTTCATCTCCTTTGGCTCCATGGAACTGATACCCTAGGGAGAGCAGTGAGGCATGACACCTATAGGAGTATAGAAGAAAATGTGGACCAGGCTTGGGGGCAGATGAGTACATGGCCCACTATGCTGTTAATTGCAGATTTTTGGTTTTAGTTATTGAGTGCTATGTAAAAGTTCACTCCGAAACTTCATGCTTAAAAAACAAGGGCTCACTCATGTGGTTGCAATCAGATCCAGCTACAATGGTAGGAAGGTCTAAGATGACCTCGTTCACATGGGGCCTCAGCAGTGGACTTTTATCTTCGTGGTTTCCTTACTATGCAGTGATATGGCTCAGCTTTCCTACAGGGTGGCAGCAGCATCCCCAGAAAATAGAAGTTGCTGCTTCTTTAACTTTTATTTTAGGTTCAGGGGTACATGTGCATGTTGATTATATAGGTAAACTCATGTCACAGGGTTTTGTTGTACATATTATTTCATCATTCAGTTATTAAACCTCATACTCACTAGTTTTTCCTGTTCTTCTCCCTCCTCCCACCTTCTAGCCTCGAGTAGGACCCAGTGTGTGTTGTTCCCCTCTGTGTGTCCATGTGGTCTTATCATTTAGCATCCACTTATAAATGTGAACATGCAGTATTTGGTTTTCCGTTTCTGTATTAGTTTGCTAAGGATAAAGGCCTCCAGCCCCATCCATGTTCCCACAAAAGACATGGTCTCATTCATTTTTATGGTTCCATGGTATTCCATGGTATATATGAACCATGTTTTCTTTATCCAGTCTGTCATCAATGGTCATTTATGTTGATTTCATATCTTTGCTATTATGAATAGTGCTGCAGTGAACATTTGTGTGTGTGTGTCTTTATGGTACAATGATTTATATTCTTCTTGGTATATATCCAGTAATGGGATTGCTGGGTCACATGATGGTTCTGTTATAGCTCTCTGAGGAATCGCCATCCTGCTTTCCATAATGATTGAACTAATTTACCTTCCCACCAACAGTGTATAAGCATTCCCTTTTCTCTGCAGCGTCTCCAGCATCTGTTATTTTTTGACTTTTTAATAATAGCTATTCTGACTGGTATGAGAAGGTATCTGTGGTTTTGATTTGCATTTCTCTCATGATTAGTGATGTTAAGCTTTTTTTCATGTGCTTGTTGGCCTCATGCATGTCTTCTTTTGAAAAGTATCTGTTCATGTTCTTTGCCCACTTTTAATGGGGTTGTTTTCTCTTATAAATGTGTTTAAGTTCTCCATAGATGTTGGATATTAGACCTTTGCCAGATGCATAGTTGGCAAATATTTTTTCCCATTTTGTAGGTTACGTGTTTTCTCTGTTGATAGTTTATTTTGCTGTGCAGAAGCTCTTAAATTTAATTAGATCCCATTTGTCAGTTTTTGCTTTCGTCATGATTGCTTTTGACATCTTTGTCATAAAATATTTATCCATTCCTATGTCCAAAATGGTATGGCCTAGGTTGTCTTTCAGAGCTTTTATAGTTTGGGGTTTTACATTTAAGTATTTAGTCCACCTCACAGAAATAAAAATAACCATCAGAGACCACTACAAAAACCTGTATACACACACACTTGAAATCCTAGGAGAGATGGATAGATTCCTGGGCACACACACCCTTCTAAGACTAAACTAGGAAGTTGATTCTCTGAACAGACCAATAATGAGCTCTGAAATTGAATTAGGAATAAAGAGCATACCAAGCAACAAAAGTCCAGGACCAGATGGATTCACAGCCAAACCCTACCATTCCTACTGAAAATATTCTAAACAATTGAGGAGGAGGCTCTCCTCCTTAACTCATTCCATGAGACAAGCATCATCCTGAAACCAAAACCTGGCAGAGACACAGCAAAAAAGGAAAACTTCAGGACATTATCCTTGATGAACACTGATGTAAAAATCCTCAACAGAATACTTGCAAACTGATTCAAGCAGCACATGAAAAAGCTAATCTCCCATGATCAAGTAGGTTTCATCCCTGGGATGCAAGGTTGGTTCAACATATGCAAATAAATAAAGTGATTCATCACATAAACAGAACTAAAGATAAAAAACACATGATTATCTTGATAGATGCAGAAAAGGCTCTTGATAAAATTTAGCATCCCTTCATGTTAAAAAATCCCAGTAAACTGGATACTAAAGGAACATACCTCAAAAAAGTGAGAGCCATCATCTATGATAAACCCACAGCCAACTAATAGGCAAAAGCTGGAAGAATTTCCCTTGAAAACAGCACAAAAAAGGATGTCCTCTGTCACCACTCTTATTCAACATAGTATTGGAAGTCCTGGCCAGGACGATCAGGCAAGAGAAAGAAATTAAAAGGCACCCAAATAGGAGTAGAGGAAGTCAATCTATCCTTGTTTGCAGACAACATGATCCTATATTTAGAAAACCAAATAAATAGTCTCAGCCCCAAAGCTCCTTAAGCTGATAAAAAACTTCAGTGATGTCTCAGGATAAAAAAACAAATGTATAAAAACCACTAGCATTCCTATACACCAAGAATAGCCAAGCCAGGAGCAATCCCATTCACAATTGCCATGAAAAAAGGATAAAATACCCAGGAATACAGCTACCCAGGGAGGTGAAAGATCTCTACAATGAGAGTTACAAAACACTGCCCAAAGAAATCAAAGAAAACACAAACAAATGGAAAAACATTCCATTGTCATGGATAGGATAAATTAATAACATTAAAATGGCCTACGGCTCCAAACAAGATACAGGTTCTATGCTATTCCTGTTAAACTACCAATGACATTTGTCAAAGAACCAGAAAAAAATATTTTAAAATTTGTATGGAACCAAAAAAAGAGCCTGAATAGCCAAGGCAATCCTAAGCAAAAAGAACAAAGCTGAAGGCATCACATTACCCGACTTCAAACTGTACTACACAGTAACCAAAACAGCATGGTACTAGTCCAAAACAGGCACATAGACCAATGCAACAGAATAGAGAGCCCAGAAATAAGGCCACACATCTATGACCATCTAATCTCCAACAAAGCTGACAAAAACAAGCAATGGGAAAAAGACTCCCTATTAAATAAATACTGTTGGGATAACTGGCTAGCCACATACAGAAGATTGAAAATGGACCTCATCCTTACACGTATACAAAAATCAACTCAAGATGGAAGTTGCTGCTTCTTATGTGTCTTATTCCAGAGTTCACACAACCTCATTTTATCCCATCTGGTTGGACAAAGCAAGTCCAAAGGCCAGGCCAAGGCCAGGGCTGAGTAAATGGATTTCCTCTCTTACTGGGAAGAGCTTCAAAACCCTGCAGCTATGATTTCCAATCTACCGCAATTGTCACTTTATGGCAACATCACTCTTCAGGGACACATGGTGACGCCACTATTTCCACTTAATAATCTCACAATATTGAGATAACAAACATAAATACCTTTTAATCAAACCATTGGTATCTATTAATATGTGCATCTCCTTTTAGCCTCACTCTAGACCAACTGAAGAAGAATCTTGAGAGCTATAGCCCAGACTTTGGCATTTTTAGCAAGGACCATAGCTGACTCAGATATCCACTGCTGTTTTAGAACCATTATAACAATGTTTAGATGTACCAAGGAGTGCCCAGAGAAAAGTGACTTGCCCATTCTCCTCCTAATGTTTCTCATTTTCCAGAAAATCGTGATAATAATCACCTCCTAGTGTTTTTATGACATACCTGTGAATACATGCTTGAAAAATATAGGCAGCATGGAACAAACGAGACCTTCCATTGTTATTTTTACTATTGTTATTACCTTAGTAATTAACACCATGAGTATTAATAGAAGAACAATGTGAACTCCACAAGGATAAGAAATGTCTGTGGTTTAAAACTATATTTAGAATAGTATGTGGCATAGAGTAGATGTTCAATAGTTATTTATTGAGAGCATAACACTTACTAATAGAATCTATCAAGTGCTTATTATTTTTTAATAGAAAATGCTGTCCATGATAACCCTTTGGCAGATATTCTCCTCATCCATCTTTTATGCATGCTGTTTCATATGACTTGTATAATTTATCATGCTTCTCGTGTACAGGGCAAAACTGATGCATGGTCCCTGCCCTCATTGAGTGTAAACCTCACAGAAGCAACAAGAAACATGCACTTTGAAAAGATGTGTTTGCTCCCTGTCAAATCATTGCTTTTAATGGAGAGTTCTGCATATGATCTGCGGAGCATTATAGCTTTACAGTTTCGGATGATGACAAATATTTTATAGAGAACATGGAACCTGTCCTGGCCTTGGAGAGATTCAGAAGAGACGGTGGGGAAGTCAAGAAGGAAAGTCAAGAACAGCATGAGTGAAAGTGTAGCTGTGGTAATGAACAAGAGCTTTTGTGGGGAAATGGGAGGGCTGTGTGGGATAAAGGCATAGGATAGGCAAACGTCGGATAAAGTATTGGAGAAGTGGACTGAGCTCAGCATGTGGGAATTAGATGTCATGACCTTCACAAGGGTTTTGAGGAAGAGAATGCTGTTATAAAATGTGTTTGGTTTTGGAAAACCAATTCAAGTGTGTGTCCTGAACGCAAGGGCTAGGCTGACTTTATCTGGGATCAGATTCCTGATTGCTCTGAGTAAACAGGGGCTGGCTTGAGGAAGACATCTGGACAGAAGACCATAAACAGGTATCTCCTCCCTCATTCTCTGGTTCCCCTCTCCATCCACATACTTAGATCACAATTGCAGTTTTGCTGCAATCACATTTCTGCCAGGAAAACTTCCCCAGGTTTTAAATTCCACTTCGATCTACTTCTTGTTCCAGTTCCCAATTAAAGCTGTAGTTATAGAACTAGGTGTTCTGGCTCAGTGTGAAATACTATGAAATTTGTAGTAATTAATGATTAGTATGATAGCTATGAGTTATTAATGACATTAGAAAGAGCAAGATAATGTCATCGTTATATCTTTATAACAGTGTGAGGAAGTATAAAAATAGCAATTGCCATAATGATAGCTTCTGTAATAGGGAGATAGAAGGTATTTTTGATAATAGATCAGTGAGAAAGAAAAGCTGGGAAGTGTCTGAGAAGATGAATGAATGTAGAAAGTTGTTAGTGATCTGGGAAAAACCCGTGAGCCTAGAAGGACGACGTAACTCAAATACCACATCTTCTGAAAATATCAGCATTGGGTCAACAGAGCTGCTTGGACCTCAGTGGGTAAGGGATGGAGTGTTAGGGCTTCCCTCTTGACTAGGTAGTGGGTAACCAATGGTGGTGCCAACAGCCCTTCAATACACAAGAGATTTCATTGTGTTTAAACCCCCAATTGTGAAAATATGCAAACAAATAAACAAACACATAGAAATAATTCTATTAAAATTATAAAACACATATTACAAACATTGTAAATCTTCAGTGAAGGGCTTTAAAAACTACAAATAGTCAGCTGGACATGGTGGCTCATGCCTGTAATCCCAGCACTTCGGGAGGTCGAGGCGGGTGGATCACGAGGTCAGGAGATGAAGACCATCCTGGCTAACACGGTGAAACCCTGTCTCTACTAAAAAATACGAAAAATTAGCGGGCGTGGTGGCGGGCACCTGTAGTCTCAGCTACTCGGGAGGCTGAGGCAGGAGAATGGCGTGAACCTGGGAGGCGGAGCTTGCAGTGAGCAGAGATCGCACCACTGCACTCCAGCCTGGGCGACAGAGCAAGACTCCGTCTCAAAACAAAAACAAAAACAAAAAACTACAAATAGTCCTTTTATGCTCCTAGATGAGAAGATATAAGAATGCTAAAATCCATTTTCCCAAATTAAATAATACATTTGATACTCTCAAGCAGAATAACCCATTTTAATGGTAACCAACAATTTAAAACAAATTTGCCAAGTAAATTCTCAAGCACATATGGTACAGAAAATGTCTGTCTAATATATTTTCCGAAAAGCATAACATGAGGAGTAATGTTCCAGATATTAACCCATATGAAAAATGTTAGTAATTAAAACAATTACTATTAGTGTAAGATAGATGAATGGAGGAAAAAAGAAAATAAATTTATTCATAGTATTGTGGAAAGGTACCTAGTTATAGCTGATATTTTAAATCAATATAGAAATAGTAGACTGAGAAAAAAATGTTTTGGAATATTTGGAAATGTATTTGGAAAACAGAAAGTAAGTTTCCATATTTATTTATGCATGCCTCATAGATAATAAGCCAAAACATAAAAAATAATGTGATTACAGGAACATTTAACATTTTTAGTGATATGGCAGAAAATTGTTTAACATTGAAAAAAAGAAGGCCACCTTAAATGAGATATAAAAACAGATGTTGAAAATCACTAAATAATTTGATGCATTAAAGAAAAAATAATACAATTCGGAGAGAAGAGAGGCAATAATTTAGGTGCAGTCACAAAAAAGAAATCCAAATAAAGAATAGATATATCTAGTGCCTGATTTTACATTTAATACAAAATAAAATTAAAAGATATGTGATAATTGGATATATACATTTTAAGGCAAAATAATGATTGAGAACTTGAGGAAATAAATATCTTTGAAAATGAACTGTAAAATGGTAAAATATTTTGTAGAATTTAAATGTTTTAAAATTGTCTCAGCAAAATTGAATTTTTTTTCTGATGGGTGTTTCTTTGAATTTTAACACAGAAATAGATTTATTCCATTCTGTTGTTGTGTGGTATGCCACTATATGGACAAACAGATTCTTTAGCCATTCTGCTATTAAAGGATATCTCTATGATTTCCCCCTTTCATTCATTGGTAATTTGTTTCTTTGCTACTTTTGCTTTCTTACTAGAGGTGCATTAATTCATTGATCTCTTCAAGGAACCAGCTTTTGGTTTCATTAATTTTCTTTATTGTTTTTCTGTTTTTTAATGTAATTGTTTTCAGTTTCTAGTTGCTAGAAACTGAACAACTAGAACAACTATGGTAGAGAAATACTTCTACTTTTATTTGTTTCATTTTAGTGATTTTATTTTCAACTATTATGGCCATTTACTCTAAATTTGTAAAATTATGAATATAAAATTGTTCATTATTTTTTTCCTTCTGTTTGTTTTGGACTTATTTTTTCTTCCTTTTATAGTTTCCTTAGGTTTATTTTGCTCTTCTTTTTATAGTCTCTTGAGGTGTAAGCTTAGATTATTGATTCAAAGAAACTGTTTTCTAACAGAGGTATTTGATGTTATATAATTCCCCCTAAGCCCTGCCTTAGTGGTATCATACTAATTTAGATATGTTGTATTTTCATTTGTGTTCAAAAAGTTTTCTAGTTTCTCTTGAAGTATGAATAATTTATAACCGTGTTGTCTAAGTTTCAATTATTTGGAGATGTTCATGTTATTTTTCTGTCATTGACCTATGATTTCTTTCCGTTACGATCAGAAAATATACTTTGTATGATTTCAGTTTATTTAAACATGTTAAAGTTTATGACCCAAGATATAATTTATCATGGGGAATGTTTCATGTATATTCTATTGTTGTTAGAGTACTATATAAATGTCAAATTGTTCTGGTTAGTTGATGGTATTATTCAATTATTTTTTTTTACCTTGTTGGTATGTTTTTTGTTTACTAGTTCTGTCTATTGCTGGATGAGGAGTGTTGAAATCTTCAACTATTATGTGCATTTGTCTCTATTAATATGTATTTATAAATGTAAGAGTTTTTTTGTTTACAGACTCTCAATTCTATTTCATTCATCTGTGTCTCTCCTCACCTTTTCCTAGCATTACATTGTCATAAGTACCATAATTTAGTGTTAACTATTGAAATTGGAAAGTATGAATCTTCCAACTTTGTTCTTTTTTCAAGATTGATTTGGCTGTTTTGAATTTCATGCATCCTCATGCTAATGTTAGACCAGCTGGTTAATTTATTTTCCCTTTTCCTCAAAAGACAAGAAAAAGGCCAGTTGTCATTTTGCTAGCAGTTGCACTGAATCTATAGATCAATTTCGGAAGTATTCTGGTCTTAAACGTATTGTGTCTTCTGATCCTTCTATCCCAAGAATATGGGATATGCATGCTTTGTTTATATTAACCTTTTGTTCCAAACTCTGTTTAATTTCCTTGCTTGTAGACATGTTTCTTGTTGATTTGTTAGTGTTTCTACACAAACGATCATGCTGTTCATGAATGAAGTCTATTTTATTAGTTTTTCTAAACTTTATGCTGTTTATTTTCTTTAATTATTTATAGAACTACCAGTACAATATTACATTAAAATAAAGAGAGCTAATATACTTGACTTATTCAGATCTTAGGGGAAAACATTCAGGTTTTTATCATTATTTTGTTGTTACCTATGGATGTTCCACTGATGTTTATTCACTAGATTAAGGAAGTTATTTTCTATTTATTATTTGCTAAAATATTTTATTATGAATGGATGTTTAATTTTATATGCTTTTCAGAATCTATTGGGAGGATCACAAATATTCTATTATTAATATAAATTATATTGATTAATTTTTGAATAATCACCAAATCTTGCTTACCTATGTTAAAATCCATTTTAAATACTATATTTTCATAAGATGTTGGATTTTATTTGCTAATATTTTGTCAACTATTGTCTTTCCTTTCTTTCTCCCTTCTTTTCTCTTATTTTCTCTCTGTTTCTCCCCTCTCTGGAACAGGGTAATATTGGTCTCAAAAAATGTGTTAAAAATGTTCTTCAACTTATATTTCTGAAAGAGGTGAATAGGATTAGAATTATTTTATTCTTAAATATATGATAAAACTTACTAGTGGGGTTATTTGAGCCTAGAATTATCTGTGGCAAAGATTTTGTGTGTGTGTGTGTATGTGTGTGTGTTTGAAATTAATAATTTAACTTCTTCAATGGGTAGAGAAATACTTCTACTTTTATTTGTTTCATTTTAGTGATTTTATTTTCAACTATTATGGCCATTTAATCTAAATTTGTAAAATTATGAATATAAAATTGTTCATAAGACTTATCATTTAGTATCTATAGAATCTGTAATGATAAACTCTCATTGTTGACATTGATAATTTGCATCTATTTTCTGATTATTCTTGATCAAACTTGACAAAGCTTTATAATTTTATTAACTTTTAAAACTCTAAATTTTATTGCTTGTCTTTGTTTTTAGTTGATAAGTCATTGATTTCTATTTGTTATTTTTTCCTTTAATTTATCTTATATTTACATTGCCCTTTCTTTTTTTGCTTCCTAAGGTGGAAGCTTAAATCATTTTTGGACTTTATTGCCTTTTGGCATAAGTATTTAAAATTATATATTTAATATCTACATAAGGTGCATCTTACAAATATTTATTTTGTTTAGTTCATAACATATTCCAATTTTCTATATGGTTTCTTTTTTGCTATGGTTTATGTATGAATATTTTTATTTGATGTCATAATATCTTGATATTTATTTTATTTTTTCTGATTTTTTCTTAATTTCTAATTAAATTCCATTGTGTCAGAAAAAATTCTCTGTATGATTTAAATATTTTAAATATATCAAGACTTGTTTTGTCACCCAACACATGTGGTATATATTATTAAATGTCAATGGGCACATGAATAGAATGTGTATTCTGCTGTTGGTTGGAATACTCTATAACGTTCAAATTTGCAAAGGTTGCCACAGAGTTAAAGTCCTTGCTATCTTCAATGGATATTCTTTTTATTCTATCAGTTATTGACAAAAAATATTGAAGCTTTAGATACAATTGTTAAATTTTCTACTTTTGCTTTCAGTTTTGTTAGTTTTTTTCTTCATGCATTTTGAAGATCTGTTATTGTGTGTATACACATTAAAATTGTGGTATCTTGTTGAACTGACATTTTATCATTAAAAATATTCTTCTTTATTCCTGGTATTATTTCTTGTTTTGAAATCAACCTTGTCTCATATTAATATGGCCCAATGTGTCTTTATAATTAATGTGGATTTCTTATAGAAAATGTATAGTACTGTCTTACATTTGTAGCCAAACTTACAGCATTTTTCTTTTATTTGAAGAATTTAGATGGTTTCCTTTGAATGAAGTTACTAATTTGGTTGTGTTAAGTCTATCCACATATTGCTTATTTCATCTGCTTTTGTTCCTTTCCCCCGTTTTCCCACTTTCTAATGTTTTAAAGATTATATTTTATGTACAAAATTAGGTTATTAAAAACACCGCGTCTCTTTAATTTTAGAGTAAGGTTGAAAAAATTATAACCCATGGGCAAAAATTAGCCAACAGTGTTATAAAGTTTACTAAAACACAGTAATGCACCTTGCTTTACGTACTGGGCATAGCTGTTTCATGCTGCAACAGTAGCACTGAATAGCTGCAACAGAAACTGTATGGCTCACAAAGTCTGAAATATTTGCTGCCTGGCCTTTCACACAGTAAGTTTGCTGATCCTGCTCTGGAATAAATAATATACATTTTTAAATTTTAAATTTTAAATTTAAAATTTTAAATTATTATTTGAACTATTTTACCATTTCACATATAAGTTTTAACTATAACATACTTTTATTTCTCTTCTCCTTTGTGCTATTTTCATAAAAATTACTTACATATGTAAGACCTAGACATATTTCCACTACTTTTTCTTTAGTCAAATATTTGTAAACATCAAGAAGACATAGAAATAAGGACCTTCATATGTGCTCATACTTTCCAGTTGAAATTATTTTATTTTGCTTTAAAACTTTTGCTTTAAAACTTTTGTTATTTTTTTCAGGCAGGCCAGTTTTGTTTGCAATAATTTTCTCATTTTTTTGTTTTCTAAAAATGTCTTTAATTTGCCTTAATATTTGGGCAAATTATAGGTTGACAGGATCAGCACTTTGAACACATTATTCCATTGATTTCTGTCTTGCATAATTTTTTATGCAAAGTCTGTGATTATATTTTCTTTGTTTCTTTCTGTTTTCCCCCTTCTGGATGCTTTTAAAATTTTATCTTTGTTATTCATTTACAGAGATTTAATTATGATGTCTTGGTGTGATTTTTCTTTGTGTTTATCCTACTAATGTTTTAATGAGGTAACTGGTCTCTGAGTTTATAATTTTATAAAATTAAAAAATATACCATTATTTCTTCAAATAATTTCTATGTTCCCTATTCCTTCTGGAACTTCAATTACTAATATATTAGACCTCCTAATATTGTCCCACAGGTCAAAGATACTCTGTTCATGTTTATTTTTTAAATTTTTTTGTGTTATTTCATTTTGAATAATTTCTATCACTGTCTTTAAGTCCACTGACATTTCTTCTGTAGAAATGGTTTACTGTCCAGAAAATCCAGTGAGATTTTCATTTCAGGTAGTGTATCTACATCTCTATATGTTCCATTTTATTTTCTCCCCATTCATGTTTTTTTTTTTTTTGTAAGCTCATCCCTACAAATTCCATCTCTCAAAAAATTATTTCTGAATCTTTCTGTTTACTAATTTGTTTTCTCCTGGTAATATGATGTTTAGAGTATTAAGTGTATTATATTTGTTTTCCTTCTATAGAAAACTTTGCTCTTTATTCTGGTAGATAGTTAAATTAATTGTTCAGTTCATTTCAATGTTTTTGAATCTCACTTGGTTAGTCAAGGTCTAGAGTAGTCTTTAATCTGGGAGTGTTTAGCCTGCTATAGAGGTATGGCCCTCTTGGCGTTTCTGCTAAATGCCGTAAATCTGAAGCAATTCCTGGTATGTGTGATTTCCGGGATCTAGACGGCTTACCTGACCTATTGTTCACCATATCTATCGTGTTATTATTCAGCTCAAGGAAAACTACATGCATTTTTAAAGTTGTTTTTCTCCATGGTTTCTTCCATTCTGGAGCTCTGCCCTGCAATTTCTGGCCACCTCTGATTCCCTGAACTTTAATCTCTGTCTCCTCAACTCAATGAGACAGCAATGTTATGCTTGGAAGCTTTCCTTCACCCCAGTATGGAATGTTCCCCTCCACAGAACAAAGCCAGGACAATGTTGGGCTCAACTCTTTGATTCCCTTCTCTAAGGGATTAGAGTTCTGCACTGCTATTTTTTTAATGTCTGTAAAAGTGTTGTTTTATATATATTTTTTTCAGTTTTCTTGTTTAACATCAGAAATTAGATACAGTTCCTGCTACTCCATTATGGCCAAAAATGAAAAAAGTAAAGTCTTTTTAAAAGTAAATTGGAAGTATCGAAACAAAATTTAAATTTATATTTTATATTTAGGACCTCCCCTAAACATTGGCAGGGTCTGATATAAAAGCACAAATGGAGGAACATATATTGTATGTCAAAATATTTAAAAGTTATAAATCAAGCTAACATAATGTTACATGAAATATATTCTATCAACTTGACAAAAATAACTAAATAGAAATCTGGAAGGCCAGTTTGAAATTTGCAATTCCCAGACTCCTTGAAATTCCATCCTGGTCACCCCTTTCCCCTGAGCACTTTTAAGGAGCCTTTGACATAGGTATGTGGAAGCTATGCCAGCAAGTCTGTGGTTGTGTACAAACCCAGTCTTGTCTTCCCCAGGGTGGCAGTGGAGTGGTGGGGAGGTGGTTGTGAATGAAAATGAGTTTTTCTGATTTCATTTTCATTGTATACTAGGCATGGTTTGAATATTGTATAAAAAACAGTGATTTCATTTAATGTTTGTAAAATTGTATGTACACACATATGCGTATATGTAAACCTTCTTCACACATGTAACTTTAATGAGAAAGTCTATGAAATCCATAACTGAAATTGCTTTTTTCCCCTTCAGTATAGGTCAATTTACTAAACTCAATGGTCCAAGCTAACGTAAAATATTTTGTATACATATGAGAGAATGAATGAATGTGTGTGTGTGTGTGTGAGAGAGAGAGAGAGACAGAGAGAGAGAGAAACAGAGAGATAATTCATATAATACAAATGGACCTTTGTGACTGTTTTACCAAGCCTTATTCGTTGAAATACTGCTTGGTGGAAAAAAGTTACATTTGATGTAAACCACTCCCTGAGCCAAAATAAATAAATGCAAATATATAAAACATCCATTCCTTGACTATAATAGACATTCAATAATACTAGATTTCCACTCTTCCACCCTCTCAGTTTCTTAGAAATCATACATATTAATGACTCTTTCCTGAAAATATTTCTCAACTTTTGTAGGCATTATAGACTGAAAAGCACAACATTGCAGGCCTAATAAAGAATGGTAGATCATGACAAAGATAACAAAAGTTTGTAGCACATGAGACCTCAAATGAAATCATATTTGTAAAAACTTTCTTTTTTTTCTGCTCTGAGCTAGTGTTATTTGGAAGGATAGATGGCATGAAGCCAGACCACTATAGTCTGAGAATTTGGCCTGTGTAAAGAAAACCCAAAAGGGGAACATGGCTATGAGATAATCACTCATAAAGGATAGCTAAATTTCAATAATTTAGCTTCCACCAGAGGTCTATGGAAATAGGAGTGGGGTGAGAATGGAAGGAATGGATGTAGTCTCAGAATCCCCAATCCATTCTTCTTCTGCAGGGGCTGGCCCAATATTGTAACACACCCTACATCTCCAGTTAAATTTCATGATATTATCCAGGATGTCAACAAGCCAATAAGCCAAGTTGATAAGGAACTCCCTGCAGATGTGCCTCTTCCTGGGCTGGCTTGAATTTGGACTTTTTCCAAAGTAAAACATGAGCTTTGTTTTTTGCAGTTGTGTATAGTTTGATGACTCTCAATATCTGACCCTCCACACTCTCAGTGCTGATCAATGTCTGCGCTCCTTGAAGGTCAGGGCTTCTGCAGAGTGCCTGGATTAAGGTCTTGATGTCAGAGCCTGTTATCTGCTGCAGAGCCCCTAATGCCATTAGCAGGAAAATGAAAGAAGCTTCCAAACAACCTTCAGATCGATGCTAACGTTATAACTTCTAACAGCTGCTGCTCAGCTTCTTTATTTGTTAAGACCTCCTCCTGTGTGAAACTTTCTTAACTCAAGTTTAATTCTGTCAATTCGACAAAGATGTTTCCAGCAGCTGTTCACTATTCAGGCCTGGGCAAAGCCTTAGAAAATAGAAATATATATGATGGAGTAGGTCCTTTCCATCAGGGTAATAAACATTCCATTAGAAAGAGAAAAATCGCAAAGCATTTAAAGGGCTGTAGATGCCCATAATGATTTCAATCATAAAATGTAAATTTTCAAGCTGGTCAAAAGAGGGATATTTATGCTGGCAGTGTTGGAAGGAAGAATTTGAGGAAGTAGGGAGAAAGTGTCTTCTACATGGGAGTAGTAGCCTGTGGAACACAGGATTGCTATTTCTTGGGTGTATGATACAAGACAGAACACTCTCCAGTGCATTGTATTTCCAGCTCCTTCTCATCAAGTCTCAGTACAAGAATGACAGAAACTTTCACAGAGCAACTCTATTTCTACTTGAGGGTCCTTCAAATTCTTGCAGTGAAGGGAGAAAAGAGAAAATTGTAAAACTCTTAATAGTTGTTTTCTTTGTTTTAGGAAAAACAGGGCAATAGAAATGTGGCCCTCTTCCACCTGGCTTATAAAGTTCTATAATGAAATCTTTCCTGCATTGATGTAAAAAAAAAAATCAATAGGTAGGAATTTTAGCAATCTGGTAGCCCTTCTTCACACTGTCAGGGCTGACAGTTCTAGAATGGTGTCTGCCAAACCTTTTCTTGAGGGTCAGCCATTACTGATGCCTCCAAGGTTTAGGAACCCTAAAAATGCTTCATGGGAGAAATCAAAATACTAACCTGGACAATTAGAATTCCCCAAAATCTGGGCCATTCCCTTATTTTTATAGTCTCATCTTTTGTCCCTGTTCTCTTTATATGTTGTATTATTAGCATTCTCATTGCCAAATTATCTTTGTGCATGACATGGGCTTTATTTGTTCACCGTTTCCCTACCTTGAAGGCTCTTTCTCAATGTTTTCTCCATGTAAAGACTTGCTCTATTATGTCTTTGCTGGCAGCTCCCATACACAGTAAACTCTAATTTTGCTGCAAGTCTGCATTCCTGACTTTTTGAATCATTTATTTGGTACTTATTTAATACCTTCTGTAATTTCTTATATTGTGGATTACCCCGTATTTAATTTTCTGTGTATGAATGTCCTTCCATGTGGGCTAATTTAGTTTCACATGTGAAAACATAAATTCTTGTGTATAGGACATGTATTTTGAACCTTTTCCAGAATCCAAGCAGTTTTTTTAATATGTCTTTTGGGATCCCATACCCATCTGATTTGTTTCCTACTCTTTGACTAACGCATTTCCACCTGTATTTGCCTCAACTACTTTTCTCCAATTAGTAGAGTTCTGCTCTTGGACCTCCACTATTCTTTATCTACACTAATTACCGAAGTAATTTAAACCAATCTCATGTTTTACTATCTCTTCACTATTGACTTTCAGCTGTATGTCTAAATACAGACCTTCTCTATGAACCCTATGAATCATACATCTGCAAAGAGAAATGTTTTGGCACTATTTTCTCCTTATTTGTACATATTCATTTTCTCTAATTGCCTTTTGATGAGTAAAGTTGCTTAACTTTAATGAAGTTAAATTTCTCAGACCTTTTTATTTTTTTCATTTATGGTTTTGCTGTCCAGATCCTATCTAAGAAGTCTTTTCCTATCCCCAGGACACAAAAATTATTCTATACATTCTTTGAAATAGTTTATAGTTTTAGCTTTTATGTTTAGGTCTTTATTTTTGTGTTTTGACATACAGATTGAGATTTATTTTTCTATTTCATATGTGTGCTGCAGGACAATTTGACTTACCTTTTTTTTGCCATCAATTGCTTTGGAAACTTGGTTGAAAATCAGTTGATCTATGCATGTATATTTATGCCAATTCCATATCATCTTGAACATTTTATATTAACTCTTGATTAAGTGGTTTACATTTTCTTTTTCTCTTTATCAAAATTATTTCGGCTATTCTAGGTCCTTTGTCTTTTCACATGTAGTATAGAATTAGCTTGTAAACCTCTATAACAAAACCTGCTGTGATTATAATTGAGATTACTATAAATTTATAGGTCAATTTTGTAAAAATTGGATATCTTAAAATTATAAATTATTAAATCATAGTCTTTCAATCTGTGAACATGATATAGTTCTCTATCAATTTAGATCTTCCTCATTACTCTCAATGTTTTGTACCTTTCAGTATAGCAGTTTTGAACAGTTAAAATTCTTCTAGGTATCTTTTTAAAAAATTTTTTGGAACAGAGTTAAATTTTTTCTAGGTTTTTTAATGCTAATATAAATCACATTTTTATCTCATATCCCAATTCCTGCTGCTAGTAATAGAAATATAATTGATACTTGTACATTAATTATGTAACCTAAGCCTCTGCAACTCATTTACTCCTTCTAATATTTTTTGGTTCTGCTTTAGAATTTTCTTTATAAAATTATAAAATTTGCAAGTAAAGGCAGTTTTGTCTCTCTTTCCTAATTTTACAACTTTATTTCATTTTCTTACTTTGTTATATTGGCCAGGAACTCTAGTATAATGCTAAATAGAGGTGATGGAAATAAAAATTGTACCCTTGTTTGTGATCTTACAGGGGAAGAGTTTAGCGTTTCATCATGGAGCCTGTATGATTTTGTAGTTTGACTTCAGCAATTTTAGAAAGTTCTTCTCAAATTCCAGTTTGCTTAGAATTTTTTAAAAATATGAATGTGTGTTTAATTTTGTCAAAAGTAATTTCCACAACATTAAATTGCTCATGTAAATTCTCTATCGTGTTGAAATAAAAATACATTAATCGATTTTAAAATATGTTAAATAAAGTTTATAGGAGGCCATTCATTTGGAGTGACCTCCTGCATTGGATCCAATAGATCAAACCAAAATGGAGTCACTCATGATGAAATTCCATGCCACCACACCAGAAATAAGTGTTTATTTGACCTTCTAAGAAAAATCAGGGGGGAGAGAGAGAGAGAGAAAGAGAGAGAGAGAGAGAGAGAGAGAATAACCAGCTCTCTAAACAGGCCAGTTTTAGCCTGCATGATTAGTTAGTCTTCTCTGCTTTAATCTTTACATGAAAAGTAACTTTGAAATCATCAGTTTGCTTTTGTTCTCTGTTTCTTCTTTCCTCCACCCATTTCTTGTCTATAAAGCTGGGTTCCTCTGCTCGGCATATAAAAACACTCATTCTATCTGAATGAGGTATTGCCTAACTCTACAATCTTAAATAAACGCCAGTTAAGATCTTAAACTAAATTTGTTGCAATTTTGTCTTTAGACAAATATTAAATCAATATTGCATTCCTGGAATTGACTTTGCCTGTTCAAGCTATATAATATATTGCTAAATTAAATCTGATATTATTTTATTGAAACTTTTTATGTCTATATTCTTAGGAGAAGTCTGTCTTTAATATATATGCACCCAACATAGGAACTCTTAGAGACTTTCAAAGAAACTTAGACTCCTACACAATAATAGTGGGAGATTTAAACACCTCACTGACAATATTAGACAGATCATCAAGACAGAGAATTAACAAAGATATTCAGGACCTGAACTCAGTGCTGAATCAAATGGACCTGATAGACATCTATAGAATTCTCCACCCCAAAACAACAGAATATGCATTCTTCTCATCACCACGTGACATATTCTGTAAAATTAATCACATAATCAGTAGTAAAACATTCCTCAGCAAATGTAACAGAACTGAAATTGTAACAATCCCCTGGACTACAGTGCAATCAAATTAGAAATCAAGACTTAAGAAATTTACTCATAACCAGCCAGGTGCAGTGGCTCACAACTGTAATCCCAGCACTTTGGGAGACTGAGGCGGGCAGATCATGAGGTCAGGAGATCGAGACCATCCTGGCTAACACGGTGAAACCCCATCTCTATTAAAAATACAAAAAATTAGCCGGGCATGGTGGTGGGCACCTGTATTCCTAGCTACTCGGGAGGCTGAGGCAGGAGAATGGTGTGCACCTGGGAGGCGGAGCTTGCAGTGAACCGAGATTGCGCCACTGTACTCCAGCCTGGGCAACAGAGAGACTCCGAAAAAAAAAAAAAAAAAGACATTTACTCATAACCATACAATTACATGGAAATTGAACAACCTTCCCCTGAATGACTTTTCAGTGAATAATAAAATTAAGGCAGAAATCAAGAAATTCTTTGAAATTAATGAGAACAAAGATACAACACAGCTGTAACTCTGGGACACAGCTAAGGCAGTGTTCAGAGGGACATTTATAGCACTAAATGCCCACATCAAAAAGTTAGAAATATCTCAATTTAATAACTAATATCCTAAATAAAAGAACTAGAGAAACAAGAGCAAACCAATCCCAAAGCTAGCAGAAGACAAGAAATAACCAAAATCAGAGCTTAACTGAAGGAGATTAAGACACACAAAATAAATTAGAAAGATCAATTAATCCAGGAGCTGATTTTTTGAAAAAATTAATAGACCATTATCTAGACTAATAAAAATGAAAAAAGATTCAAATAAATACAATCAGATGCAATAAGGGGGATATTATCCCTGACCCCACAGAAATACAAATAACCATCAGAGATTATTATGAACACCTCTATGCACATAAACTGTAAAATATAGAAGAAATGGATAAATTCCTGGATGCATGCACCCTCCCAAGACTGAACCAGGAAGAAATCAAGTCCCTGAACAGACTAATAATAAGCTCTGAAACTGAGTCAGTAATAAATAGCCTACTAATCAAAAAAAGCTCAAGACCAGAAAAATTCACAGCTGAATTCTACCAGATGTACAAAGAAGAGCTGCTATTCCTGCTGAAACTATTCCAAATAATTGAGGAGGGACTCTTCCCTAACTCATTCTATGAGGCCAGCATCATTCTGATACCAAAACCTGGCAGAGACAAAACAACAATAAAAAAGAAAACTTCAGGCCAATATCCTTGATGAACATGGATGGAGAAATCCTCAAAAAGATACTAGCAAACCGAATCCAGCAGCACATCAAAAAGCTTATCTATCAGGATCAAGTAGGCTTTATCCCTGGGATACAAGGTTAGTTTAACATATGCAATTCAGTTAATCAGTGACATATGCAAATATGCACATAAACAGAACTCTTTAGTTCTGTTAGTCTTTACAAAAACCACATGATTATCTCAACAGATGTAGAAAAGGCTTTCAATGAAATTCAGCACCCAACTTTTCATGATAAAAACTCTCAATAAACTAGGTATTGAAGAAACATACCTCAAAATAGTAAGAGCCATTTATGACAAACCCATAGCCAACATCATACTGAATGGACAAAAGCTGGAAGCATTTCCCTTGAAAATTGGCTCACCACTCCTATTCAACGTCGTATTGGAAGTCCTGGCCAGGGCAATCAGGCAAGAAAAAGAAATAAAAGGCATCTAGATTTGAAGAGATGTCAAACTATCCCAGTTTGCAGATGACATAATCCCAAAATCTAGAAAACCCCATAGTCTCAGCCCCAAAACTCCTTCAGCTGATAAACAACTTCAGCAAAGTCTCGGGATACAAAATCAATGTGCAAAAAACACTAGCATTCTTATGCACCAACAGTGGTCAAGCTGACAGGCAAATCAGGAATGCAATCACATTCACAATTGCCCCCTCCCCGCCCCCCCCACACACGCAAAATACCGAGGAATACAGCTAACCAGGGAGATGAACGATTTCTATAAAGAGAACTACAAAACACTGTCTTTAATATTCTTATTTTTTATAATGTCTTTCTCAGATATTGGAATCACAATTATGTTGCCTTTATAAAATGGGATGGAATGTTTTTATTCCTACCTGATTTTTTAAAAGAAATTTCTCTTAAATACATGTTTGGTAGAATTCTCAAGTAAAATGATGGGACCTGGATTTGTGTGTGTGTGTGTGTGTGTGTGTGTGTGTGTGTGTGCACGCACATGCATGCGTGTATGTAATATTTGTTAAATTCACTTTTTTGATATAGAAAATTCAAAAATTTCGTTTGATAAGTTATCCTTTCAGTATATTCTTATTTTATCCAAATTATCATGTTTATTGGCATATCACTCATATATTTTATTACCCTTTCAATATTTCTAGCACTTGTCATAATCACTGATGTTAACAATTTATGTTTTCTTTTTTCTTAATCTGTCTTGCTAGTTTTTATTTTATTAATTCTTTACCATAACTAGGTTTTTGTCTTTTAAATTGTCTACATTTTATCTGTTTTTTTTAGACTCCTGCTGAGATAGAAAGCCCCTAAGGGAAAAATTCTAAACATACATGCATGTGCACCACCCCCCCCGGCTTTTAACAAACAACTTTATCTAGAAAAACCCCTAGCCGTTTGAGGTTGCAACCATACAATGCATGTGACCAACCCCCCGGGCTTACACAAACACACTTATCTGGAAAAAACCCCCAGACCTTTTTGAGGCTTGCGCAAAAAAGGCGGGAAACCAGCCAGAAACTGCCCGAGTGTGTTCAACTTTAAATGTTTGTTAACCAATAATAAGCTTGTAACTACTGTTTCTCTGTGACTTGTACCTCGCTATAAAAGAAACCCTAAAACAGCAGCCGGGGCCTCTCTCTTTACCTGCCATTGTATAAAGCGGAGAGGTCCGGGTTCGAACTCGTAATAAAGCGACCCCGGCTATTTGGCTTTGACTCTGGACTCTGGTGGTCACTTACTGGGGTCTCGCGACTTCGGGCACAACACTGCTTTTATCTTATTATTTTCTTTGTTATCCTTTGAGATTAAATAGCTTTTCATATACTCCCTTAGTTTAAGTTTGAGATTGAGATAATTAACTTTGTCTTCTTTGCTTTTCTAAGACCTGTGTTAGCTGCATCCTGTGGATTCTGATATGCTGCATTTTTACTACTGTTCATTTCTAAAATAATTTTCTGATTTTCCTTTTGATTTCTTTTACATCTTTCTACCTGCTCTTCATAGGTTATTTAGAAATGTGTTTTTTAATTAATAAATATTTGTGGCTTTCTGTGTATTTTTCCATTAATTTAAAATTATTTTACTGTGTTCAAAGAATATACTCTGTAATATTAAAGGCTTTTGGTACTTCCTGGTACTTTCTCTTTTTTGTTGCTTAACAGGTTATTTGTTGATTTTTTTTTCCCGATCTTGAGTGCAAACTCTTTTTTTGTCTGGCTTAGTGTTTCTAAAATATTTATTAAATTAAGATCATTGATAGTATTGTTTTGGTCCTGTGTGCCATCACTAATATTTTATCTAGTACTTACTGAGAGACAGATATTAAAATTTTCAGCTATGATTGTAGATTTTTTTATGTCTCTCTTTAATTTTTAGTTTCCATTTAATTCCTCTATTGGACTTATATAGCAATAAGACTTGTATACCATTTTGCATTAATTTTAAATAATTTCTCTTGGGATCACACTATCATGATGCCACTCTTGAGCCTCTTTCCTTTCATATCTCACTCAGTGTGTTCTCTTGACTCTTCATCAAATTCTGTTCACTGTACTTTGAAAATATGTCCAGAATTTGACTTCTCCAAATTATCTCCACTGGAGCCATCTGGATTTATTTTTCTTTTCACTTGAGTTACTGTAAAAGCCTTGAAGATTATTTTTTCTGCATTTTGCTCATTTTAGTGTATTCTAAACAACAGCCAGAGTGATCTTGTTGAACTGTAAGTTGGATCACCTCACTTCCCTGTTTGTCACTCTCAGCGTAAAAGCTGAGGTGTTGCCAGGCAGTGGCAAGCCTGCGTGATCTGCTCTGTCAGCATTCAGCTACCCTTTCGTCCTGATCTTCATCACTTCCTCCTTCCACACTCGAATCCGAATTTAAAAAATCTTTGCGTTTTCTTTAATGTAACAATCAGGCCTCTACTTGAAGGCCTGTTGTTTGCTATCCCCTCTGCCTAGAACATCCCAGCTCCATGATTCCTGTCTTTCTTCAGATTTTCTTCCTTACCTTCTTCAGATTCCTTCCTTACTTTCTTCAGATTTTCACTAAAATGCCATATTCTCAGGAAGTTTTCGTCTGCCAACCTTATCTAAAATGTTCACTCCTCTTAGTCATCCCCTATCCCTATTTCTGGCTTTAGTTTTCCCCTCAGAATTTATAGCTATTTAACATGTTATTGATATTTAGTTTACTTTGTGGACTCCATTGCCTTCCCCCATCCTTATTAGATCATAAACTTTTTTAGGGCAGCGATTTTTTATTGATTTCATTTACTGTTCTGTTTTCTCCCTAATGCCTAAACTAATGTCTGACATTCTGTTAATGAAAAAACTTGAGGTGCCAGATAGTCTTCTCAGGTCAGGGCATATACTTTTTTAATATTTTTTAGTGGTTCTGATTTAATAATCTTTGATAAATGGTGAATTAATCTTACCTGTAGTATCTGTATACGAAGGTGATTTTGCTTCCTCCCTGGGTACCTTGTTTCCAGAGTCCTAACTGTTCCAGTAGTTACAAGGATATTCCTAATAATTAACCTAAATTCTCCCTCTGTTGAAACAGAAGCCCCATTAGCTCCTACTCTGTCCTTGTTGGCTAATGAGAATAATTGGTCTCTGTCCTTTTTATGGACTCACTCTTCTGTATTTGTGGATGTCTGTGGTGCTTCTCCTCAGCCATTGGTCAAGGAAGTGTGTCAGCAGGATGGCCACATGGGGACCAACTGGTCCCAGAAGAGGCATAGGCAGCTCATCTCCCCACAACAGGAACCAGGAGCAAATGAAAGTTATTTCAAATAGACCGTGAGTTTATGTGGTGAAGGAGCCCATGTCAGGGGTTGGATTTGGATCTTGTATTGACAAATTGACTTTTAAAGAAACTTAAAATTTGAAAGCAGCAACTGAGCTCATTTGGAGCTTTGTTTTTGTTGACAATTAAGATGATAGCAAGGCCTTGCCTGGATACCCCGCCTCCTTTCTTCAGAAAGATATATATTTTTAATTATCAAAATATCACATTTTAAATGAAGAAGCAGAAACGTATTTTCTAAGTGTCAAACTATGAATCTTTTTGTAAATGAATCCTGTTCCCAGGCTCCAGGCCCTAAATGCATTTTCTAAAGTATCCCCTGCTTACAAAATTATGTAGAATATTCTCCATGTTGAGTTAACCATTTTTTCACCTCCTAAAATTTGTTACTATTTACTTTTTAGGTCTATGTAAGGACATCATTTCTGAATGCAGTTGCTTCCTTATCCTTTTTCTTTAAATTACACCCTGACGTTCACCATGAAGTTGCCTATTTATTTGTAAGTGTAGTCAAAGATAATACAAGGAAAATAATTTCATTTATTTACTTTATTCTTCCTGCAATTTCATTTAAATGGTCGAATCAACATAGAAAGAGAGGGTAGTGTGATGAATAGAAAGAACCCTGACTCACAGTTGGAAGACATGACTTGAAATTCTACCTCTTTCACTTAGAACAGTGTGGCCCTTGGGAAAAATCCTTACTGAGCTCTGGTTACCTCATGATTAAATGAGGTTTTAGGCCAGATTAACTCTAAGGTTCTTTTTAGTCCTTCAGTTTTATGACTCTATAAAGAAGGACTATTCCAAAAATTGTATTACCATAATGTTTAAGTTTGTTATCCATACATATGTTAATTAACGAGATTGGTGGAGAGCTGTTGTGGACTAAAATTCTCAATAGTGTGAACAAGAAAGTATCCCTATGAAAAACTATGGACAAAAAACCTAATTTATACTAATTCTTTTTTCCTTTCATGGAGACAAACTAGATACTTTTTATTTTCTGAAATAGTACCAATTGGCTAGTATTAATGAGATATGTATTGAAGAACTTTTGACATTTCTTTGGTGCTCTATGTTGCACTATTTGGTATTAAATAGTCAGTGAACAACTAGCTGGTGTTTTATCTCAGGTCAAGATTTCAAGCCCTGTCAAATGTGTGATAGGGGAAACTTCAGAGTTACAGCTGCTTATCATTCATGACTTGTCACCCAAGATTAACACCATTGACTAAGAGTAAGCTAGTGACATACTATAAAAACTTATGATGGCACTCACTGTAAATCAGAAGTCACAGCTAGTCCACTTGTCTGAGTCCTGTTTTCTGTTGCTTCAACACTTTTCTACATCATATTAGAGAAGGTCAAGCTGCCAGCCATGCCATCTCACTGTATAGCAAACTGCCACCTCAGTTGTCATCTCACTGCATGACACAGGTGAGAAAGTTTGGAAACAGACGTAGAGATGGGTGAAAGTCTTGATACTTCACAAGGTGAAAGTCAATCTTACAGCAACTAAGATCTGGGAAGAGTCTTTGGAAAGAGCAGGTCTGGGTAAGAAAGATGAGAAATTTAGTTTTGGACATTTTGAGTATGAGGTGCCTAGAAGGCTACTGGAAATGCCTAGAATGCAATTAAATATTTAAGACTGGAGTTCAGGGGAGAAGTCCATACGATAGTTTCTCATCAGTTCTAACTTAAGGAAGTATTGAAGTCATAGCTAAAAATCCTCAATTCCTCTTTGTAGGAAGTTTGCTAACTCTCTACCCCAACTACTTTCCTTATTAGGCTATAGCATTCCTGGGATATAATACACACATACCCAGCTCCAAGAGGCTCCCCAGATATCCCGGGGATCCAGGGATAGCCCTTTCTCAAGTGGGCCCAGAGAATTGCTCAAAGTACTCAATCCCCTGGAAGCCAGTGAAACCTAACTAACCCCACCATACTTAGCATACATAAGCCTCATTCGGCAGTTTCAGATTTCTGTTCCTCTGTTCCTAGATGCCATACCTTGTGTGGCCCTGGATGGCAGCCTTCTTTTCATTTGGAAATTACCAAGAGTTCTGCCTTTTATCTATTCAAGTGTTTCTGAGTTGTGTGCCCAGCATTGAAGGAATCTGTAAATCTTCTAAAACAAGGTAAAAACTGGATATATAAACATGAGAATTTCTGGCACCAAACATGATATTTGGTACATTATAAGAAATAATTTAGAAAAGCTAGCAGCTTCACTTTCATGTTGCAATGTTGCTTTGATTCAGCCCTGAATAGCTGGATGGTTGATATCACTCGAATCTTCTACTTAAGAGGCATATCCTGGCCTTGTGATATGCACACCAGTTTGGGGACTTCAAGGTGACTATTGACATCATTGCTATTTCACCCCTGATGATTCTGCTGCCACAGGGGAAAGTGTGATGGGAAAATCATAGGATTTGCTAACATGACTGATAAGGATCAGAAGATCAAGCTGTAGATCTCTGTGTATTTAAAGGAATACCAGCCAGGCCCGAGTGAAGGAAATCAATTGCAAAACATGTAGTGGATGGACCGATAACCACAGGTAGAGCCCCTTGGTAAAATGTTAACTGCCACACACACACACACACGCGCACACACACACACACACACACACACACACACACTAAATGAAGGATCTGGTGCCTTTAAATTCAGAATTATGAAAAGGGAAGTTTTGGAAGTAGTAAAGTTCCAGTACTGTATCCCACTAAAAGACCTAGACAAGGAGGAGTTCCTCTTTCTAACCCCCATCCACATCTAGCACACAAAATCTTCACTTCCATACACAACATACTCATACCAGCCTCAGGTTTGTCTTTTACTTTCTCTCCAATTGTAGAGACACAAGATTCCTTGCAACAATTAGTCCTCTTCAGGCCAGTGAGCTGTTGACAACATAGGCTCCAGAGGAATTGCAGTCAGATGGTCTACATGTCTTGTTTGTCATACCCAGAAATGTTGGATATATTAATGCTTCTATTTAGATTAATGTGTGGCCCTGCTATTAGCTAATTTACCCACGTGTCTTTGGTCCACTTGTATTTTTTTTTATGTTATGCATGGAGTACTTCGTTCTATCAGTTAATTGATGGATGTGCCCTACCATTGCAAACCCTTATCTCTCTTTTATGTTTATTTATATCTTGCCAATAATTTGAAACACATCAACCATAGTTTTTCCTTCACAGGACTTAGTTGTCCATAGTAGGCTGATTTTACCTTTCTCAACTTTGACCTTTAATGCAGAGATATTTTCCTAGCTTTATGCAAGAAGAGGCCATAAGGAAAGGGGAACCTGACATAGTCCTTTTCCATAAGGCATTCATATAGGTTGGAAGCTGAGAAGAAATAAAATGGGTTATGAGAGGATGGGTGACTTCAAAGGATTCCTAGACAAATACTCCAAATATTAATTGGACAATGTCATCTTCCAATTTTTGGAACTGATCTTGGCTTTTAAGAAGTGTGTGTGTCTAGCCTTTGGCCATTGTATGATAAAAGATGATCGTGTGCTATAATTTCATTTGGTTAACAAACCTCAGAGGAATCTTATATCACAAAATAGCTTCCTTGGCACAGAATCTTCCCAATACACTCTCTTCTATCTCTGGGTCTCCCAAGATGAGAAGCCCATGCAGAATGCCATTTTCATTCTTGCCTATAGCCATCTGGGGCCTCCCATGTTTTCTTCTATTTCCCTGCCTTTTCTTCACTTTGCCCTTTTCTCTTTGTCTTTCTTGCCTTTGTTCTTTTTCTCTGAGGACCCTTCTGCCTGACTCTGATTTCTTTTGCCTTTGAGTTTAATTTTCACTTTACAAAACTCATTTCTCTCCTAACAATTCACATATGAAGACTGGAGCAATGGAAAAAAAAATTCACATCAAGACTTGCTAATAAAGAGGCTGTTTATTCATTTCCCCCCAGTGTTTCTGCTTGCTTTAGAAAGTTGCATCTATTAGCAGGGCAGTCCTGTGACTCAGGAGAGAGATGTTTAAGGGAGAAAAATTAGCCATTATTCATTGGCAAAATGCCTGCCCACATGCATTGGGATGTGATTGTGACAAGGGAGTTAAAGAGAATCACTCACGTTTCAAATGCTGCTCTTCTAAGTCCACAGCATTTGGACAAGAAAACTCACAATACTTTCAATTCTGTCTCTAAAAATCTGTTATAATTTTCTAAGTATCTGCTTGATATTGGAATTTGAGAGATGCCACAATAAATCTCTATAACTCCCATTCTGAACCTAATCATGGATTGGTAGAACTTTTTGGGACAGGGCAGATATTTTAATTTTTCAATTAGATGTAAGAGAGCTGAACAAATTTGCCTAGAGGAGAAAAGACATGGCCCTAAATCTGTACTACGAAGCCAACATGTTACATTCAAATTCTTTCTATGAAAATTTTGTAAGAGTGGGGATAAGAATTTTGAGAAAATGTCTTGAAGAAAAAAGGAGAAAATTGTTTGGTGAAACAGTCCTCAAATTCTATAAAATAAAGCCTTGTCATACTTCACAAATTTGCTAGCACAGGTCCTGAAAATCACAGTGTTCTTATATATTATAAAAGTGCAATGCACTTTATGGAAATGCAATCAGAAGTGTGCTTGTGGGCAGTTATTCACATGCACATTCATACACACATACTTTTTCCTATATACACAAGCACACTTTTCAAATGCGCACACACATATACACAAACATGCTCACATAGGAAAATGCAGGTCCTCAGATCTGGAATGAATTGCCAGAAGACTGGGCAGTGCTTATTAAACTTCCTTTGGCTTGGTTAGTGACAGGACTGTATTTCACCATAAGCAACTACTTATTTTGTAGGAAAATAAAATAATTATAAAACTCCCAAATTCTATATCTGTTTCTGTATGTTCTATATTCCGTTTCTATTTTTTTCAGTTAACATAGAAAAACAATGGTTCTTCCCTGTTTTCGAATGTTCCTAATAAATTTTTGAAAGATAACTATTATATTTCCCTGAACTCTTTTCTGTTTCTGTTTTGTCTAAAACATTTTGTCCTACTATCTTGAAATACTAATAACATATCTCAAAAATGAGTAAAAGTCATATATAGATGAAGAACACTGTACTGGTAAGCTCAGATCTTATTGGTAGTGAGGAGAAATTTTCCTTTTTATGGCAAATACAATATTCTCTAAGAATTTCTTGGCATATAACCTTTCTTTCACATTCTTTTCTTCTGCTCTCAGTTTTATGTGGGTATTTGGATATTTAGTCAAGAACTTTGTCTCACTTTGTGCTAGACTTTACTTCACGGCTATTGCCTTTGGGGAAGTGAAACTATTCTGTAAGATACTGCAGTGTTGGATATGATATTATAATTTTCAAATAAATATATAATACATACATATTATATACCTAGATTCATTAACTATGCTGTATATGTATTTATACATATATACCTATATACATTGACTATATGTGTGTATATATTCACATAGTTACCTATATGCACTATATATGTATATATGGCTATATATAATATACATATATACCTATATGTACATGTATACTTATATACATAGACTATATAGACATATATAGGTATATATATTTATATATGCATATGTGTTGTAGTCATTGCATATACATACAAATAGTCTATGTGTGTATTACATGACTTTGATGAGATACACACATTGCGAACTTCCCAGTGTGGATGAATAGATTTTAACTTCCAACACAATAATTTGACAATTATAATGTCATATTTATCATTGTAGCATCATATGGAATAGTTTCTCTATCCTAAATAAATAAATACATGTAAATATAAAACTTTTGTAAGAAATAAAGACTATTAATTTAGTACCAAAATCACATATGGTACAGTGGCTGCAATTGGAATCACTACCTGGTTAAGCTTACAATGATCCACTGCAATTCTCCAAGGTCCATCTGTCTTCTGCACAGCCCAAATAGGCCAGTTAAATGGGGATGTGGTGGGAGTTATTACTCCTGCATCTTTAAAGTCTTTGATGGTGGCACAAATCACTGTCTTTCTTCCAGGAATGTGGTATTGCCTTTGGTTACTATTTTCCTGGGCAGAGACAATTCTAATTATTTCCATTTAATATTTCCCACCAGAACAGCCCTCCCTCCACATTTCAGGAAACCAGCGTGGGGATTCTGTTAAGTGCTGAGTGTATCTATTTTCATTACACATTCCAGAACTGGGGAAATAACCACAGGATGGGGTTGAGAACCCATTGGGGTCACTGTGAGATAGACCTGAATTAAAACTCCATTAATCATCTGACCTCCATAAGCCCCTCCTCTGGTAGGCCATAGTCATGCTTTGGATCTCCAGGAATTAGTGTCAAATCAGAGCCTGTGTCCAGTAGTCCCTGAAAAGTCCAGTCGTTTCCTATTCCTGACTACATAGTTATCTTTGTAAGAGGTTATAGGCTTCTTTGAAGAAGGCTGGGAGATGTATTAACAGTATATAATTTTGGCAGTGTGCTAGAGACCTCCTTAAGGGGACAGGACTCTTCTTCATTCATGGGGTTCTGGATCTGTAAACTGGTTCAATTCTGGAACTTGACTGATGGGGTACTCTGTGTTTATGATTGAAGTTAGACTTTTGTTCATTTGACTTAGGAGTTTTGTCCTTATATAGATCATGTAAAAATTTAGTAGCCTTCTTATATGTTTTACTTCTAGGTAAACAGTGACCAACTAGCTAAAGCCATAAGTCTGCAAGAGTTAGACTGTTAGGATTGCCGTTTTGACTCTGCTACCCATTATAATAAGCATGCCTATCTTGCCTTTAGCAGTTGAATGCCACCCATTGGCTTCTACCACCCCATGATCCAGTAACTCCCATTGCATTTAGGTTTTTCAGTTCAATGGCTGCTGTTCCCAATTCCCACTGTAAGGTCTAGCCTATAGGGAAGACCAATTACAGATCTCTTCATGATTGCCAGGCTCCTTTCTTAAATTTATTTCTAGTAATTTTAGTGAAAGACATGTCTTCCTGACCTACCCAGTGTGGGTGAATAGGTTTTAATTCCAATCTCCCTAAAAGCCTTTGAATCCCTTTCTCTACATTAAAACAAGGCAGAGCATGCACTTCCAACTTCCTCAATGTTGGTAACCTTTTTGTCCGGCAAACCAACAAAACTTAGAGTCCTTTCTAGCTCCAGAGCTACAAAATTAAAGGCAAAATTTCTCAATATTTACTGAGCCCATATAATAAATTAAGCCTCATCCAATTTTACATTCCTTCAACCATTGGCCCAAACTTTTAGCATCCGTTCCTACACATGTGCCCGTATTTTTGTTTGTATAAATTAGAAAACTCAAGTAGTTATTTTGGAATGTAATACAGTTCCTCATGGCTCACACTTTGTACCTCATCTTTAGGGTTTTTCTGGGACTTGAGTCTTGTTACAGGTCAAGAAGTAAAGAGGGATGGTAAAGGTGGATCCTGATGAGAATAAGCATTTTCTTGCTTTGTAACTGTCTCAGGAGGTGGTGGTGGGGATTACAGTCTTCTAAAAAAATGCAGGGTTAATCCTCTGAAATGCAGGTGAAAAAGCAGACATGACTGAGATGGGACTGCTGCTGCCTTTGGGGGTAGAGAAGCCTCTTTCACTGCGTATTGAGAGACCTCTTTCACTGCAAAAGAAGACTCATCAGTATCTAGGAGCTCAAGGTCCCCAGCTTCATTGGGGTTGTTCCACACATCCTCATTCCAACTTATAGGGTCTCATTCTTTCCCAATTTATATACTCACTGTAACAGTGGATACCTTACAAAGCTGGAAGTTCAACTTGAGTTTTGATTCAACCAGTTGCAAAATGAGATTCTGCACCTAATTTTCAGCAATCTCAGCTTTGAGGCTATGAGAAATAAGGGTCTCCTTCATGGCACACATAGAAGTCTTCAGGACATTTATGTGACCCTTGAGCTGAGAGTTCAAATACCTGAGGCCATCCATTTCTTTTACTACATTGTCCAGGAACTTTAGGCATAATCAGTCACCATATGATATACTCTAATTTCCCCAAAATGTTTGAAATTGTCATATACATAGTGTCCTTGATTAGGTGTATCCAATAGTGATATTTTGTTTATCTTTATTGTATATTCACATCAGTTCTCTCTTTCCTACTGGAAATAAAGTTATTGTATTTTTAAATCTAATTTTATTAGAGAGAAAATTTAAGAAACCCTAGAAACAATTCAGAAACTTATTCTTAAAATACTACTCCTCTAGAACCACTCCCATAGTCAAAGTTGGTATTAGTCAGGGTCGTCAGAGAAACAGAAGCGATAGGATACATAGATAACAGATAGATGCATAGTTGAAAGATGGTAGAGATTTACTATAAAGTATTGACTTACTTTACTTTGGAGTCTGAGAAGTCCCTGGGTCTCTTATTTGGAGACCGAGGAATGCCAGCTGTGTAGTTCGAAGGTCTGAGAGCTGGAGCTAGTTTTCAGTCTGAGTCTGAAGAAAGACCTGAAAACTAGGAGTGCCAAGTGTGGGAGATGATTGATGTACCAACTCAAACAATCAAGCAGAGAGTGAATTCAGCCTTTCTCCACCTTTTTGTTTATTCAAGCTCTCAGTGGACTGCTTGATGCTCATCTACATTGTGGAGGACCATTTGTTTTACTCAGCTGTCAATCCAAGTGAGAATCTTTTCAGGAAACACTTTGACAAATACATCCATAAATAATGCTTGATCAGTTTTCTGGGCATCCCATGGCCCAGTCAAGTTGACACACAAAATTAACAATCACATATACCAAATGATTGCACAAGAAAACTCTCAATTGCTAATGATAATACAATATTACACATTCACTTTGTTAAACAGTTTGGTAGTTGGTTGCAAACATATACTTATTGTGTTACCTAATGATCACATTCTTAGATCTTTTTTGAAGTGAATTGAAAACTTATGTATGTTCACACAAAAACCTGTATGTTAATGTGTATAGCAGCTTTATTCATAATTGCCCAAAACTGGAAACAACCCAAATGTTCTTCAACAGATGAAGTTTTAAACAAATGTGTTAACATCCATAAAATTAAATACTACTCAGCAATTAAATGAAACAAACTACTGATTTGTACAATATGAATGAATTTTAAATGTATTTCATTATATGGAATAAGACAAATGCAAAAGATCAGTATTTTATTATTTACTTATATAACATTCTGGAAAAAGAAAAAAATATTATAGGGCCAGAAAATAGATCAGTGTTTGGCAAAAGGGAAGTGACTAAAAAGGGATTATATAAGACATTTAAAGGTGATGAAACATTTTTTTCCCCATAGTGGTGAATATATAGCTATAAGCACTTATCAAATTCCATAGAGCAGTAGATATCAAAGATTTGATTTTTTGAACATTGAAAAATAATTATCTGGATTGTCCAGAGATTCTAAGATGAAATATAGTCTGTGACAAATGAATTCAATTGTATTACAAAATATATAGCATAACATCACTGAAGGTGGTAGGTGAGAACTGATCTAAGTAATTTTGAAAAATAATGATTTGACTAAATACTGTAAGACTAAAGAGAAAAATAACTATACAGAAACAATGTCCTCTAATTGGTAACTTTCTTTCTTACAGGAGTGTGGGGGGAATGTATGGCTTAGCAATTCTTAAACTATTTTACATGGATGATATAGCTGAACACATAACTATAGTGTAGGTAACGAGAGCCATATTTGTCACTGTCAGAGATAAAAGCAACTAGAAGGCTGACATGAACTCTGCTCTGATGGATCGGAGTTGGAGGTATCATTTGTGTGCATATATGTATACATATATATATCTATAAATGTGTCTATATATACACACACATATAATGCATAGATACATACAGAAATGAGTATAGATATGTGTGTATGCATAGGTTAGTATATATACATTTATTTCCTAGAAGCAGTAACACAATAGCCAAAGCACACTTAGCACCCTGTTCTTGGTGTCTAATACCATTCTTCAATAATGAGAACCAGGGCTGCTTGGAGAAATGACTGATTCTAGATCTGGAATAAGAAAAGTACAGATATGTCTGGCTGGGTGTATCTTGTAATGAAAATAGGAAAGTACACACAAACACACAAATATATTGAGGCATGGCAAAACGATATACTAGAATCCAATAAACTGAAAGTGCTGCCAAGTGCCAAAGCAGAAGCAATTTGAGAAACAACAGCAAAAATGCATTGGATATCACCCAAAGTATAAAATAAATACCCACGAAATGAATATACAAACACATGTGTGTGTGTGTGTGTCCATGAGAATGAGCAAATATATGTATATGAGAATGGACAAATCTTCCTTAAAGAACCCCTTACAGGGAAAGAGGGAAATAGAAAAATATTATTTGAGTTCCAAAATAATAACTGCTGCAGGGAAAATATACTGCTAAAATTAGTGGGTGAAATTTTAAGAAAGTACAGTAGAAGTACAGCCTCAAAATATCACCCCAAACATACTGATAGGGGTGATTTTAACATATGTCCCCAAATTATTTGATATTCCTACATTTGGGATGTCGAGTTTAATTTCTCCATCCATTATGTGTTGGCTGGATTTACTGACTGACTTTTAATGAGTGGCATTAGAAAATTAAAAAATAATGTAACTTTACAGTAGAGAATTTCACAGTGGCAAACTCCACCCTAATTAGGTGATCAAGTTTAACATCATGAGTAATGTCTTGTTAATATCATGTTTCCTCTGATATGATGTAATGGGGAGGGCATTTTACCTCTGGTGTTCTTCCTTAGTAGCCATAACTTAAGAGAAACATACAAATTAAAAGTGAGAGATACTCTGTAAGTTCTGAGGTCATTAAAAATGGGAAAAAGCTAAAAAACTGTCAAACCAGAGGAGTCTAAGGAGACATAATAACTAAATGTTTTGAATTTCAAAACAGAAAACAATGTATGAACTGGTGAAATCTGAATAAAGTTTTTGGTTTAGTTAATACAATTTCAGCAATGTTGATTTCTCAGATTTAATATTTAATAAATATATTATGCAAGATAAGTTAAATTTGTGGAAGCTGGGTGAAGGGTATATGAGATCCCACTGGACTATTTTTATAAATCTTCTATATTTCAAGACAAAATTATAAAACAAATTTGTGCTTTTCTCCTGTTTTCCCTACTCTGAAACACTGTTAGTAAATCATTTTGGCCTGATTTTTTTATAAGAAGATTTTATATGCTGCATTTTTTTTTTTTTTTTTTTTTGAGACAGACTCTCGCTCTGTTGCCCAGGCTGGAGCGCAGTGGCCAGATCTCAGCTCACTGCAAGCTCCGCCTCCCGGGTTTACGCCATTCTCCTGCCTCAGCCTCCGGGCAGCCTCCCACCTGCCACCTCGCCCGGCTAGTTTTTTGTATTTTTTAGTAGAGACGGGGTTTCACCGGGTTAGCCAGGATGGTCTCGATCTCCTGACCTTGTGATCCGCCCGACTCGGCCTCCCAAAGTGCTGGGATTACAGGCTTGAGCCACCGCGCCCGGCCTTATTGCATTATTTTACTCAATGGGTTGTTTCTTGTTTAAGTCAATTTTGAGGCTTTAGTTTTTTAAAAAAAAACATTGTCCATTTTTAAGTTTATTGAAATAAAGCTGTTCATAATATTCTCTTATTTATTGTTTAATAGTCACAATACTTCTCATTTCAACTGTTTAAAAGATAGATTATTTATTTGAGCATATGTTCTTTCTTGTTCAGTCTCCTTAGAGGTGTCTATTTTGTTAGTCTTTTAACATACACACACATGAGTATTTAGCTTTTCAGATAATCCTTGTTATATTGTTTTCCATTTAATTAATTTATAAGTTTTTTTTTAAATTTACTTTTTTTACTCTCTTTAGAAATATATATGTATTCTTAACATGGACGCCTATCTTATTAGTCTTTTTTGTTTTGAAACTAAACATTTAAGGTTACACTTTTCCACATTTGGCTCTTCTTACTCATGGGATCCACATCTATGAATTCAACCAACTGTGCATCAAAAATATTTGAAAAAAAAATCATGTCTATACTGAACATGTACAGGCTTTTTTTCTTGTCATTCTCTAAACAACATAGCATAACAGCTATTTTTATAGCACTTACGTTGTAGTAGGTGTTGTAAGTAATCTAGATATAATTTAAAGGATTTGGGAGGATATGCATAGATTATATGCAAACATTACACTTTTTATATAAGGAATCTGAGAATCCACAGATTTTGGTATGGAGGGTCATGGGGTTGTCCTGGAACTAATCCTCCATGGATACTAAGGAATAACTACTAATTGGTATTAGTAATTGTATCTCATAATTTCAGGGAATGGGGATAACTGATAAACATCTCACGGTCTTCATTATTATTCCTTTTGTATCCTTGACTTATTTTAAATGTGTTTCTTAGTTTTCAAATATATATGGTTTTTCCAGTTAGTTTTTGTTACTGATTTGTAAGTTAAGTGCACTGTGGCAATCAACGTGGTTTTTATTACATCAATAATTCTAAATTTGTTGAAACTTGCGTCACAGCCAAGTATGTGGTTAACGTGTGCTTCAGAAGTACGTGTTTTCTGAGGTTACTGGGTGTGTGGTTCTATATATGCTCCTTAGATCAATCTTGCTAATGTGTTATTCAAATTTACAGAAAGTATTGCATTAAAATAGCCTACCACTGTTTTTAATATTTTTTCTATTAATATTTGAGTTTATGTTACTATCCTTATGGATGTTTAGAACATTTTTCTTCCTTTGGGAATTGATGATATATAAATTCTTTTACTTCTTTGCCTGTGCATCTATATCATCTGATATTATTGCCACACAGTTTTTTTTTCCTTTAACTTTCTCCTTCTCTTTGCCCACATGATATGTGAATGTCTGTTTTAAATTACATACAAATAGATCTTCATTTCATCTTAACTATAAAAGTCTATTTACACTTATTTTAAATACTAATTTGTTTATGTAAATATATTTTGACTATCTCATAATTTCTATATTTTTCTTCTCACTGTTAGTGTTTTCTTTTAAATATTGATTATTTAACTCGAAAAATTTGGAAGTTATATGCTATAGTTATATTCTTTATATGTTTCAGGTGGAAAATTTAATAAAGTTCTTTGGTTTGTCAGAGTCTAATACTAACAAATACTGTAATTTCTTCCCAAAAAATATAAGGACTCTAGAACATGTTATCTGTAATCAGTTCGTTCTCTACCCACAGGTGGTCTAAATATTATAGTTAAATATATCTAATTTTAGTGATGTATGGCATTATTATTTTTTGACCTTGCCCAAACTTATTTATATCATTCATATATTTACCTCTGCATTTTATCTTTTGCTGATTACTCCTTTTTGACTTCTGACATTTTATCTGTAATTAATTCTTTTCAGCCAAAAGCATATCCTTTCTCATTTCCCTCTATTGGTGTAACAAATTTTCTTAAATTTTGTTCGTATAAAATGTCTTCATTTCTTTCCAGTTCTAGGTTGACAGTTACATTTTCTTCAGTAAACAGAATAATTTCTCCCAAAGTCTACTGACTTCTATCGTTTCTCTTGAAAAGCTAAATCTCAGTTTAATTATCACTCTTTTCAGAGTTCTCTATCCAGAATCACTGAACATTTTAAAGAATGTGTCTTTGGAGGGTTCTATATGGAATTATATATAAAAGAATATATATATTCTTGAACTGAACAAGAAAGAACATATACTCAAATAATCTTTTAAACAGTTGAAATGAAAAGTATTGTGAATATTAAACAATAAATAAGAGAACATTATGAACAGCTTTATTTCAATAAACTTAAAATGAACAATTTTTTTAAAAACACTAAAGCCNAAATAATCTTTTAAACAGTTGAAATGAAAAGTATTGTGAATATTAAACAATAAATAAGAGAACATTATGAACAGCTTTATTTCAATAAACTTAAAAATGAACAATTTTTTTAAAAAAACTAAAGCCTCAATATGTTTTATATTATATACTTAAATATATATGTAAAATAATATATATATAATGATATATAAAATAATTTATATATCATTGTATTTAATGGTATAGATTTCTTGTTTTTATCTTTTGTGACATAATTTGGGCTGGGTTTTTTGATACATGAGTAGCCCATTTTTTTAGTACCATTTATTAAAAAGACTATCCTTTCTCCATCTAATTGCTTGTGGATATTTGTCAAAATCAATTTACTGTGTATGTGTGTGTGTGTGGAAGGTGGGGGGAGGTGGGGGTCTATTTCCGTACTCTGCATTCTGTTTCATTAATCTATGTGTCTATGAAATTGATTAGTGAAGCTTTATAGTAATTTGTGAAATCAGGTTGTGTGAGGCATCCAACTTTGTTCCTCTTCTCAAAACTATTTCGGCTGTTCAAGTTCCTTTGCCTGTATATATGTTTGCCCCCACTTTTTTTGCTTCAAAAAGCCTATAGGCTGCTTTATTTTGGCTTCTACCTATTTGCTTGAATTTATTAAACGGGGTAATATTTTGTGAACCTATCTACATTTAAAAATCACAACATCCCTCCCTTTATTTTAGAATCTGCTTTTCATATCTGCAAAAGCATGAGATTTTGATGAAAATTATATTGAATTGATACATTGAATGAGAGAGAACTGATATCTTAACCATATTGAGTATTTCAATCCATAAATTACATCAATGTACATTTCTCAATTTCTTTGTATTTTTAATTTTTTATCAGTGTTTTGTGTTTATCTGCGTATAGGTCCTACACATATTTTTATATACCAACGTATTATTTTTATAAATGTCTGTAGGATTAGTATTAATGTCCCCTTTTTCCTTCCTGATGTTGGCCATTTTGTGTCCTCTCTTTTTTGGTTGGTCAGTTTGTCTAGAAGTTTATAAATTTTATTCATCTTTTCAAACAAACAGCTTTTGGTTTTATTTATTATATATATCTTTTTATGATCTTGTTATTAATTTGTGAGTTTTTAAAATTAATTTTGTTGTATTTAAGCTCAATTAGATCTTTCCTTCTGCTTATTTCAAATTTAATTTCTTATTTATTTCGTTTTTATATAGAAGCTTAGGGTACTATTATTACAATTTTCATCTTTTCTAATGTAAGTATTTTATACTATAATTTTCCATTCAAGCAATACTTAAACTGAATTCTACAAAGTGTAGTATTTTTTAATTTTTGCATGTATAAATTCATTTTATTTTATTTTATTATTTTTTTTTTTTGAGGCAGAGTCTTGCTCTGTCACCCAGGCTGGAGTGCAGTGGCCGGAACTCAGCTTACTGCAAGCTCCGCCTCCCGGGTCCCCGCCATTCTCCTGCCTCAGCCTCCCGAGTAGCTGGGACTACAGGCGTCTGCCACCTCGCCCGGCTAGTTTTTTTGCATTTTTTAGTAGAGACGGGGTTTCACGGTGTTAGCCAGGATGGTCTCCATCTCCTGACCTCGTGATCCGCCCGTCTCGGCCTCCCAAAGTGCTGGGATTACAGGCTTGAGCCACCGCGCCCGGCCTATAAATTCATTTTAAAAGTATTATAGCAATTGCTCTGTAAGTCTACTTTTAAAATTATACCACTCCATATTTAACGTAAAGGTATTATAACTCTATATTTCCAGTTTCATTCTCTCATCCCCTTGTTAGGGTTTTGTATCTTACTCTTAATATGTTCTAAACAAATAATACATTGTTACTATTTCTGATTGAAAAGGTCATATATGTTTCTAAGCAATTAAACACAAGAGAATAAAGTATTTTATTTTACCTTCATGTATTCAAGTTTCAGTG
The DNA here is from genome assembly GCF_001698545.2 of Rhinopithecus bieti. Taxonomy (NCBI): domain Eukaryota; kingdom Metazoa; phylum Chordata; class Mammalia; order Primates; family Cercopithecidae; genus Rhinopithecus; species Rhinopithecus bieti. Next base: position 2,195,241 of record NW_016811396.1, on the reverse strand, counting down.
CTTTTGTTTTTTTGTTTATAGATCCAAGTTTCTTACCTACATCAGATTCCTTCAGCCTGATGTATTTTCTTTACTATTCCTTGTGCATTAAGTCTTCTGGTTCTAGATTGCCCCAGTGTTTGTCTAAGAAAGTTTTATTTCATTCAAGTTTTATATCATTCAAGTTTAAATATATTATTTCATTGTTTTCTTGCTTGCATGGTTCCTGATAAGAATTTTGTATCACTCACTTTGCCCTTCTGTGGATAATATATCTTCTTTTGTGGCTGCTTTTAAGATTTTCTCATTGTCTTTGGTTTTCAGCTAGTTGAATATGATATACTTAGCTAGTTTTGTTTTGTTTTGTTCTGTATTAGATCTAACAGACATGTAAAACACTCCGCCTAAGAACACCAGAATATATATTCTTGATTGCACATGAAACATTCTTTAGAATAGACCACATGTTATTCCACAGAACAAGTCTTAATACATTTTAAAAGATTGAAATCATACCGAGTGTTTTCTTATCACAATGAAATAAAACTAGAAACCAATAACACAGGGAAAACTGGAAAATTCATCAATATGTGGAAATTAAAGAACACAGTCTACAACCATCACTGAGTCAAAGAAGCAATTTAAAGGGAAATTATAAAGTACTTTGGGACAAATGACAATAAAATACAGATACCAAAACTTATAGGATACCATAGAAAAGTTCTGAGAAGGAAATATATAGCTGTGAACACCAACATTCCAGAAAAGATCTCAGACTTCAAGCCATTTGGAACCAGGCAACAAAGAACAGGATTCCTGTGTGCTGGGAAATAAACATGGTGAACTTTATGATAATTCAGCTCACTGTCTGCAGAAAGCTTCAAGGACATAAAAAAAGCATAGGAATGAAGGTAGAGTCTGCTGAACTCTGAGTAGAGTTGATACAGCTGGGAGTCCAAGAAGGACAAGCGTGTATAAGGCATAGTACCAGAAATGTGAGAGCTGTACACAGATTTCCACATCTGCTGAAGGTCCCTCTTGAATCTTCAACTGAGTTGGGGTCAGTACATGCATATGAAGGAATTATCCAAGGCCAGAGAAAGAACTATTTAAGTATTAGAGATAGCAGTTCCTGGAACTGATATCAAACTGATGATAGTTCTTGTTCCTTCTAGCCATAGAGAAAACTTCATTATTCACTGGGTGTGAGGTAGAGGTTTCAAAAAATTTTGCCTCAGTAGTGGGGCAAAATTAGTTCTAGAGATAATGCTGCTCTACTCTTGCCTAATAAAGCTTAAAAGCAAGAACTGAAATGATCAAACTGTTCTTGAGTAACTTAACTGCATCACAGAGAAAATTTTAAGAATGTTTATAGAAATTTTAAAAAATCACTATTACTAAAAAATTTTATAATACACACAAAGTATTATAAAATTCACATCTGAAAAAAAATAATATTACCAGGCATGGATGAAGCTGGAAAATATTATGCATAAAGAAGAAAACAACAATCCATATAAACAGACCCAGAGGTGACAGAGATGATTTAATTTGTAGAAAGTTAATTTAGACTTTTATAAATGTATTCCTTATGTTCGAGAAGGTAGAACAAAGGGGAACAATTAATCATACAAGCAGATATAAAATCATCTAAAATGACCCAAATCAAATTTCTGCAGAGGAAAAGAGTAACGTCTGAAACTCAAAATACAATGGATGGGATTAATAGCAGATTACACATTGCAGAAGAAAAAATTAATGAAGTTAAAATGTGGCAATAGAAACTTTCCAAAATTAAATAGAGAAAGTAAATATAAAAAAGAATCAAAAGCATCAGTGAACTGTATAACAACTGTGAGTGGCATATTATAATTAAAATCTCCTGACAGAGGAAAGACAAATAGTAACTGAAAAAATATTTGAATAAATAATGGCTGGAAATTTTCCAAACATATAAAACTACACACCAATAGATTGCATAAGATCAATGAATTCCAAGTACAAGAAAATGAAGAAAACTAGAGAAAGGCATATCGTGGTCAAATGGCTTAGAACCAAAGATAAAGGTAAATATTTAAAATATCCAGAGAAGACAGAGAAATTATGTGCATAGAAACAAATATAAAGATGACAGCAGACTTCTTGCCCAAAACAATGCAAGCCAGAAGAAGGCCAAGCATCATTGAAGAACTATAAAAAACAAATAAAACAATGAAAGTCTAGTTAGAACTCTACTACAAAAAAAGTATCTTTTAAAAAAGATTGTGAAATACTGTTTTGAAACACGCAATAGCTGTAAAAGTTCAAAACCAGCGAACATATACTACATGAATTGCAAAATCAAGTTCAGCAGGCTAAGTAGGAAAATGATACCAGAAGGAAGTATGGAAGGGCACTGGAAATAGTAACTGTGAGTATAAATACAATTACAAATACAATAAAGAATAATTTCTTATTCTTTAAAACTCCTGAAAAAATAATTGACTGTTTAAAGCAAAATAAGAACAATACATTGTGGGTTTATAACTTATGTAAAATACAAGATGTTTAAGAGCACTTCAATAAATGCTTAGAAGGGAGAAATGGAAATATACTCTCAAAGATTTTGACACTATGTGAGGTGGTATAATATCCTTCGAAAGTAAACTTTAATGAGTTATAATCATAATATACAGATCCAAAAGCAACTATACAAACACCCCAAGAAACAAAGGAGATAAAATGGAATCATAAATAATACTCATGTAATTCAAAATGATGCACAAGAGGAAATATTGGACAAAAAAGATGAGACAAATATAAAACCAATAACAAGATTTTAGATTTGAATCTAACTATATCACAATTATATTAAATATAAATGATCTAAATGCCTCATGAAAACATAAAGCTTATCTCTCAATAACTGAATAAATAACAGAGAAAATTAGTACTATTACAGAATATTTGAATAACATTATCAACCACTTGGACATAATTGTTATCTATAGAACACTCTATCCAACAGCGATATAATATATATCCATTTTAAGCACACACAGAATACTTATTAAAATAGGCAATATTCTGGGCACAAAAGAAGTTTTAATAAACTTAAAGATTTAGTAAATTTAAAAGGCATAAATTACACAGAGTATTTTCTGACCAAAGTGGAATTAAATTCAAAAGTGATAAAATACATCTGAAAATGTACAAATATCTGTACAATATACAGCACTTTTAAAATTATAAAATATTTTAACTGAAGGAAAGCATATCAAAATTATTAAATACAGCTAAAGCAGTATTTAGGGGAAGATGTAAATTGCCAAATGCCTTTATTAGAAAAGTCTCAAATTAATGATCTCAGCTTCTAGCTGAAAAAAATTGAAATAGAAAAGAAAAGAATAATAAAGAAAGAAAGATCAGAGCTGAAATCAATGAAATGAAAACAGAAAATATAGAAAATATAACCGAAAGCTGAGTCTTAGAAAAAAAATTTATATAATGATATAGTTTTAGTCACACTGATTATGAAAAAATAAAGATACAAATTANTGCTCTGTCACCCAGGCTGGAGTGCAGTGGCCGGAACTCAGCTTACTGCAAGCTCCGCCTCCCGGGTCCCCGCCATTCTCCTGCCTCAGCCTCCCGAGTAGCTGGGACTACAGGCGTCTGCCACCTCGCCCGGCTAGTTTTTTTGCATTTTTTAGTAGAGACGGGGTTTCACGGTGTTAGCCAGGATGGTCTCCATCTCCTGACCTCGTGATCCGCCCGTCTCGGCCTCCCAAAGTGCTGGGATTACAGGCTTGAGCCACCGCGCCCGGCCTATAAATTCATTTTAAAAAGTATTATAGCAATTGCTCTGTAAGTCTACTTTTAAAAATTATACCACTCCATATTTAACGTAAAGGTATTATAACTCTATATTTCCAGTTTCATTCTCTCATCCCCCTTGTTAGGGTTTTGTATCTTACTCTTAATATGTTCTAAACAAATAATACATTGTTACTATTTCTGATTGAAAAGGTCATATATGTTTCTAAGCAATTAAACACAAGAGAATAAAGTATTTTATTTTACCTTCATGTATTCAAGTTTCAGTGCTTTTTGTTTTTTTGTTTATAGATCCAAGTTTCTTACCTACATCAGATTCCTTCAGCCTGATGTATTTTCTTTACTATTCCTTGTGCATTAAGTCTTCTGGTTCTAGATTGCCCCAGTGTTTGTCTAAGAAAGTTTTTATTTCATTCAAGTTTTATATCATTCAAGTTTAAATATATTATTTCATTGTTTTCTTGCTTGCATGGTTCCTGATAAGAATTTTGTATCACTCACTTTGCCCTTCTGTGGATAATATATCTTCTTTTGTGGCTGCTTTTAAGATTTTCTCATTGTCTTTGGTTTTCAGCTAGTTGAATATGATATACTTAGCTAGTTTTGTTTTTGTTTTTGTTCTGTATTAGATCTAACAGACATGTAAAACACTCCGCCTAAGAACACCAGAATATATATTCTTGATTGCACATGAAACATTCTTTAGAATAGACCACATGTTATTCCACAGAACAAGTCTTAATACATTTTTAAAAGATTGAAATCATACCGAGTGTTTTTCTTATCACAATGAAATAAAACTAGAAACCAATAACACAGGGAAAACTGGAAAATTCATCAATATGTGGAAATTAAAGAACACAGTCTACAACCATCACTGAGTCAAAGAAGCAATTTAAAGGGAAATTATAAAGTACTTTGGGACAAATGACAATAAAAATACAGATACCAAAACTTATAGGATACCATAGAAAAAGTTCTGAGAAGGAAATATATAGCTGTGAACACCAACATTCCAGAAAAAGATCTCAGACTTCAAGCCATTTGGAACCAGGCAACAAAGAACAGGATTCCTGTGTGCTGGGAAATAAACATGGTGAACTTTATGATAATTCAGCTCACTGTCTGCAGAAAGCTTCAAGGACATAAAAAAAGCATAGGAATGAAGGTAGAGTCTGCTGAACTCTGAGTAGAGTTGATACAGCTGGGAGTCCAAGAAGGACAAGCGTGTATAAGGCATAGTACCAGAAATGTGAGAGCTGTACACAGATTTCCACATCTGCTGAAGGTCCCTCTTGAATCTTCAACTGAGTTGGGGTCAGTACATGCATATGAAGGAATTATCCAAGGCCAGAGAAAGAACTATTTAAGTATTAGAGATAGCAGTTCCTGGAACTGATATCAAACTGATGATAGTTCTTGTTCCTTCTAGCCATAGAGAAAAACTTCATTATTCACTGGGTGTGAGGTAGAGGTTTCAAAAAATTTTGCCTCAGTAGTGGGGCAAAATTAGTTCTAGAGATAATGCTGCTCTACTCTTGCCTAATAAAGCTTAAAAGCAAGAACTGAAATGATCAAACTGTTCTTGAGTAACTTAACTGCATCACAGAGAAAATTTTAAGAATGTTTATAGAAATTTTAAAAAATCACTATTACTAAAAAATTTTATAATACACACAAAGTATTATAAAATTCACATCTGAAAAAAAATAATATTACCAGGCATGGATGAAGCTGGAAAATATTATGCATAAAGAAGAAAAACAACAATCCATATAAACAGACCCAGAGGTGACAGAGATGATTTAATTTGTAGAAAGTTAATTTAGACTTTTATAAATGTATTCCTTATGTTCGAGAAGGTAGAACAAAGGGGAACAATTAATCATACAAGCAGATATAAAAATCATCTAAAAATGACCCAAATCAAATTTCTGCAGAGGAAAAGAGTAACGTCTGAAACTCAAAATACAATGGATGGGATTAATAGCAGATTACACATTGCAGAAGAAAAAATTAATGAAGTTAAAAATGTGGCAATAGAAACTTTCCAAAATTAAATAGAGAAAGTAAATATAAAAAAGAATCAAAAGCATCAGTGAACTGTATAACAACTGTGAGTGGCATATTATAATTAAAATCTCCTGACAGAGGAAAGACAAATAGTAACTGAAAAAATATTTGAATAAATAATGGCTGGAAATTTTCCAAACATATAAAAACTACACACCAATAGATTGCATAAGATCAATGAATTCCAAGTACAAGAAAAATGAAGAAAACTAGAGAAAGGCATATCGTGGTCAAATGGCTTAGAACCAAAGATAAAGGTAAATATTTAAAAATATCCAGAGAAGACAGAGAAATTATGTGCATAGAAACAAATATAAAGATGACAGCAGACTTCTTGCCCAAAACAATGCAAGCCAGAAGAAGGCCAAGCATCATTGAAGAACTATAAAAAACAAATAAAAACAATGAAAGTCTAGTTAGAACTCTACTACAAAAAAAGTATCTTTTAAAAAAGATTGTGAAATACTGTTTTGAAACACGCAATAGCTGTAAAAGTTCAAAACCAGCGAACATATACTACATGAATTGCAAAATCAAGTTCAGCAGGCTAAGTAGGAAAATGATACCAGAAGGAAGTATGGAAGGGCACTGGAAATAGTAACTGTGAGTATAAATACAATTACAAATACAATAAAGAATAATTTCTTATTCTTTAAAACTCCTGAAAAAATAATTGACTGTTTAAAGCAAAAATAAGAACAATACATTGTGGGTTTATAACTTATGTAAAAATACAAGATGTTTAAGAGCACTTCAATAAATGCTTAGAAGGGAGAAATGGAAATATACTCTCAAAGATTTTGACACTATGTGAGGTGGTATAATATCCTTCGAAAGTAAACTTTAATGAGTTATAATCATAATATACAGATCCAAAAGCAACTATACAAACACCCCAAGAAACAAAGGAGATAAAATGGAATCATAAATAATACTCATGTAATTCAAAATGATGCACAAGAGGAAATATTGGACAAAAAAGATGAGACAAATATAAAACCAATAACAAGATTTTAGATTTGAATCTAACTATATCACAATTATATTAAATATAAATGATCTAAATGCCTCATGAAAACATAAAGCTTATCTCTCAATAACTGAATAAATAACAGAGAAAATTAGTACTATTACAGAATATTTGAATAACATTATCAACCACTTGGACATAATTGTTATCTATAGAACACTCTATCCAACAGCGATATAATATATATCCATTTTAAGCACACACAGAATACTTATTAAAATAGGCAATATTCTGGGCACAAAAGAAGTTTTAATAAACTTAAAGATTTAGTAAATTTAAAAGGCATAAATTACACAGAGTATTTTCTGACCAAAGTGGAATTAAATTCAAAAGTGATAAAATACATCTGAAAAATGTACAAATATCTGTACAATATACAGCACTTTTAAAATTATAAAATATTTTTAACTGAAGGAAAGCATATCAAAATTATTAAATACAGCTAAAGCAGTATTTAGGGGAAGATGTAAATTGCCAAATGCCTTTATTAGAAAAGTCTCAAATTAATGATCTCAGCTTCTAGCTGAAAAAAATTGAAATAGAAAAGAAAAGAATAATAAAGAAAGAAAGATCAGAGCTGAAATCAATGAAATGAAAAACAGAAAATATAGAAAATATAACCGAAAGCTGAGTCTTAGAAAAAAAATTTATATAATGATATAGTTTTAGTCACACTGATTATGAAAAAATAAAGATACAAATTATTAAAGTCAGAAATGAAAGAGGAAATATTATTAACAATTTTATGCCAGTATATTCTACAATTTAGAAGAAATGGGCAAAGTTCTTGTAAAACACAAAGTACCCAATTTTGCTAAAGAATAAATAGATAATATTCTTAGCCTATGTTGCCCATGTAGAAAACTCCAGGCCCAGATGGCTTCATTATTAATTGTTCCAAACTCCTAAGTAATAGTGCAAATTCTACATAAATTCTTCCAAAATTTGAAGAGGAGAAAATAAATGCCAACAAGTTTTTTAATACCATACTACACTGATACTAAAATCAGCAATGACATTACAAGAAAAGAAAACTATATACATAATTGCAAAAATGCTCATGCACATAGTTACAAAAATTTTCTACGTATTTTTAGTAAATTTAATCCAACAACTAAAAAGCACAATACACTATGATAAAATGGCCTCTATGCAAGACATTCATGGTGGGTTTAACATTTGAAAATTAATATATTTCGCCACATTAGCAGGCTAAAAACAAAACCAGGTTGATTTCGATAAATGCGTAAGTAGAACTTAACAAATTCAATATCTATTCCTTATTGTAAAGAAATAGAACCTCTAGATATTTTGAATTTGAAAGTACTTCCCCAACATGATGGTGGGTAAGTATGAAAAACGACCAACAAACTTTATATTTAATGGCGAAAGACTGATTGCTTTCCACCTAAGATCAGAAGGAAGGCAAGGATGTCCACTTCCATCACTTTTATTTAATATAGATTTTAGTGCAACCGGTTAGAAGAAGAAATGAAAGGTATCCAAATTGAAAAATAAGAAACTCTTCTTTATTTGAAGATGATAGTATCTCCTATTTAGAAAATTCTATGGAATCTACAAAAGACTAGTAAGACATGAGTTTAGGAAATTTGCACCATTGAAAATCAACCTACAAAATCCATTGAATTTCAACATACTAGACACGCACAATCAACAATTGACATAAAACATATTCTTTACAAAAGCATCAAATATAGAAGGACTCGATGAATTTGACAGAAAGTTTGCAGATCTTGTACACTGAAAACTGCAAAACGTTACAGAGAGAAATTTAAAAGGACCCAAATACATGCAGTTCTACTCTTTTCTTGGCTTAGAGGACTCAACATTGATAAGATGTCAATGTTTCCCAAACTGATCTATCTATTTGATGAAATTCCAATCAAAGTCTTTTAGCTTAGATCTCCCATCCTTGGAATGGTGGCAAAGCAAGATGAAGTTTCCCTAACAGCAGGGAGGGAGCGCAGAAGTAAATACATAGAGCTACATGCAGGTGTGAGTTAGGACAGTGTTGTAAAGGCCCCTAGTATATAGGCAGAACTTATTCTGAAGGGGGAAAACTTATCAAGTGTGCTGAGGTATAAATATTGAAAAGCTTCCTAAAAGGTTAACCCCCTTGCTAGATGTCAAGATGTTCTTTTCAAGATTCAGCTTGAAGTAAATTGCCTGTGAATGGGAAAAGAGGAGCTCAGCCTGACAGAAAATCTTCAAGTGAATTTTGGCTCTTTGAGGCTGCATACATATAAGTAGAAGCACTTATACCTCTCCATAAAGCCTTGCTTATGTTACACCCACTTCTGCCTTCAGCTGTGATTTACTCTGAATCCTGCCCCACTTGCTGTAAAATGCTCTGTCTGCCAGTAACACCTCAGTGAAATCTCTAAGTAAAGCATTCTTGCACCTATGCTGTTGCTCTGAAAGCTGCCATCTGGTCTAATTCAACTCTATTTTAAGCTCTTGAATCACATGACTTAAATACACATAAGTGTTGATTGTACATGATTGCCTTTATTGATTCCTGCTTGGACTAAACTTATTTCAGAGCCTCCATCCAACTTTTTAGCTAGAGTTCTCTCTCTCTCTCTGGCTTATTCTCTTCCTCTTGGGCTAAATACTAAATAATTCCCTCTTCTTATCTAATACTCTGTCTACAAAGATATTGAGGAGTGTGAGTTGTGTGATAATTATCCCCAAAATTTGGTTTCTTCAGACTTCAATGTATCTGAATACATCTCTCATTGTCCTCCACCTTTGAAATCAGCCCCATCTCTTAACTGCATGACAACTACATCATTACTATCTCTATCTCTATTTGAACTAAGGACATTGACTTTTTGGGATATCTATCAGACATAGAGCCTGATTCCTTCCTCTATTCCTTTCCAGCATAGGTTGCCTTCCTATGCTATTCATACCTGAATATTCAAATGGCCAGCCTCCTAACCAGACTCTAGGTTAGCACCAGTCTCACTGAATTAGAAGCTTTTTAGGTGAGCCCCAGGTACCTGTTTTATTAAGACTTTCCCAGTGATCCCAAACCTCAGCCAGTGAAACCCCTATTCCTATCTTGTTTTTTTCAGCTTTGTGTATTTATTTCTCTTATTAGCTCTGCATTCAGGGAGAGAGATTCTTGAAGATAGAAATCTTCCTCATCCTTTTATTCTTCAGAATGCTTGCATATGAGAGATGCTTAATAAAGTTGGCAGCAGCAGATCAAAGTAATTAAGAGCCACCATGCCTCAGCACAATTGCGGGTAATGTGCCCCTTTGAAATATCCTTTATTCCCTGCTCCCCTTTCTCCGTCTATTGAATAGTTCATTAAAGGTCCACTTCAGATCCTTCACTATAGTCATCTCTAATTCAGACTCTCCCTTCGCCAGTCCCTACAGTGCACATCATCTGTGCCAAGCACTCCAGAACTCAGCTTAGAATTATTCTTCATAAGTCAGTCATTTTTTTCTAACTACCTGGAAGGGTTATAATGTTTCTTCAGTTTTCACAAAATTAGTCTGAATATTCAGACAGTGCTTGATAAATATTTTCTGCTTGTTTTCTCAATGCACACAGCTGTGACTTGCATTTATTTCAATATAAAGATCCTCTTACTGAATACCAGATATTTGCAAAGCATTGCTTCAGGTGTTGTGTTAGTGTGAGCACACCCTTTGAAATGTTTAGAAAGGATTCCAGTGCCAAACCCAGATGATGTATAAATTAGCCCCCAAAGGGTTTTATCATTAAGAAAATTATAGCTGCCACTGGGAGTTAATCTGTCTGTCTGCTGGAGAGTGCTACATTGTCCAACATTGCAAGTAAAGAGCACTTGTGGGAACAAATGCTATTGTGGTAGAGGGTAGGGAGACCAGGATACCATTTGACCACGATAGTCAATTTCCATCTTCCCAATTCAAAAGGAATCTCCTAATCAACCACTGACGATGGTGCTTGGAACAGTCATCCATGCTTCCCAAAGAATTGGATGTTATTTTGGAAAGAATGGGATGCACCAAACTCTGAATACAGACAGGGCCTATCTAAAACTTCTGGTAAGGTAACAGCATTAAGAAATATTGTGGGCCAGGTGTAGTGACTCATGCCTGTAATCCCAGCATTTTGTAAAAATACAAAAATTAGCTGGGCGTGGTGGCATGCACCTGTAATCCCAGCTGCCCAGTAGGCTGAGGCAGGAGAATCGCTGGAACCCAGGAGGCAGAGGCTTCAGTGAGCCGAGATCATGCCACTGTACTCCAGCCTGGTGGGCGACAGAGCAAGACTCTGTCTCAAAAAAAAAAAAAAAAAAGAAAAGAAAAGAAAGAAAGAAATATTGTGGTGAGACTCAGGAGAACTGGAACTTAGTCATGTTTCTGCTACTTACAGTGTGACATTGAGTAAATCACTGAGTGGCTTTGGTCCTCAGTTGCCTTTTCTGAAATGAAAGGGAAACTGAAGTACCTGACGAGATGTAGAGGACAGTGTTCTAGCCCTCCTTCTCCTCTTTTTCAGGTAAGATATCCAGTTGCTCTGGTTCCAGCTGTGGTTATATGAGCTAGGGTAGAGCAAAGTACATCCTTTGTTGTTCCCAGTAACCATAGAAAAAAAGTCCCTTTTGTGTGTGTGTGTTGGGGGGTGTTTGGGTGTACAGGGGTACTAGTGAAATATAAGAGGTACTAGTGCCCATGTTCTACTTGGAGGAATTTGTGACAGAGAATGATAGTTTGTGAAATATAAGAGGTACTAGTGCCCATGTTCCACTTGGAGGAATTTGTGACAGAGAATGATAATGGCAAGCTAGGGTAATCAGAGGCAAGAAATAGAAGACCTTCCCTTGGTTTTGTTACATAAGGCACAAATCCACTTCTTGGTTACAATATATATTTTTGTCATTTGAAAGCAAAAGACTGCTGATGGGTAAAAAACCACAAATATCTAAATATAGTACTGAAATGCTGAATAATAGTAATGCCAAGTACTGGTGATTTGATAAGTCAATTAGTATGGATCTCAGTCTCCTAGGAAAATTAGAATCATGATATCTGAAAAATTTAGCATCTAGGGTCATTGTTAAACTTGCAAGAGGACCATAAGATGGCTTTGGCCAATGTATACTTTCAAAGTTCAGCTGTCCTTATTAACTTACTAATGGGAAGAGAAATGATGCATAATGATTAGATGATAGGGAAAATAGTGGTGGTGTTTTAGAATTTGAAAATGTGTCATTTGGTGGTATTTGAGGTTTTTCTCTCATCCCACATACTAGCTGCGTGTTCTTACTGTCACTTTTACATTTATCAGCCTCACATTCCTCTATTCTATAACGGGATAGTAGTACTTCAAGAGACAGATGTAATGATCAATTGAGAAAATGTATGTGTGTGTGTGTGTGTGTGTGTGTGTGTGTGTGAATTGTAAAATACTATGCATTTAGAATAAGGGTTGAAGTATAAATACCACAGAGACAGACAGGAAACTACATTTCATATTAAAATTTAAATTACTTATATTGCAATATCTTTTCCAAGAATAGTTTCTGATAGACAAATATTACACTTCTATCTTAATCATATCCACAGGTGTACAAGTGTGTGAGGATGTGTGTGTAGCATTGATGGTGAAGTGTCAAAACTATTACAATCTCAGAGAAGAATCCTTCCCGCATTCCTGTAATTTGTTTGCAAGACCTGCTGCAAAGTGTACACACACACAGAGGCATCTGTCAGTTATTCTTAACATTTCAGCCATGCTTAATGGAAAACATTTCTATATTTAATTCCAACTTGCTTTTAAATTTAATATTATGGTTATGAGATGTATCTGTGGTGATGTCTGTAGCTACAAATCATTCTTTTTGAATACTATATTATGCTATATTACACTAGGGCATTGTATGAAAATACCACAATTTTCTATTGATAAACTTTCACATTTTTCAAAGTTTTGCTATTATCAAAAGTGCTGCTAAGAAATGTATTGGTCATGTGTTTTGAGGCACATATCAACGAGTTTAACAGTATATCTCCAGAAGTGAAATTGCAAACTTGTGGCATAAATCATCTTAAACTTACTAGATAATGCTGATAATTTTTCAAATCTACAGACCCAATAGCAATAGATATGGTGTCTCAAAACTCTTTGCAGTTTTAAGCTGAACATTTCGATGCAGATGCTCCTATACTTACAAATGCTTGATATTTTCAAACTTAATTTTTTTTTGTCAGTAGGATAGATGAAATGGTATCTCATTACAGTGTTAATTTGTATTCAACTAATAACTGATAAGGTTGGTTACCCTTATATGTTTACTATTTTTCTTTTATATAGAGCTTATTTCCCATTTTATTATATTTTATGATTTGTAGGACTACTTTATATATTCTAGATCCTAAACTTTTTTCAATTTATGTGTGTTGTGATTTAATTCTTCCAACACTTGAGTTGTTTTTTTTTTTCATTGTTCTTAAGATACCACTTGACGAATGGAAGTTCTTATTGGTAATGTAATTGAATATGTTAATATTTTTTCTTTTGGTTAATAATTTTATGTCTTGCATGAGAAATCATTTCCTATTCTATGGTCTAAAAGACATTCTCTTATATTGTATTCTAATTTATTTCTAGTTTTAACTTTCATTATTAGGATTCTAATCTACAGAAAATTGGTTTTGGATTTTGTGCTAGGAAATTTCATTATTTTTTAAAGGGATAACTAATATTCATAGGATTATTTATTGGTTATTTCCTCTTTTCCCACTATTTTGAATTTTCATCTGCCTCAAATTTTTATTAAAATATTTGTTTCTGTATTACTGTTACACAGTCTTAATGACCATACCTTTAAGCCTTGATATCTATAAAAGCATATTTTTCTATTTTCTATTCTTCCAATGTGATTTAGCTATTCTTATTTTTTTCCTTCTCTTGTAAATTTTAGAAGTTACATGCATGATACTATTGGGAATTTGGGATGTATCAACTTTATAAATCTGTAGATCAATGCGGGTAAAATATTTGAAATACAGTATTTCAATCCATGAATATATCTCCCTCATTTTGTTGCATGTTTTAAGACACAAGGCTCTGTCTTCTCTACATTGTTCTCCTTCTCTTTGCTCTGAATGTATTGTTGCCAAATTGGCAGATTTTAGAAATCAGTTTTCTAGGTAAGAGTGACTGCACTCCTAAACCAATTGCTCTGTTTTGGAATGCATATATAAATCACATTCTTGGGAAGGATAACTTATTTTTGATGTCTTTCCATAAGATAAAAAAAATTATCCACGGTGTTCCTGTATACAGTTTATTAAAATTATTTGTAATTTATGTATTTAGCTATAATAAATGACATTTTAATTACGCTTTTTTTTTTTTTTTTTTTTTTT